>NC_030686.2:30330521-30648983 GCF_000004195.4 Xenopus tropicalis | reverse complement strand
TCTCAGTCTCACTCTCTCTATCTATATATATAGCTATATACAGTACATAACAGCAACATATAATATAGACTTGTATGACCGGTTTCCTTACCTTCCTTACATTTGTGCCTTCGGGATTGATATCTCTTAACTTTCTCTAACAGTCATTCTGAGAAATGACTTTGGAACAAACCTATATTGCAATTAATATTAATAATAAATTGAGAGAGAGTCTACAAGTTTATCCCACTGATCCTGAATATATATATATATATATATATATATATATATATATATATATATAATCATACAACAAAAGTATTCAGTGAGAAAAACAACTATTTATTGTCTCAGAATTGAACAAACAATTAGAGAAAATCAAACATACTATACCAAACAATGCATAGGTGCATCCCAGTGCCTCATGGTACCCACACTCCTAAATTGTTTAGCACCATTGGGTGCACCTCCTCTGATGAAGCACCCAATGGTGCGAAACGCGTTACGAGTGTGGGTACCATGAGGCACTGGGATGCACCTATGCATTGTTTGGTATAGTATGTTTGATTTTCTCTAATTGTTTGTTCAATTCTGAGCCAATAAATAGTTGTTTTTCTCACTGAATACTTTTGTTGTATGAACAAACCTATATGACTTATAGTCAAGTTGTAGTAACATACACATGGCTTAATATAATTTGAGACACTACCCCAAGAGCATTATTTAGAAAAATTTAGACAGCAGTGTCTTGTTTGCCATCTATGCTTCCTCCGCCTAACTCCTTGGTGGAAGGAGAAATGCTTCGTAGTCACATATGGCACTACCGTTACTCTTTATTTGTGATTTTTCAGCCATCATATTATATTTGGCTCAGATGGCTTGCCTCATCACTTCATTTTAATAGATTATCACACCTTTTTCCCATTGAAGTGAATGCTGTGACATGTTGTGCTGCGGTGTGCCATTTGCTGTCAAAACAAAGCTTTCTTATCTAAATCTGTCAGAGCCCAGTACAAACTCAATATGAACGTGCACATCTACCTTAGGTATTCCAGCCCTCCTTCCCCACTCTGGTGGCAAGTAACTGGGGCAACCACAGTGTTCAGAATCCCCAGAAAATAGATAAGAAACAGGCAACATTGGCTGAATTGAGTGAGGCTTGGAGATGGGTCTTTAGTTAGGATACATACACAGTGTTTTGCTGTTATGTTTGCAGGGAGATAGCTCAATAGTCCTGAAGGAGGGGCACAATTGTAGGATGTCTTCTAAATAAATTAAGATTTTTATTTTACTTTTAAAACAGAAAAGAGAACAGGTCCATTATAACATTTAGCAGCATTCTGTAAACTTTGCAGTGTGGCACGCTGGTAGATATACACATATGGGATCAGTTCCTATCAAAACAATTTTTATAGCTGCAATTTTTTTTTTGCAGTTTGTATGTTGGCCTTGATGCCTTACTCCTGAGAAACAGGGAAACTATTAGAATTATGAAAAAAAATCTGCTACAAGGTGGCAGTAATAAAGCAAGATCACAGAGCACTTGGGTAGCTTTATAGTTGGGCTAGAAAATATGAAAAAGATAGACCCATATAGACTGTTCCTCTGTTATAGATGGAATTGTGGTTGACTTCCATTCAGTGCCATTTGCCATGCATGCTGCCTTAACCATTTGGTTAATCAACTTACCAGCAGAGTGAGAGAATTGGTGACAAAGGAGATAGGTTACTACTTATAGATAAGTTGACTATAAGGCAGTGGCACACGGGGAGATTAATCGCACCACGACCAATCTTCGTTTTCGCGGGTGACTAATCTCCCCACAATGCCATCCCACCAACTAGAATGTAAATGACCGGTGGGATGGCATACACGTCTCTGTGATGTCCCAGGGCGACTAATCTCCCCATGTACCACTGCCCTAAAGCTGATGTCCCAGAGAGAGATTCAGTAGTCCGTGATAGATCTCTGCTAACGTGGGCAACTAAACTTTCCAAAATGCCTTTCCACCGGTAACAATACAAATCTCTGGTGGGGAAGCCTATGCATTTTCCAGTTTCCTCCTGCAGGCAACTTCGCATGACTTCATACCAACGATTCGTGAAAAGGCAGTTTGGAGAGATTAGTTGCCCGGAGTAGCAGTTGACTAAAGGTGCCCATACACTCGAGGTCGCCAAGCGAGCGGATCTTCTCCCGATATCCCCACCTACGGGTTGGTGATATCGGGGAACATGAAGGCTAATTTGATCGTTTGGCCCCTGGGGCAACGGGGCAGTCGGTTTGGGGACCGCATCAACAAGCAGATGCGGTCCCCGATCTGACTAAGTCTTTTAACCTGCCCAATCGATATCTGGCCAATTTCAGGCCAGATATCGGTCCAGCATGCCCCTTGTTCCTGCCCCTACACGGGCCGATAAGCTGCCGAATCGGCAGCTACAATCGGCCCGTGTATGGCCACCTTAAATCTCTCCATGGGACATCAGTCTTAGGTTGCTTATGTCATTCCAGAATGGCTTGATAAGGAAACAATTCCAAAGAATACTGGGTTGAGTTACCTGGGATCTGCCATCACCCGCAAATCAGCAAAAATGGTTGAGTAACCTGTCTGACTAACTTTTTTAAGCACTAGTGACTATTGTTCTGGCATTATCCCATATTTATTGCCACTTTGAGTCAACCTGTTGTCTTCCTACCGAATAGGGACATAGTATATGTATGAAGTCAGATAACTTCTGTTGGGGGATCTTCAAAACAACATCTTTTTGTGGGAGTCCCTGTCTAACTATTGCTTCCCATGTGGCTAGGGGTTTCTTATTTAATTGCAACATATGGCTTAATTAAGTGCTGAGTTCGATCCAGGATAACTGTATGACTGGAGGCAACTAACCATCTATGATAAAAGAGGACAAGCATGTCTGGTTCAAAACTGGAGTTTCTGAGGTAGACAGCCATTGGAGAATGAACGGATACCATGGTGTGTTTTAACCTGATTCCAGATTTGTAAATCTCAGTGATCAGTGTTTGTTTCTGGGGGCCATATCACAGAATTAAGATATTATCTAATATTTACTGTATTCTCAATTATAACCCAGATATCATGGGGGTCCTTTGTGACCATACTAAGGGCTTAAGGGCGAAGACACATGGGGCGTTTAAAAAGTCAGTTGTGGCAACTAATCACGGCGACTTTCCTGCCATAGGTTACTATACAAGTCGCTGTGACTAATCGCATGAGGTTTGTGCTGCGTGGATTAGTCACCGCAACTTTAAAAAAAAAAAAAAAAAAAAATAGATCGCCTTGTGTGTCTTCACCTTAACTCCACTGAGATCAGGAAAATTCCCAGCCACTGCTTTTCATCTTTAGGAATAAATTTATTAGAGATTGGTAGCGATGAGCAAGAAATACAAAGACCTATGGGCTCATTTACAACTTCTAATTGCAGTTGTTGTTATGAAAAGTTTGCCATTATGTAAAAAAGCTGCTCCTTGCACTTCCATATAGTTGTACTGAGCACCTATTTGTTAGTTACGAAAATTGTAGTCATATCCACCTATTGGTGCAAGGGAACCCTTAGCAACCTGGGTCTGTAGACGCAGCATACTTGCACCTAAAGAATCAAGTGCAGACATCACATTGATGCTGATTATAACATATATTAGCATTTTCTTTTATGTCCCATTTGCCATCTCTCCCTGGTATTGTGGGAAAACACTGTATTGTGGTTAAAAAATATGGCGACTTTCGCCTGTAACTGCACTATTCAAACTGCTTTTGTGCTTGGAAATGAGCCCTCTAGGTTCTGAGGAAGATAAAACAAACAGAAGTCTGTATTATACATGGAAAATTGTACTCTGGTTCTTATTTTGCCGACAAAATGAATTGCCCATCCCTGTTCCAGGACGCTCAGCAAGTCTACAGGACATATATTATATAGTGTCATTCATCTAGATTCGTGCAAGAAGCTGTGATTTTTCTGTGCCCAGGTAAAACCGTGTGTCATAACACTAATAGCACTGGATAAGCTGATAACTTTAAAAAGAAAGGCTTTTATAGAAAACACAAATTGATATGTTGGAAAGACTCTTTGCAGCCCAGAAGGATTACACTGTTGCAGATTTTGGGCAGATTTTGATATGTGATTACCCTGATTGGCAAAGCCGGAAATAACGATATAAATCTCCCCTTGATATCCTTTGCTCTTGTTTTCAAGTGTGCACTCCCCCCTCCTATTCCCTCCTTTATAAGATGGTAAAAAATGCAAAACTAGTTGGGCCCGTCCTCAGAGAGCCATATCCCGTCCTGAGATTATATTAATCTTGCATTCTTTTACAAATCCGTCAGGAAAAGGATTTCTCGGAATGCTGCTGTCCCTGTGTGGCATGTACTCATATAACACCTTCTGTGCCAGAGCCAAGCAAGTCTCACCTCTTGACTGAGGAAAGGGTTAACCTACCTAAAAGACCTGCCTCTACATAGGAAAAGCCCCCAACTGGGGCATCTGGGAAAACTGATCTCTCGTACAGGAATGGTCATCAGGGAAAATATGATCCTTTTTTTTATGATCCAAACATATTCTGTACACAGAACAACTAGTCAAGTAGGCCAGCAGCCATGTTGCTTGAATTGGCTGATGAGGTTTCCATAACAAAATACTCAACATCTCTACTAGTAGTCCTAAGTACACCACATTACAGCATGACCCCTGTGCCCCTTTATTAGCTTCATTCCATTCAACTCAACCTTAATGAAATAATTTCAAGGGCAGGGAACATGGCAGCAATATGTATTCAATTAAAGAGATCAAGAAAGTCTAATTTTGTCATACATAGTAAGTACAAACAATGTATTGATGATATACCTTAGGCACAATCATGTCTATTAATTAGCAAGCGCAAATGGGAGATCTGTCAGTCACATAGTGAACTCCATCGTAAGCCTCCGCCTCACTAATTACTGATGGTGCGGGCAGCATTAGTTCTCTGTCCCTGCCAGTAGCAGAGGTTAGCAGATCGTGACCTTTGCTGGTTTAGTTGTTTTTCAAAGCAGTGGCAAAGATGAATATTTTCTATGCTATTTGGTTTATGCATGCGTTCATAACATACAGCTGGGCTGTGTTTAATGAGTAGCAAACACAAAAGTTTTGTCAAAAGAAAAAATTCTATATTTTATGTAACGTGTTTCCTATGAACTTTTATCTTCTGCTTAAAGAAAGCCCCACGTGGTTTATTCTATTCAATTGAACTTTAGACATTACATAGTCTTGGCTAGGGCCAGGCAGCCCTACAAAAAAAAGAAAAGTTTTTCAATTTATTTATTTAGCACCAATAAGTCTTTGTAGACGTATTCCTATTATTCCCTGATAAACATAACATAAAGCTCTCCATACAGCCATATTTCTTAACCTTAGAATGTAATAGCGTGCACTGAACCTTTTAATACTACTATTTTCTAAATTCTAATGGAAAAAAAAACATTTTTTTACACAATAAGGATTACCGAAGTTCCTTGGCCTTGCCAAAAGCCACAGTTTTTACACCCCATGAAACCTTTGATACTGCTTTCTGTTGTTCATATCTCATATTATTTTGCCCGGCAGACCACAGGTAGGATAACTGTCTTTCAGACAAAGAATTATTTCCCTAGTAATATTAACCCCCTTAATCAACTTTACACTTTGTTCCTGTCCACAAATTAAATCTATATTCCTGCGAGCAACTTAAATTTCATTGGGTACCCTGGTTCACTACCAAGATGCACTTAGCCTGCCATTAGCGGAAAGCAGAGCCAGGCCTTTACAGAACAAATATTTGTAGAAACAAGGAAACATACTTGAAATAAATATGAGAAATGTTTCCATTAGCACATGGAACATTAGAAAACATTCCTTTATTCAGCAGTCTGGGGGAAATCCACAGTTCCTTCTGGGGGTAACGTCTATGGCTGAAACAGAAGGAAGTGCAAAGCACATGTTAATCGTCTTCACTAGCAGAGTGCATGCTGTATATAATGTATCTTGTCTGCTATCCAGACATGGAAACATGTGTATATACTTTTATAACCACTGCAACATGCTCTTTGGTAAAGAACTAAATAATTTTTTAATTACTGCTCCTGGGAAACTGCCTCCAGCTTCCTCTTATCATGGAAATGCTTCCAGCACTGTGTTCACAGCAGGGCACGGATTACTTATTGACAGCATGCTGCAGTGGGACTGATGGACTAAATGGTGCCCAGAGCAGATTCTAACAGAGTTTCCCTCAGGACTATTGCAAATGTAGAAATGTTCAACCAGGTAATAGCAATGTCTGTGGTTGGATTTAGCCTTGGGGCAACCAAGAAGCTGAGAGTAATTGATCCCCCCCGTAGTCACTGCAAAGGGAGCCTTAATAGCTGCTCTCAGCTGGGGTTAAATGCCTGCAAAACGAGCCATATAAAAAACAGAATATGGGATACGTTATACAGAAGAGCGTAGTGAAGGTAGAGGATAATACATTTATATTAGTAACATATCACTAAATCACTAAATCCCTATATCATTATTTGAAGCATCAAGGCAGTTCATTTGCTACTCCATTGGTTCAAAGGGTCAGCAAATCTGTGGGATGTTTATTTAAATTTTTATATTATATTTTATATATATATATATATATATATATATATATATATATATATGTGTAAGATTGCAGAGAAACAGAGGTATGCAACTATATAATTCACCTGGAAACACAATAAGAATTGGCACAGGATGCAAATACCTTGCTGAATGGTGCGGTGCTTAGTCTTGGGTTTATGTAATAAAAGGGGGCAAGTTGCTATGCATTACTGGACAGGCCTAGTGATGAGTGAATTTGTCCCATTTCGCTTCACCAAAAAAGTTAAGATGGCGAAAAATTCGTGAAATGCAACTATCGTGGAACTTTTTTTTTATGCGACTGCGACTTTTTTTGAAGCAACTGCAACTTTTTCCACACTCTGCAAATTTCTCTATTTTTGCAGGCGTTTCAATGAAAAAATCCACCAATGGTGAAATGTGGAATTTCACCACGAATCCAGGCCTGGCGAAAAATTTTGCTCATCACTAGACAGGACACTTTGCCTCTGTAAATACATAACCCCCTATTTATACTGCCCAAACAAATTGCAAGGTGATCCTATAAACGTATAATGGTTTGGAAACATGCTGCAAATGGGGTGCCCAACATAAGATATATACATATATATATATATATATATATATAAACAAAGGGTCAATACTAGTGATGAGCGAATCTGTTCTGTTTCGCCGAAAAATTTGCGAATCTTTCAAAAGATCCGCAAAACGGCGAAAAATTTGCAAAACTGCGAAAATGTTGTGCGGCAAAAAAAATTGTCGCCCGCGGCTATTCTTTTGTCGCGCAGCTATTCTTTTGATGCCTGTGACTATTCTTTTTTGACGCCGGCGTCAATTTTTGGACGTGCAGTGAATTTTTCCGCGTGAATCCATGCCTGGCAAAACATTTCGCCCATCACTAGTCAATACTTCAAAAATGTAGGTAGAAGACCACAACATGTGGCATAGGTTTATATAGGAATCAGGTAGAAATATCCCACAGGCAACAACTGAATAATATGGTTAGCATGACTGTGATGAAGTCCCAGTAGCTTCTCCTCCCATCCCTGAACTTCCCTAAAGGAAAGGGAGAATAAGAAAACATGGGAAGCAGTTGTCAGGGTCTCCCAAACATTTTCACATCAACTTAATTATCTACTTCATTCAAACTTGATACAGCATCAAGAATATTTTAGTGGCAAACTGGAGAACTTGTGGCATGTTTAAAATCCCAGAGTGTGAAATCTGCCAGATTACAAGGAAAGACGGCGCATCTGACACTAATGCTGCATTCTATAGACCTAGGGACATTTAATCAGCCAGCAAGTAGGAATGAGCCTTGTAGGCTGCATGTGCTGCCATTAATCCTGTCTGATTGGAGGTAATTTGCAGTTAGCCTGACTGGACCCTTCAGCAGCTGTGGTATTAGGTCTGTAGGGGGCTGGAACGTTTAATTAGAACCCTGTGTCTGACTTCTAATGTCTTCAATCATCAGCGTAAGGGGATCTGCAGAGCAAGCACTTATGAGGAATGCCAAGATCTTGCTGTGTTCCTACAGATTAACTGTGCAGCTACACGGCTAAGACTTTTGCCCAGCTACATGGCAAAAAAACGCACTTCGCAGTCTATTACTTGAAATAAAAGGTTGAAACACATATCACTTATTTTCTTGGCTATCTACCTAACTATCTACACACTTCATTCCATAGGGCTATACTAAATATAGTGAGGGGAATTGCTTTATGCTCCATAAGGAGACATTTAAGCTGAGTGGTAGGTATTTACTTTCCTGTGAGAACAGAGTAGTTTAACACCTTTTCCACACAAGGGCTCTGAATTAAGCTGCCCAAAGCGTGCTTGTCTGGTAGGCTAATGTAGTTTTTTTAACTTATCAGGAAACTTATCCTGAAAGCCATTATCCAGAAAGCTCCGAATTACGGAAAGCCTGTCTCCCATAGACTCCCTTTTAATCAAATAATTCAGAATTTTAAAACCGATTTCCTTTTTCTCTGTAATAATAAAACAGTACCTTGTACTTGATCCCAACTAAGATATAATTACCCCTTATTGGGGGCAGAACAGCCCTATTGGGTTTATTTAATGGTTAAATGATTCCCTTTCCTCTGTAATAATAAAACAGTACCTTGTAATTGATCCCAACTAAGATATAAATAATCCTTATTGGATGGAAAATAATCCTATTGGGTTTAATTAATTGTTTATTGATTTTTTAGTAGACTTATGGTATGGAGACCCAAATTACGGAATACCCTTGGTCCCGAGCATTCTGGATAATGGTTCCTATACCTGTATTAAGAAAATGAGGGAAGCTGGAAATGGAAACAATGCTGGCAAAATCCTAATAAATGAATAATCACTAACCATTATTTTTCTTTAAATATCTTTAGAATACCAAGAATTCATCTGCTATTAAAATTCTGGGGACATGTCCCTAGCAAAGCAACAGTAAGTTTGCAATACCTATAGGTTTGTGCCTTTTGTGGAAGTGTGTATGTTTTAGTGGATTGTGTATTGACAATTAAAATGGCTGCACCCCAGGACTTGCTATATGGTGCCAGTATAGATGGAGTATTGAGAACATAAGGGCAGTATTATTCACCTATTAGGATTTTTTTGTGAATGCAGTTTATGTGTGGAATCCCTTGATTAAATTCTCTTGAACAAGAGAAACTTGGTCTGAAAACCTACCAACCAAATCTCTTTCTCCATTTCTGCCTCAGTAGTGATATCAGGGTTGTGGGTAAGGCAAAGACCTGACAGACCTGAGAAATCGAATACATCAGTGCTCCAGCCTATTGCCTCTTTGTGGCACCCCCAAATCCTAGCCATGATTTAAGACATGTCGGAATCCGACACAGGCAAGTAAGTAATGGGGCTGAAGGCTGTAACTTTAAAAAAAATAAATTTATACTAAGAAAGTTGTAGTAAAAAATGTGAAGGTTTAGCTGGGTTGCTGAAACCTCATTATCCTAGAAATCTAAAGGGCCTAGTAATAACTCAACAGACTGTTCAAATAGGCACAGAAAAAAAAAAAAAACAAAACTGAGGATTTACACGAAAGTGTGTTTAAAGGGCACACTGCAAGAAAAAATACAAAGCTGAGCCTTTCCATGTGTGGTTCAGTTTTCAGGTCACACTAAATCCTCAGCGTCAACTGTTACAAGTGAAGACTTTCACCCTGAATCAATTATCAGCAAAAATGCCGAAAATGTACGGTGCCTGTAGCATGTGATTAAAATGTATATGCTCCATCACACCAAGTGTGGCAAGAACAGACAATCTGAAATCTGTCATCATTAACATTTTCTCTGACGTTAGGTTTATCGTTGTTACGGTAACTTTTTGTTATGATGAGCAGAGCTCAGTGCTAAAGCAGCCAAATCGAAGACTAGACCACCTAGGTTTGTGCACAGGACACTTCATAATATGGAATGCATTTCACGAACACACAAAATTCATGCTTACTGTTTTTGTGATAAACAATTTGTAGCTACAAAATGATTGTGTCCACAAAATTCCTTTTGAAATGACAAAACAATGTTTGTATTTACATAATCTATTGTGCTGACATCATTGCATTTATTTTAAGATGACAAAATTACATTTTGCTTTCTGTAGCAAAAAAATATATTTCCAAAACCCAATCATTTTGTATTTTTGCAACAAGTAATATCTCCAAAGCCACAAAATACATTTTGTATTTATGAAATGTATTTTGCTTTACATTGTTAATAGTGATGGGGGAAATAATTCGCTATTGATGGATTATTTTGTGCGACATGCAACATTTATTGCGGTTACATGAATCTTTTCAAAGATTTGCAAATTTTCATCTCTGAGCGACAAAGAATTGTTAACCGCATAAAAAAAAAATTGTTGTGAGTAAAAAAAATGACGCATGTCAAAAAAAGGTTTTTTTTTTGACGTGCAAAATTTTTGCCATTTTGTGGATTTTTCGCCGTTTCACGAATGTTTTCAAAGATTCACACATTTTCTGGAGAACCAAAACGGGACAAATTTGCACATCACTAATTGTTACAAAAATCATAAATAAATTAAATAGATAATAAACAATAGATAATTATGTGTTCATGAAATGAATTTTGTGCTTACAAAATATTATTTTCTGAAAAAACTTTTTAAAAAAAATGTATTTGATGATTTTAAAATGTACTTCTCATTACTAAATGAAATATGATTTTCTCATTTTGGTCAGCACCAATCAATTATGTGAGAAAAACAATTCTGCACTAGTTTGATGAACACAAAACAATTTTTAATTAAAAAATAAATATCAATATTAGTTAAATAAATATCAATAACAGTTATTACCCACTGCCATCATGAGAAAAGAAAGCGGAAGGCAAAGACTCCATACCACTCACGTCATTAAGTTGCTTGCTTTAAACAAACAAATTGTATTTTCGTTAACAAGGCAAAACTAACTTGCTCATTTCAGGGGTTTGTTAATTTAGTCATTGGCGAAAGAAAAGAATTTAGGATAAAATACATTTGATACCATACAGATTTTAATTTTTTAATGTCACTCATCCATCTCAACAGCCACTTTGGCCTCAGCAATCCTCATTAAATGAAAGGACCTTCTGGAGTTACATATACCCTTACAGACTCATTCACAAAAGCTTTTGGCCAGGGGAAGTGGATGTCTGGAGCCTGTACAAACTGGGGAATATAATGTAGGAGAAAGAAGGAGAGGATAGGCTGTTTCAGATGTATTTGAAACACAATTACATTGTGGTGTTATCTTTTTCATGCTTCAGGATGGAAAATTCAGAGATATTAGCTTTTAGGGCAAAGATCCACGGAGCTACTTAGGAGCAGCTACTTGTCACAGCTACTAAATGTCAGAAAATACCATATTACTTCCATAGACAATACTGAGAATTGCCTCTGCTAAAACACACGCAAAGAGCTGTATAAACATGCTGGAATATAAATAAGGAATAATCATCATCATAATATGAAGGTTGCTAATAACTGACAATTTCCACACAGTGAAGTTCTGAAACCAGGAAAACATAAGGTTCACTAGTACATTGGACTATATATCAGTATAGTGTAATAAAGAAAATAAACACCTTCAGCTCCATAATTCATCTCTGTTTTTCTCTCCTTGCAGCTCTGCACATTATTTGAATTCCTTCAAATTGCATGAAAACAAGGTCTAATGGCTCAATTTTAGCTAATAGCTCCCAAAGGCATCAAGCATTTTCAGCATTCCCTGCATCCATTTACAAGGCATACCCTCTCTATTTAATTGTATTAGTTTCTTTCTATGGCCTAAACTGTTGTATTGTCCTTACCCAGAGAGTAATATAACGTATTACTATAAAAATAATATCCTACTATCCCACTATGCATTGAAGTGAGAAGTGTGTGCCTAATGTTATCTGTACGGAAATACACATAGAAGACATGTAAGAAAATGTCCATACCATATACACACCATAACATAATATGTCCATACCATATACCATAACATAATATGTCCATACCATATACCATAACATAATATGTCCATACCATATACCATAACATAATATGTCCATACCATATACCATAACATAATATGTCCATACCATATACCATAACATAATATGTCCATACCATATACCATAACATAAAGTGTGCGCCTAATGTTATCTGTAGGGACATACACATAGAAGACATGTAAGAAAATGTCCATACCATATACCATAACATAATATATAATAAAATATATTAGTGATGGCCACTAATACCAGTAGTGAAGCAAAGCTTTCCTAGCGTTGGGCACAACATTTTGTGGTTTTAATGAGCTGGGATCTATGATCTTGTACAGTAGCCTGTGAGCAATGAATTTGCTCTTTTTTATTAGGAACCTTGTTAAACTCAGTACCTGTAACGCGCACAGCTTGATTTTCTTCTTGACTTCACATTAAGCCCCTCTGAGGGGTTATTAAAATCCGAGCACAAGCATCAGACAAGAAAGACTAAAGATAATTTCCCATTTACTATATCTCGGATGCACAAATGGTCGTTTGCCTCAGTCTCATTGTGACTGTATCATTTTCTCAGTGTAGCAAAGCAGTAGATATGGTCGGTAGTAATACATCATTAAAAAGTAGCTGAATACCTTTATCTGAGAGTAATACTGCTCTGGGCAGCCATAGCTCAGCTTTCCATCACTGCTCAGGGCAGTGGGGCATGGTGCTGCCTTCCATATTCATGAGCTTGCTTCATTCATGTGGAGCACAGCCTGGGAAGCTCCCCAAACACAGCCCATTAGCAGCTTGTTCCCAGCCCTGTTTTACGGTCCACTCATTAACTTCACTTGTTTAACAATGCCATGACCTCACAAGGAAATGGATAAGAAAGGACCAGGGGCAGAATTATTACCTTTTGAGATAAATTGCAAAGTTTCCAACATATCACCAGGGCCCATTGTATTTAGGACAGGTCATCAAAAAAGTTCCATACAGAAATGTTACATGGATTGCACTTAAAGAACAATGACGAAGGAGTAAATCTTTGGGCTACATATAGAAAGGCAAACTACCCATTCCAGGGGTTTTTAACTACAGGTCCCTTTGCACAGACTGCCCAGCTCTATCAACCAGACTCCTGAAAGTACACCCTTCTTCCCTACCTGTGTGCCAAATGCATTACATGGCCATGTTTAGCTGGACATCCTGTTTATAGCTCTATCACCCTACCAGCATCATACACTGCAAGCTAGAAAAGGGGAGGTGGGGAAAAAACCTATTCAAACTGTGCTGGGGTAAGTGGGTCCCTAATAATCAGATCAATGAAGCAGTGATCTCAATGACAGTCTGGAAGACGAATAATTGAGGGTATCAGGAGGGCAACTTGATGACCATGGTCCCCCTAAGTATAGTATGGAGAGTAGTAGTCAGCACCAAGCCTTGTGATTAGTTAGAAGTAGTGCAGGTTGCCCAATGGCCACTTTCCATAGGCATATCCTGGTACAGAAGAACAGGAACAGCACCTCTTGTCTTAAAATGCCTTTATTGCAAAGTTTTTTGGGGCAAACGACAACAGCAGCAACGTTTAAGACCTTTTATCAAGCTTTACCCCCTAAGTATAGTATAATTTTTTAAACACTGGCAGTCAGGCCCCAATCACAATTGAATGGCTTGGCAAGGACTCGATAGTCTGCTAAACTGAGCTGTAAATGGCACTTTTCATGGGACTGATGATGATCTAGGTTTCCTCATATCATGTACTGACCTATATCATAAATTGATGCCAGCAAATGAATTCGTCTGTAGCAAGTCCATTTCTACAGGAAAATGTGTTAAGGTTAGTAAGAAACCACAGAAAATGAAGAAGATCAATTATAGCATGCCTCGGATGATCAGATTCTGCATAATATCAGCAATTAATTGTAACTAGATTACATTTCAGTAGTTATAATGCGGAACTGTCAGCGAGTAATGAGCTGTGGGAATGACAATATGAAAGTATATACGCATACCCTGGGACAGACAGGAATTTTAAGAGAATCTGGCACTCGCCTCCCAGAAACATTTGATTGCAAACATCAGATATTCCGTTTCACAACTATTAAATACTCAAAATAAACCTAATTTCATAAATGTCCAGTTACACACACAGAAATAGGGGCCATTGAATGATGCAGACGACACATCTCCTAATGTTTTGGCAGATTTTTTCATTTCAAGGCAAACCGACTTTGCTCGTTCTCCATACACATTCTCTGCTGGTTGCCATTTTAGCTGGGGCTTAGTAAATCCACATCTACTGAACACTGACAGGTCCTGCTGTTATAGTACAGTAGCACCACCCTGGAGACCCTAGAATAAAGCCTTTTGAAAATACTTTATATGAGGGGTCATCGCTGGTTTAAGGGGAATATCATATTCTCTGGTGGATATGCGGGTACTGATGGGAATTATTCTTTTACAGAGACTTGCCTCAGCAGGAAACAGTCCAATGACCCTTTTGCTCTAAGTCAGGGCTCGTGCTATGAAAGGGTTATATTTCCTTTGGAAGCCCTGGAAGGTGGTAGTGTGTGTGTGTCTGTGTGTGGTGGGGGTAGCGAGGGAGCTGAGGGGGTGAATGTGTTTGACATACGTTCAACCCAGATTTTGAGATGTCTGGAGCAGCAGGATACAATTAATGACTATGAGAAGATGATTGTTGCAAGATGGTGCTATCCCTTCCTCACATTATTCTGGGCAGGATCCAGCTCTGGGACAAAAAAAGTAAAACAAAATAATGTCTGCAACCGAGAGAAAGGACTGGTAAAGGACCTTCCTCTTATATCATTATTAGCACATAAAAGCGGCCGGGTCACCCAGCTACTGCAGCACCCATGGTATAAATGGCGACTAATTTGCCTGCTGTGCAAGGGTTAAATAAAAGAGGGAAATGTCACATTTGCTAATAAATTCCCATACTGGCATAAGAAGTCAGGGTTGCTAAACAAGAGGCACTGCAGATGTTGAGGCGCTACAAGATTTTTAGATTAAAAACACTTGGCCATTGTTTATTATTATTAACATTTATTTATAAAGCGCCAACATATTCCGCAGCGCTGTACAATAAGTTTCATACATTGGACATACAGAGTAACATATAAAGCAATCAATAACCGATACAAGAGTTTTTTTTGCCCATAGAATCATAGTAAAAGTTTTAAGAGGGAATGGAAAGTGTATTTTCTCTAGGTACCCATATTTAGATTGAATATACCATTATCCTATTTATAAATAGATGTTTTAATTAGATTGTGTTGGGCATTTCCAGCCAACCACTACAACTGGGTCCCATTGTAAAGTCTTTTTAGGAAGATGATCTTTACTGGTCATGATTATACAGTGTGCCACAAGCCCTGCTGTATGCTTGGTTAAAATTACTCTACATTCTGGGTACCTTCAGTGTAATCAGGGTAGATCAACAGGCTTTATATAATACAGGGTATAATAGGTTTCTGCCCATGTAAAGCTATAGAGCAGCCTTATGCCTCACTAGTACTACTTCTTTGGGCCTTAGGTGACCTTTAAACAGATGCTTCACCAACAAAACTTGTACCATTTCAGTAAGCATTTGAAATCCCAGCTGAAATGGAAGCTCCTCAGGACACCACCTCCCTCTTGCCCTTCTAGGATCTAGGCATGTGCCAGCTATTGACGCCCTTGTCTGTACTATACAACTCATGTCATACTGGCTGACTTTTCCAAAGTGATTAATGCTCAGGGAATACACTCACAATATGACTATCCCTAATGTTGGCAAACCCTACAGTTAGCAAACCAGAAAATAATATCCACCATTTGAAATACAAAGTTAACATTCCAAGAATGCTCCAAAACTGCATTACCTTCTCTTTACTAACTGTTAAATAAAACCCTCTTAGTGCTTAGGGGCCATGCCGGTAATCACACAGGATTCAGAAGCACTTAGGTGAGCAGAGTCTACAAAAAAATGGTAATGGTTAGCATTCACAACCTGTAAGGAATAAGAGCACAATAAGTAACCATACTGTTAAAGGAGAAAAAAGTGTCCTCTATCAAAAGAAACACAGGATTTCTTGTCTCCTTTTTTGGGAACATGTTCTTTGGTATCAGACTTCCTCTCTTTTAGGGCTCCCTCAGGTTTGAGGCTTGAGTCTGCCCAGTTCTGTCCTCTCTCCCTGTCCCCTCCCATAAGAATACATAAGAACTCACTCCCCCCACCCTTAGGAATGTGTGATCTGAGCTTCTAATGGCTATAACTGCAGCAGGAAGCTACCATAAGCAAGCTAGAATGGCAGCTGCTATCGGAGGGAGCTTCTGGGTCTCTTTATTCAGGTATGGTAATGCTTTCTGCTGAATAAATATATTCTATGTTCTAGGTGGCACTAATGTGGTGAATCTATTGGTAGTAAACTGCCAAAATGACTTTCCTTCTCCTTTAAAGAAATGGTCAAGTCACAAAGTACTCACCTCAAGTTTTCCTACGAATGCCTATATCAAGGCTAACTGGAGGCCAATGGTTTGGATGTGGCCCTTAAAAAAAATGTAGTCATGCCCCCCAAGAACTCCAACAACCTTTTTGGATAACATCATGATTTCTTAATAATCTTGTCTCCAAATATGCAGCATACAGAATTGGCCCTCTATGTAGAAACAGTTGGACAGCCCTTTCCTATACTATGATGCTTTTCTTACAGATTTCAGTGCCAACATAACTTTAGTACACAAAACTAGTAGGGCAGCATTTATCTGTCACACAAAATCCAACAATTACCCTTCTAAGGCACTTCTGCCTAATTTCTTCCTCTAATCACATTAGGGGAATGGTTGGGCTTCTGGACATGCCCAGTAAGTTGACTTGACTTCTTGATAATATTAATTTGCCTAACTAAGGAACCATGATTGTGTTACCTGGGCGTTTTGAACTGTCAAAATAGTTTCAGTAATGTCATTTGAAGAACAACTTTTCACTCATATGTAATAGCATGCTTTCCATCACTCTGTCAGTAAGGCAGAGGCCCAGTTGGATTTCAGGGTCATCAGTAGCCTGAATACCATGGAGGATACGTAGCTCAGGTAACCAATGAAAAGGACACCACCCTCCCCCATTGGAAAAAAAATGCTACGTAAGTGTGCTTTAAGACATTTATTTTTATATTTGGTTTGTTCATTGCCATTGATTTTATTATGCTCTATATAAGGCAAAATTCTCAAATATACATGCGGTTTCAGCATCAAACTACAGTGTAGGTCTCCTAAGACAGCGAGTAAGGTTGGACTGATGGGAACTATTCTAGGCTGGGGCCATTTTGTTCCCTTGTGGCTCCAGGATCATGGCATGCAGGACGCATTCTCCACCAGCTGAAAACTTGGCGCATTTGCCTAAAATGTTAATATGTGCAAACTATAGGAACAATGATTCACATCTATTGGCTTTAGCAGCTAAATACGACTGAAAGATGACAAACACATGACACAGACAGAAAGTTCTTCTCTTTACTCTATAGAAAAAACAAAGCCCACTGGGAAAATATATCTCATTAATCAGGTTTTTTGTTTTTGTAAAAAAAAAAAAATCGCCTAAAGTAAACAAACTTTTTCATGTTCACTTGGAATCAGGCATACAGGAGCCTTCGTGCCATTCATACAATCCAGATTTCACTTCAAGCTTTCCTCTAAAAAATAAATCACAATTATCCAATTAGAACATCCCTTGGGAGCGCTGCTTTATATTACCACTGTAATTGAAAGATGTTTCCTAATTCTGAACCTGATTATACAGAGGAACCCAGGGGCAGACATCATTAACCCTTTGGCAGCTAAGAATGCCCCTTCAAAGTGTTTTATTGTGTGTTATCATGCAATGTGAGGGCAGAGAAATATGACTTTGTTACCACAAATGACTCGCTCCCTGTGGTCCCCCACACAGTGTTACATTAAGATTACATTATGACTAGGGCAGCATTATTAGCAAATAGCAAATAAGATTGTTACCAAAATATAATGTGACCAGTTAGGTTACAGAGGCTTTAGTAAATCAACATTATAAAGGAACATTTTGTATAAGACCACCCTATTCTTGGAATGCCTGCCAGCCAAGACAGATTGCCTACCTAGAACCCCATGACCATGGAGACCACTGTTAATCTGTGAAAATAAGTACATAATAATTCAGGAGGTTGAACAGGAACACTTTATATGACCATCTTGCTGATGAGAATTCTACATTCAACATGTCTTAATTCACTACTTTTTGAACTTTCCTTTCATGTGCTTTCAGTCAAACCCTTACTCCAGGAGATCCATTACAAATGGTTTTCATCCGCTATAATGGCCCTTACTACCTTGATGGGGACGTAAGTATCTTTTCAATGTGAGCTTCTCAACAAGACAAGATCATGGTTAGGATATATAACCCCCTTTTGGCTGTAAAACAGGCTAGAATGACAAGCTAGAATGGCTATAGAAGCAGTTCTGTCCAACTAGTGGCCCACAACCCCCCTCTGTGTACCCCCCCACCTGTCTGGCTGCTTTGATGGCTTACCTTTGCGTAAGACTTAAATGCTATCAGTACTGAGATTAACTGGCCCCCTGCATTGTTCACACCTCAGATTCAGGCTGTAATCCCCCTGTATTGTTTATACAAATACTGTTCAAACCTTTAAATCTCTGCATTGTTCACCCCCTGCAGTGTTCACACCTCAGGCTCAGACTGTAATCACCAACATTGTTCACCTCTTCATACCTCAGTCCATAACGTCAACCATATATGTAGAAGTAGTGCCAGCATTGTGTCATTGTATGAACTGCCTGGCCTATGTTGCTTGTTAGTATGGCACACACAAGCAGCATAGGGCAGGCAGAGTATAGCACACATGTGAATGATGGTTGATATCCCCGCAGTGAGCGTTTGCTGGGCTACCACCATGGGTGTGATTTGAAGTGGGTGCAGTTTAAAAAGGGGGAGTGGTCAAAATTGGCTTCCATAAGCAGCCCTCTACTATGTATGCTAGAGAAATTCCGGCCCTTGGCACCACAGAAGTTGGACAGCAGTGCTATAGAGCATGGCATATGCTGGACTCTAACACAAAGGATTGGCCTTTGCGCTATGTAGGGGGATCAAAGGGAGGAGGGGTAATGCAACTACAGCTCACATAGGCTGTGTGCAAAATAATAAAGAAATAAAGGATGCCAGAAGGTTCTTGCAGAAAACTCAAATAGCACTGGCTTATTGTCCAAGGCAGTTGATCATTCACAGGGTCCCTGCTTTCAGACTTCTGAGGTGATTTTATCCCCTAGGGCCGAACACTTTTGGGCTGTGTGGATCCAAAGCTTCCTGGAGCACAACCACAAAGATCAACTGCTGAAGGCCAAAAAGGAAGATCCACCTCTAGCCAAACACTATATTAAAGTGTGGCAGGAATTAGTCTTAACCTATGGGCCAATAATCATAGCTATTGGATAATAGCAAAAGATATACATGGGCATCTGCCCAGTAACAAATAGAAATAAGGGGTAGTTGTTTAAAGCCATAGTGGCTGTTAATCCTATGAACATTTTTAAACTTGCCCGATCGATTTTCTGATGTTGGATGTAAGATTGCTAGATGAATTATTGTTGCAAAATTACACTGGAGTTCTGGAAAAAATACTGCATTGTAAGTTATAAAGTATGCTGGTTTCCAAAAAATGCACTTTGCACAATGTGCTTTGTAATAAATGAGGCTTTTTATTCAGGCCGGGACTGGCAATCTGTAGATTCTGGCAAATGCCAGGCTGCTGTAAGATGCCATAGGCAGCCATTATTTATTGGGTTAGTGGGGGCTGTTTGGGCCTCTGTCTACTTGAAATGCCAGGGCAATTCCATGATACATTGTTTCTGTGCTTCATTTAGAGAAGGGGTCTTGGCAATGCAGTTGATTGAAGCTCCTGTATGAAGCTTTCAGAGGGATGCAGTTGAACAACAACCAGAAAGTCCCAGGTGGGGCATCCAAAAATGTATATACAGGTATAGGATCCCTTATCCGGAAACCTGTTATCCAGAAAGTTCCGAATTATGGAAAGGCCGTCTTCCATAGACTTCATTTTAAACAAATGATTCTAATTTTTATAAATGATTTCCTTTTTCTCTGTAATAATAAAATAGTACCTTGTACTTGATCCCAACTAAGATATAATTACCCCTTATTGGGGCAGAACAGCCCTATTGGGTTTATTTAATGGTTAAATGATTCCCTTTTCTCTGTAATAATAAAACAGTACCTGTACTTGATCCCAACTAAGATATAATTACCCCTTATTGGGGGCAGAACAGCCCTATTGGGTTTATTTAATGGTTAAATGATTCCCTTTTCTCTGTAATAATAAAACAGTACCTGTACCTGATCCCAACTAAGATATAATTACCCCTTATTGGGGGCAGAACAGCCCTATTGGGTTTATTTAATGGTTAAATGATTCCCTTTTCTCTGTAATAATAAAACAGTACCTTGTACTTGATCCCAACTAAGATATAATTAATCCTTATTGGGGGCAAAACAATCCTATTGGGTTTATTTATTGTTAAAATGATTTTTTAGTAAACAGAAATCATGGAGATCCAAACTACGGAATGGTCCCTTATCCAGAAGACCCCAGGTCCCAAGCATTCTGGATAAAAGGTCCCATACCCGTATTGAAAACATGTAACGACTGTTACAGGGTAAAGCAGAAGTGGCAAATGACATTTAGGGGCCTATTTATTATGCTGTGTTAAAAATGGCAACAAAATTTGGCACACAGCAGGCTTTGCCGCATGAAAAACATCATTTTTTACACATTTTTTCTTCCACCAGAACTTACTTTAGATAATGATGGAAAATCTGATGTTTGGATTGTAAAACACACCATTTAGTTACATAACTTTTTACACTATTTTTTTGGCAAATCTTGTTTTAAACAGCATAATATATAGGCCCCATAACGTAAGTGGTGCTGCTAGCAAACTCTAGATTCTACAGCAATGCCACTGATTCTTCTAAATGAGGCCTGTTTCCTGGTAAACCAATAGTCTTTTAATCAGGGGAAAAATAGCTACTGCCTAAATGGCACTTCTGTCAGCTAACTGGTTAAATTATAAATCGAGAGGAAATTGTATGGGAATGGAAAGGTGGCCATTCTACAGGGTATATTGATATAAGTGTGCATTTTGCTTTTCACACACTGTTTCAATCACAACAAAAATCAGTTTTTAAATACAACAATTACACCTAATTAGAGCAACCAGGCATGAATCAACTCCAAGCATCATCTGTGTGTGTGTATTATGGCCGGAATGGCCATGGCTTTTTTTTCTTCTCCCTGTATTTCGGGGCCTCTTGACCTGTCAGAACAGTACATGTTATTCCTTAGAGAGACCTCCCCAATTTGCAGAATAAAACTTTTTACATTATAGATTTTTTTTTACTTTCATGAAGGTTTGAAAAGTGCTGCCAACAAATTACCCAAAGAGCACTTTGCAACATAAATGGGGGGGTGAAAGTTGTATAATTGTTGGTTACAGAATTGCCGGTTTTCGAGACAGTAATTGGGGTGCTGTAATTAAAAGGGCAAAGATAGGCAACCCCTTTGTGTTGTGTTGTTTTCCGTGGGCTGGTGATATGGGCTTGCTAGATTCTGAAAGGCGGTAAGGTCAAGTTTGCAGATGTTACATGAGTCCTAACCCCAGGCAGATATCAATCCATTCTTTAAAGGCTGTTATTCTTTCATGCCAAGAATGCCAGGAAGACAATATCAGTACGTAGAGATTACCTAACCTCCTATTTTGGCACACTGGAAAAAGTTGATACATAATGCCCTCCCACAAAATTACTTATCTAAGTAGAGGTTACCTAGACGAATCGGATGAAATATGGAGCCTTTAAACAGCTGATCCTACCACAAATTTAACTCAAGAGTTTGGCTATTGTTTCCTGGCACATCCCAAGATAGAGTTACTGATTATCATGTTAAAACAGTTACTGAATCCATGGCTTTCCACTTACTTACTTTGTCTCTAGTCTTTCTTTATTACTTTCCCTCTTTGTCTTCTTCTTTTACTCTTGGAATGTTAAAATGGTGTTTGCATACTGACATCTCACCTGACATATATATTGTGAGACGTATAAAAAAAAGTGCAAAGTTTGCCCAGGTCTAGTAACCTATGGCCACCAATCAGATGTCTGGTTTAAAACAGCTGACCAGTAATTGCTACCTGCTAATCAATTGCTATAGATTAATAGATCAGTGGCAAACTTTGCACCTTTTATTATAACCCAAGGTGCAGTGCCCAGCCATCCCCCCCCCCTTCTGCCTCACAATACCTCACTGGTCACCGCTAGCCCCACTGGTATACCCCTAGCTCCAGTTCATGGGTAACTGCTTAGTTTAAAAATAAAGCCCCCCAAAACCATAAAAAATATCCTTAAGTATTAAACCTCCCTGGCCCAGACTGAAGAAAACCTAAAGACAAAGTTGTTTATTACCGATACATCACTTGCACATAAGACCAATGCAAAGCAAGCTGGGCCGGGTATAACAAGCATTATAACAAAACATAATATGGTTTGTAAGGGATCTTTTACCCTACATCTGGTTAGGGTTATGTGTGTAGAATGGCATCGGAAGCCATATTCCTAAGCATAGACATTACATACCCACTGCTAAATTAATTCTAGAATAATTTTATGATCAGCAGGATGAAGCCAAACACTGTGCAATACTATGTTTAGACTAAGGGATACCTCCCTCCTTTCACTTTTAAAACAAGACACATGTTTAGTCCACGTTCAGCACTGATAATTATGAATAATTAAGACGCATGCTGATGTTTCCATCGGTTTATGCGCAGCCATGCAGCAGCATCATCAAGACTGATTGCTAATTAGACATTCAACATGTGGATTGGATGTTGTGGAGGAACAGAATAATGAAGAGAAAATTCTGATTGCTTGATTTTTGGTTGCAAATGAGTAGCGCACTTAGTAGATACATTGAGTATCAGTGGGTTAATGAAGTAACAGTACTCTGGTGTAGTATTCGATTTTCCCGAATGGTCATAAGGCTTAATGATTTCGAGAACACTGCTTGTATTATATAGCACATCTAACAGACATGTGGCTTTTTGATTTCACCCCAAATACTGTATTCATTTATTAGTGTAACGGGGCCACTATTTACTTGCACACATTTGTATCCTGACATCACCGGCTCACATTCCTCTCCTATTCTTCACGCCTTTCGTGGCAGAATGACAGAATGAGGAAGAAAGGAATAGAAAAGTTTTGCTTCCCCATACCTGAGAAATAGCAGAGCCCATCATCTTTAATGAGCTGTGGAATTTTTTCCATGTAAGTGTGACATGACTTTTAATGATCACTAAAATGACAAAATTTACACTTGTGTCTCATTACCATTGCTGGGATAGCACATTTCCAAAGACATCACTACAGGCACATAATGACAGCTGGTGGTCGGTAAGCATACTGGTAATATTTCCCAGAGCACATAAAGGTTCAGCTCTGACCCAAAGCTCCTTTGTACACGCCAGCAGTAGTGAAATACTATGGTTTGGCAACAGAATGCTGGAAATTGCCACTTTAAGATCAGAAAAATGATGATCACACATTCCTTGCCCTTTAATCTCCTTTTCTACTTTGAGTTCTGAACAGTATCCAGGTTCATGTTAACACCCTACATCAGGGATCCCCAACCTTTTATACCCGTGAGCCACATTCAAATGGAAAAAGTGTTGGGGAGTAACACAAGCATGGAAAAAGTTTGTGGGGTGCCAAATAAGAGCTATGATTGGCTATTTGGTAGACCCTAGGTTGACTGGCAGCCTACAGAAGGCTCTGTTTGGCATTATACTGGGTTTTTATGCAACCAAAACTTGCCTCCTAACCAGGAATTCAAATATGAGCACTTGCCCTTGCCATGGGGAGCAACATCCAAGGGGTTGGGAAGCAACATGTTGCTCACAAACCACTGGTTGGGGATCACTGTCCTACATTGTAGTGGAACACTAGGCAACACAGAAGGTTCTTACATACATGTGGCTCCATGTCTTGCACCTTCCTTGCCTCTATGTGCTCTTGGGCATGTTCTCAAAAATAGTTTTTGTTCACATTTTAAAGGAGAAGGAAATGTGAACTCCTTGGGGGTGACAATTTGTTAGACACCCCAATGACTAATTGTTAACCTCCTACCCAGGGCTCTGCAGCCATTTTGTTCTAGGCTTGGAGATTTCTGTACTGTGCATGGAATTGGTGCAGCCGATACCTGGAAACCTAGAACATGATGGTGGCGGAGCAATCTGCATGAAAATCCCCTGAGCGGAAGGGTTTCATAAATAGAAGGAGCAGCAGCTCAGGGTATAAGGTAAGCAAATAAAATCATGGCAGGGGGATACTTGGACAAAACCAAGCATCCCGTGGGTGGGATGAAGCTGGAATGTCTAATCTGTGCAACAAACTAACACTCCCGGTAAGTACCAGCTGACAAATGCAGGGTCTGTAGTCCCCTCTCTTGGAGAATGTTCTTTATCTCTGTGCCATGCCCTAGGAGTGCAGGCCTTCATGTTTCTGAATTATTCTCAGATCTTCTCTCTCCCTAAAGCTATTATATGACTTTATGTGGATCTGGACTATGTAAATATATTTTAGGGCTTAACGATCACCATTATGGAACATTCAAATAAACTTACAGTTCTCTGCTATGTAATAATCCCAGCATTGCACAGCAAAACGAGACCGCATGTTTAACTACATGGCTCCAAAATATAATTCTGTGGGATGCTCCCCACGCACCTTTGGCAAAGCAAGATTTTATATGTGCTTGTTAGGAAAGGGGTGTACAGTGCAGCCTTGGCTGAAGCTCAGTGCAGCTGTTCCCATTACTATGCTATACATTATCATACGACACTACTTTGGGGGGGGTTGGGATTGGCTGTGGTCCATGACATCTTTCTAACAGGACAAGCATTGCTAAAAGCCCCTCTCCCTCACTTAACTTCTGTGCAGCTTTCCGAAAAAAGTACTGCAGGCGGTTTAAGTAGTTCCACTTGAGTTGCCTTAGAGTGGCCTGAAATTGTGAGAGCCTTACTAAAATGGGTGTGGGCTGAAGGGGGATTAGTGTGCGACTGAGTGACGGACATCACAAACCTCATGCTAATTGTGACACTTCTTCACGACATGAAAAGGCAGCTACGCCCTTCTAATTCTGCAGCCCCAGTACCATGCACTGAAGGATATGTGCCTTTAACCCTTCCACTGCCTACAGCCACACAGCATACCAGTTTAGAGGGGATGGATATACTGAAACACCTCTCAGCTTAAAGATATAGTTATATGTAGAAATGTAGTTATTCTAACTTGCCCCCTTTCACAAGGCTTTGAAAGTATGACCAAACACATACATATACATTAGACAGATAGATTTCAATATAGATTTCATCATTGCTTTTCCTAGGGGAAGTTACCCTCTTTTTAAAGAATGATTTCTAACCCTGGGGATAAGCAGAGATATATTATTTTAACTGCATAAACACTCTTAAATTTGTTTTATGCATTAGATAGGCCACATTGCTGCTTAGACTCCCATCCTTGGCCTCCTACCCTCTCTGCTGACCACTGATATACCACATATTCTGGTCATAATTGGCAGAGATATGCACTGTGTGCTAGAAGGGGCACTCCATGAGTCCTCTATGTTGAGCCACTTGTTTGCCCCCTGCACAAGTCTGCAGATGAGCAGTTCTTTCAGTGTATTGGCAATAGCCAAGTACCTGCCTATTGAACCCTCCCATATAGATTGTAAGCTCTACAGGGCAGGGACCTCCATCCTCTTGTGTCTTTAACTTATTGCAACTGTATCTTGTATGGATTTGTATTTATTGTTATACTTTGTATTTATCTATTATCTTAATAAATGTATAAATTGTTAATGTATTCTACTGTATAGCCCTGCATACATAAGTAGCGCTTTATAAATAAAAATATACATACATCACTTGAGTAATGAGAAAGCAACCTTAATTGTGTTTCAAATTCATAACCCCCCCCCCCCCCTTCCCCCTGCAAAACTGCATGTAATATTACTCAGACTGCAAGCAGTAATAAAATGCACACTTACATCCACAAAGACGTGTATATCCTAGGTTGGGAACGGAATGATACCGGCTCAGCCAATAGAATAATAGTCATGAAAGAGTCTGGCTTAGGTGGCAGCAGCAGATACAGAAAAGGAATGTTTGGGATCTGCAGGGGCTTATCTTCATTATATAAAGTGACTGAGAATCAAACACATTCTGATCTTACAGAAAGGGCAGGAAAAGTGCATAATGGGTGGGCCGATCTTGAGCCTGCGCTTCCTGGAATGGCACATTAATATCTCTCCCGAATGCCTCTTATGAGACCCAGATGGTAAATAGCCTGAAAAAACCTAAGGGGAATCCCTGGTTTAATCCATGGCCAGTAGATTCCAGGGCCAGATCCCCGCATACGACTTCCAATACAGTTGTATCACACAGCATACAGTTGGATTTCTTTTCTATCTTGGGTGGGTCTAGAGCCAAAACATACTTTGCATGGCTCATTTATTCACAACGTAGCACTATTTAACTTTGGTTCATCAGTTGTTGCTGAACTACAATTTCCAACAACTCCTTAGGACTTTAACATTTAAGGAAAAGATTAATCACAGGGGGTACCAATTTGTACCCCCCCCCCCCTCCCAAGTGATTATCATTAGGCTGATTGCTCCTTTTTGCTGAAAATTCCACTGGCTGCGGTACTAGTCTAGTAAATACCTTGCCTCCATCTTCAGTCCCAGGGATATTTTTTTTAGACACCCTCATCTGTGCACAAAACAAAAGATGTGTCTTTTTCTGCTGCACAAGTCTAACGGCCTAGGACAACAGAAAAGATTGCCAGAAAGCACTGCAATGGAGTTGCTGAGCTCACTAGTAAAGTACTCAGTACACAGTCCCTTCCCAAAGGCTATTATCCCACTGCTACTATAGGCACCATCTCTCCCTACTATACCTGCTATCCCCCAGCCCCAGTCCCTTCCCAGAGGCTATTATCCCACTGCTACTATAGGCACCATCTCTCCCTACTATACCTGCTATCCCCCAGCCCCAGTCCCTTCCCAAAGGCTATTATCCCACTGCTACTATAGGCACCATCTCTCCCTACTATACCTGCTATCCCCCAGCCCCAGTCCCTTCCCAGAGGCTATTATCCCACTGCTACTATAGGCATCATCTCTCCCTACTATCCCACAGCCACAGTCCCTTCCCAGAGGCTATTATCCCCCCACTGCTACTATAGGCACCATCTCTCCCTACTATACCTGCTATCCCACAGCCAGAGTCCCTTCCCAGAGGCTATTATCCCCCCACTGCTACTATAGGCACCATCTCTCCCTACTATACCTGCTATCCCACAGCCACAGTCCCTTCCCAGAGACTATTATCCCACTGCTACTATAGGCACCATCTCTCCCTACTATACCTGTTATACCACAGCCCCAGTCCCTTCCCAGAGGCTATTATCCCACTGCTACTATAGGCACCATCTCTCCCTACTATACCTGCTATCCCACAGCCCCAGTCCCTTCCCAGAGGCTATTATCCCACTGCTACTATAGGCACCATCTCTCCCTACTATACCTGCTATCCCACAGCCACAGTCCCTTCCCAGAGGCTATTATCTCACCGCTACTTTAGGCACCATCTCTCCCTACTATAGGGAGTGGGAATAATATAGCCCACTGATAACAATATAAAAGAATATGTTGCAATATTCACAAATGAAACTGCATTTCCATTACTTTTTCTTATTAACTGTAATAGCAATATCGCTTTAAGAAATATCAGCACATGGGAGTGTCTGGGAAACGGTTTGTCTCTGAATGAAACCAAATAAGAGTCATATATATATGGGTTATAGATTGTAACAAGTGCCTCCTCCCCCCGGCGGCCTCTTCCATCTTTACTTAGCTCCCTGATCTCGGTTTTACAGCCCCATAAGATCTGTTATCGACTGCACAATCTCGGAAGTTCTTTCATCAATATTTGCTTTCTAGATCCTTGAACCTCCGCAGCTGAAACTGCATGAAGGAAAAAGGAGGAAACACTAAAGAAATCCCTTTAGGCTACATTTAACCCCTCATAGAAGAGCAGAGTGGCCACATTTCTCTGGCAAAATCTGGAAAAATAATAAATGGTACCAATGGTGCTGGATGGCAATGCATACCCAGTATTTATACTGAGGGGGGAATTTGTGGTTGCCACTTTGCACCAGTCCAGTAACTGATGGAAACCAATCAAGCAATTGCTTTCAGTATTTTGACTGCAGAAGGCTGATCAAATCTATTTAGTGATTGGTGCATCTGTGTAAATGTATACCTGAGATTTGCCACTCTAAGGCTGATGCCACACGTGGCGTTTTTACGCTGCGTATTTTCTAATTCTCTCGGCGGCTGAAAAAACGCACAATATCATCATCCATAGAAATAACTTGAAAAGACTCTAGGGAAACCACACAATGCGTAAATATGCTAGAAAACGCCTTACTATGGATTTTTAAAGAGTTTGCCGAAATACGCCGTTATTTGCACAGCAAGCTATTCCTATGTATACACAAAGGCAGCTGCCAGACCTTGCGGAAATACGCTGCGTTTTTTATTATTTCACAGGAAACACAGGAAATTATGCCAGATGGACTTTTACGCAATTGTGTCAGATTTTTAATGAAATGTGCATGCAGTTGCATTCATTTTGGCGATTCAGGTGCAACTGCATCAGCAACTGCAATGATGCTGGAATTATTTGAAAGAATTTTGGGAAAAAAACATGGCATTAGCGGACATAAATTAGTCCTCTTAGTCTCTGCTGCCATATCTGTCTATAATCGTTCACATTCTAGTGCCTTAAGGCCTATGGTACACACTGCACTGTAAATATGCCAGCAGAGAGAGTGTTAACTGGTGCCTGCTCACTTCATATCTGTGCCAATTTAAAGGGCCAGGTTCCACAAGGAGCAGATTTTGATGACAGCCGGGTCCTGATGCTATCACAGATATTGAGCAGAGGGAAGACAAAATGCAATATGTGCCATAAGCCTAACTTTCAGCCTATTAAAAGCATCGGCATCAAGGGTCATTTTTACCATACAAGATTCCTTCCATGATTCCAAGATGTGGTATCCAGGTACTGGACAATGAAAGATTAAGCAAGTCTGAAGTGCACTGCTTAAAACAGTGCTATGTATTTACTATAGTACTTTTAGAAAAAGCCAGATTTAAATGCAATTATTAAATTAGGTTTCAAATGTAATGTAATTACGAGAAACTAAACGCCTCATTAAACAGAACATTTAAAACATGGAAGTGAACATGACACCAAATAATACCATTGCTACAGAGTGCAAAGCACAAATGCCAAAGGTTAACCAGTGAGTGACCAGGAGCATTACTTAAACTGCACCCACTGAGCCTCGCAGGGTTAGGCCTACATTCCATCCTGTCTTGCACACGAGACAGGCTCATTTCACTCTGGACAGAAACCATTCCCTCTGTAACAACAGCACAGTTTGCCCACATCTGCAGGCCTCACATGGAGCATCAGGCCTCTGGGGATCTTGTTATTGCCTACAGAAGGTTGCAATCAGGAGCCAAGATGACCACGGTCAGGGGTCAGTGCAAGGGGCAGCCCCCAGTGAGTCCTGCTGTCCTGCTGCAATGTTGTGTTGTCACAGGGTCTGCAATCCAGGCAAAGCAAACAAGGCAGAACACCCCAACCACAAACAGACTGTGACCTTCTGTGGCCTTCAGTGGTCATAGTGATCAAAACTTCCTGTACCTTCAGCAGGATGGGCCTGTAGCAGGGAAGGGGGATGTGAGTTAATCAGGATATTTGTGTGCAGGGGGGGTTAGAAAATGACAGCGGGGTAAATCAAGAGCAGGATATAACCCAAATGAAAACTATAAACAGCAATTTGGAAAAACTAAATTGTTAGAGTATTGCTGTGGCCTGAAGGGTGAAAGCACTGTGGCCAGAACTGTGTGTAAGGAAGGGTTCAAACAGGGGCTACTGCCATTGGCCCCTTACATACTATGGCCCCACAGAGCAGCACTTTGAGACAGAGTGTATGGAAGTGCAATAACACTATACATGACAACTGTGTGGGTAAAAGCAGTAACTATAGTATCACTGGGTGTAATAGTCACTGAAACAGACTGGCAAAATCCTCTGGGAAGGGACTGTAGCTGTGGGATAGCAGGTTTAGTAGGGAGAGATGGTGCCTATAGTAGCAGTGGGGGGATAATAGCCTCTGGGAAGGGACTGTGGCTGTGGGATAGCAGGTATAGTAGGGAGAAATGGTGCCTATAGTAGCAGTGGGGATAATAGCCTCTGGGAAGGGACTGGGGCTGTGGGATAGCAGGTATAGTAGGGGGAGATGGTGCCTATAGTAGCAGTGGGATAATAGCCTCTGGGAAGGGACTGTGGCTGTGGGATAGCAGGTATAGTAGGGAGAGATGGTGCCTATAGTAGCAGTGGGGGGATAATAGCCTCTGGGAAGGGACTGTGGGATAGCAGGTATAGTAGGGAGAGATGGTGCCTATAGTAGCAGTGGGATAATAGCCTCTGGGAAGGGACTGTGGCTGTGGGATAGCAGGTATAGTAGGGAGAGATGGTGCCTATAGTAGCAGTGGGATAATAGCCTCTGGGAAGGGACTGGGGCTGTGGGATAGCAGGTATAGTAGGGAGAGATGGTGCCTATATTAGCAGTGGGGGGATAATAGCCTCTGGGAAGGGACTGGGGCTGTGGGATAGCAGGTATAGTAGGGAGAGATGGTGCCTATAGTAGCAGTGGGGGGGATAATAGCCTCTGGGAAGGGACTGGGGCTGTGGGATAGCAGGTATAGTAGGGAGAGATGGTGCATATATTATCAGTGGTGATAAAATAAAGTCAAGTACACTTCACTGTTAAGGGTAAGGACAGTTGCAGTTCAGCAACAGCAGTAGGGAGATAGATCTTCTTTATATAAATAATGGTGCCCCTACACTCTTATTTGCCCAGGGCCCTGTGATTACTAATGACAACCCCAGACTGTGGTATAGTGTAAATGCCTAAATAACTAAATAGAATGGATGTACTGTCATATATATATGGTTTGTAAGCCTTGACAGAACATACAGCATATGAGAGTTACTGTGCTTTTGGTGAGGTATGGAAGCAATTCTCATCGGTATTCCTCCCTTTGGCTGTTTTACAGAATAGACTCCTTCCTTCAGACAAGAAAGTGTTTTCCAGAGGTGGGGTCTCCCTGTAACAGAGCACAGCCTTCCATTACGTGATTATCTGCCTTTAAATAAGGGAAAGATTTATTTAGTGAAAGACTCTGACTGGAGAGCACTGGAAACAGACTTATTTCACTCATCAGACAAACATCTCTCTTTCCATCCCAAACTATGACCAGGGGGTACAACTTCATATGTCAGTAGCAACAATGCCATGCAATAGGAAAAATAGCACATATTTAGAGTGTGTACAGGCCATTACATCATACAGTTAGACGATAGTTTGATATTATATATTAATTAGGGACAGCAATAGATTGGTGACATTGGGGGAAAAAATGTATGTTTGAAAGGGAACAAACGTTAAAAATTGTGCCAAATGTTAGGCACCCCCAGTGATTAAGATTGCTTACCTGAAACCCCAGGATGGTGCCCCTATTGGCAATAAATCGCCCCAGCCCAGGGTACATACAGGCGAGTGATACTCTTCCTTCCCTGTCACTGCAATTTCAGGACCCACACATGTGCCGTAGAGTAAAAAAGCTGCCTTTTTTGTTTAATTGTGGCGTGAAATAGGATGGAAGAGGATCGCTCTGCATGTACCCCGGGGCAGTTCGTCTTTTTGCTAACAGCCACACCAGCCCTGGGTATCAGGTAAGTGAATACAATCACTGGGGGGTGCTTAACATCTCAGCACCCCCCAGTGATTCAACCTTTCTTCTCCTTTACGACGGCGCTCCGTGGTCCCTCCTGCTGACGTTCCTAAAGTTAATATAACAATCAGCCACTTTCCCTGCAGTAAGTGTTAGTCTATTTACTTTACCAACAGCCTAAATAAAAAAAAAATATAAAATATAAAAATAAATAAAATAGATAGATAAATAAAATAGCCCAGATAGTGAAGTTCTGTGGCAAACCAGGCCCCCTGTGGATTAAAAGCTACGTACAGAAGATTTTCAGATCACATGCAGATCAGATATTGATTGGTTTACTTTATCATTCTGCTTCAGCCATAAACATAAGCAGATCGTAGATGCACCATCTCCTCAGTCAGCCTAATGGTAAAATGGTCACCAAGTTTTAATCAACGTGGGGATTGGTGTGCCACAGAACTGGGCTATTATATTATTTTTTTTAGTTTGGTGGTAAAGTAAAAAGACATTTTTTACCACTTACTGCGTGGAAAGTGGCTGATTGTGATATTAACTCCGATGACCAGCTGGAGAAAACTTAACCATAAACTGGATTCTAAGATAGACCACGGGGCGCAATTTGTGTTAATATTGTTCTAGTGACTTTGGGAAGTTTCACCAACTAAAAATTAAGGTCTGGGCATAAAGGGACATCCAATTATGTATACAGAAGGCAATAAATTCCCAGAACCTTTATTACCTGGGAAGATGCTAAGACTTTAGCTAACTTTACTCGTCATGGACCAGGAAAGAGCCATTGCCAGACAAGCAGTTGGTTAATAGTACAATCTAAATAAGAATGTATGACTCTGAGCCTCCAACATTTATGTGTTTATACTTCACACTCCTACTGTTATATCTCATAAGACATGCTACCTCTATATTCATTGTAACCTGGGCTCCTCAGCCCTGAATGAAAGGAGCTGATTCAAAGGTCCCAGCTTCACTTCTCTTTTAAGAAGCTTTCATATACATATTAAGGTTGGTACATTCAGAGGCACAAAGTACCTGTAATTTCCATTTTCTGTCTACATTTTCAGCTGGCTGATGGAAACTGTTTTTGCCTAACTGTCACTAATAGTTTAAATACATTCTATGACTAACTTCTTCATCATGCTCCTGAAAATAAAAGTAAGTGCATTTCTTTAAGCAGGAATCAACACTATTCATTTAACAGAGATGCTTTTCTGTGCCACAGAGGCTGTTGTAAAATTTGTAGGTTTTTCTAAATGCAGTATTATCATATTAGTTCAATTAGGAATGTGTAACCCAAGTACTGCTGCTGAACTTCAACTCTTGGATGCAGCTTGGACACTAGACATATACTGGACTAAAACCTAACTAAAGAAGTAGGCTAGAAATGATGTACATTATATTTTGGGCTTCTGTGCCAGCCCTAGGCAACTACAGCTCTTTAGCAGGGAAGATCTGTACACCCAAAGATGCCCCCGGTAACTCCACATCTTCTTTTCCACTTACGCACTGCACATACTCTGTGCTGCTGAGTGTTACTGAGCTTAGGGACCGACTCACAATATACTGTATATATAGAATATCACATAATAAGGCTGGTTGGTACACAATATAGATTATTAGTACATGGCAGCCCTGAAAGTAGTGCAATTAGCATCAGAGTTTAATAATCCACCCTGTAGCATTAGTTTATATGCCAGAGGAACTTGATAATGACATGACTAGCTGAGCTATGCTTCTCAACAGCTGTCCAGAGTACACTGGGCATATGCAGAGTCACTGACACTTCTAACAAAATCCAAGATGGGGAGCTCGTGTGACAACTTTAAAGGTTTGGATCATTACTGTTATAGAGAGCCTGGTGCAATAATTTCACTATATAAAAAATTGTATTTCTATCCATATTTATTTTTACGGTTTAGTTCTACCTTAAGTACATGTAACCGAATGGAAATTTCCATGGTTCCCTGTCAGAGCATTGGCTTGATTAAAAAGCAAAGCAGCATGGTGATGCAGAGGTAGAATTGCTGCTCCCACAACACTAGGATTGTAGGTTTGGTTGTAGCTAGGGAACTGTCTGCAAGATGTTTGTATTTTCTTCCCATGCTTTCAAGGTTTTCCTTCCACACTTATAAAACCTATAAGTTGTGTCAATGGGGGGCTATATAACGGATAATAATAATTCTGTTCCAATAATAATTCCAGCATCGGACTGGGCTGCCAGGACACAGGGAAAAAAACCTAGGTGGGCCCCAGCAGCCAGGACCTGATCCCCACTGGTCCTCCACTGATCCGCTGGTTTAATTTAGGCTTGCAAGGGGGAGGGGGTGTGTTGGGGCCCCTGCAGGGGGGGTGAAAATGGTGGGGGCCATTGGGGGGTGCAGAAGGTCCGGTGGGCCCTGAATCCCCCAGTCCAACCCTGAAAAAATTTGTTCCCTTACTGTAAGTGTTTTGCTGCCTGCCAGCCTGTTTTGCAGACTTGGTGCAGACTCATAAGGGATATTAGGCTGGAGACCTGGGTTTGATTTTCATCTTCATGTTGTATGTTTACCTGTGTGGGTTTCCACCGACATTTGAAAAAAACTTATAGGCAGGTTTATTGACTGTGGATGGAACTGCCCCTAATGTGTTTATGAGCGTAAGAAAGAGAACTGGGACAAGCATTGACTCCAATGAGTTAACATTCTGTTAAGAGTTGTGTAACATGTTGGTGCTATATAGATACAGGATAATAATAATAACATTAAGATAACTGCTGACTTAGTGCTAGAGCGAATAGGATACTTTCTACAGATGGGGAGGGCTAAGCTTTCTGTGCTCTATCTGGTACTGATACTTAGTACTTAGCTGTACTTAATGATTTCTCGATCCATATGGCAGCTGGTACCAGTTGCTGAAAAGCTGTGTTGGTCCTGGAAACAATGAAAAATACCCATGTATATGGCTTCTCCTGGACCTGACCAATTTATAGGTGTAACTACCAAGGTGCTGTATGTAGAATTGTAAAGCCTCAGACTTTTATTGGGGGGATCATATAAATAACAGAAATATTAAGAGATTGGTTGGAGATTTGTTGAACAATACCAGGAACTTCCATAGTGACATTCCACCACTGGACAAACTGAGATTTTTCTGTTTAGTGATAAGGGTTTAATGTAATAAAAGTCCAGGTTTGCCCCTAGGTCATATAGCACAGAACAACCAACCAGCAGGAAGAATTGACTGATCATCTGATAGAAAGTAAACACCTAACTGGTTGCTATTGGTTTTTTTTTTTATTAGATTACCCCAGTGTAGCGGATTCTCACTGATTTATAAAAAGCAGATTCTCTGATTTGATGGCCATCCCCATGTCTATTAGACAACAGTTTATATTACAACGAGATTCTGTAAAATCAGTTCAAGAGAAATTCCCCATAAAACAAAACAAAAAAAACAAAAAAAAATGGTATAGGCGGAATATGCCTTTAAGAAACTTGTGCAGTCTAGCCATCAATAAATGATTACATAAATCTGGCGGGAAGCAGAGTCCGAAAAGCAAAAGTTAAAGGATTATTAAATAGTTAACGTGGTTAATATGTAACCTTGCTCTAGGTTTTCATCGCTGTACTATCATGTCAGGTTATGCATAGTTATGAAACTGCCTCTTTTCTTCAGGGCAGAGCCAAGGCAACTTCCGATAAGGTCCAGCTATGTGTGTTTCAGATGAACTCCAAAGGGGACCTGGGAGTTGTGGTTTAGGAATTATGGGTTGCTTGAGGAAGTATGTGGTGTGATCTATTCTTCTCCAATTGTTTCAGAAGCAGCAACAGCATCAGCAAGAGGTGCAATCACTTATATAGGCTCTTATAGAGCCGAGAATGTCCAACAAGCAAGGTACTGAGCCCCAGTGCTATCATGTAAATAGCAAAACTTCAATCTTTTTCTACAATTATTTGCATTTATACTTTTCTATAAATGGGTAGACATTGGATAAACAAAACAGGGGACAGTCATCAATAACTTACTAGCTGAAAATGACCTAATGTTACCAATCTAGGTCAAAGCCAGGGAAACTATACACTAAAGGGTCCTCAAACCTTTGAACTAAGGGGCCGTATCAAGGACCCCTCAGACTGTTGGGGGGCCGGACCTCCATTGCCCCCCCCACCCTCCTGCCTGTTCCAGTTCCCCTGGTCTGCCGTCCGTCCCGCTTAGTCCTCTCTCTCCACTGGGCGAGGACACAGCGGGGGGGCCGGGTGAACTCCCCTGGGGGGCTGGATCTGGCCCACGGGCTGTAGTTTGAGGATTGCTGCTATACACTATAGTGCAGGGATCCCCAACCTTTTTTACCCGTGAGCCACATTTAGGTGTAAAAACACTTGGGGGGCAACACGAGCATGAAACATGTACCTGGGGGTGCCAAATAAGGACTGTTATTGGCTATTTGGCAGCCCCTATGTGGACTGCCAGCCTATAGGAGACTCTGTTTGGCAGTACACCTGGTTTTATGCCTCCAAAACTTGCCCCCAAGCCAAGAACTCAAAAATAAGCACTTGCTTTGAGGCCACTGGGAGCAACATCCAAAGGGTTGGAGAGCAACATGTTACTCACGAGCCACTGGTTGGGGATCACTGCTATAGTGCAACGAGTGCAATTGGGTTGGGGCACAGACGCTTTAGTGTGCTCTAAGGACATAAGAGGGCCGACAGCTATCTACTCCATAGCATTGTTTGAGTAAGATAATGACATAAACCATCAGAAATACCAGCAAATTGCCACTCCAATGCAGTGTTTCTAAAACTTGTTAGCGTGCATTTCTGAATTGATTTGACTCCACTCTCCACAAACATGGTGGCAGCTCCTGCGTTTAAAGAGGCCACCAGTGGCATAACTAGGTTACTCAAATAAACTACATGTTAGTTACTATAGCAAATCAACTTTAGGGCAACACAATGACCTGTTTTACCAATATCTATTGCAGTGTCCCCCTGAAGCCTTCTATAACTATGCTCTAGACACAACTTATTAATGTAATAATGATAATATTTGCAGCAAGCCAGCAACAGCAGGTTTGAAATAGGCAAGGTGGGTGAGGCTTTAGGCAAGGCCAGGATGGATCAGTAGGCATGGCTTAAAAAATCCCACCTTTCTGATCTGAAATGTTACAAGGAATAAAGGGATCCATGCATGGCAATCAACTTCACTGCATCTTCTGTTTTATTGTTCTTTATAAGAAGAGCTATATTAAAATAATAACATAGCTTGTACCAGGAGTATTCCTCTTTACAATATACTATAGTAACCTCTAGCCCATCTCTTAAGGAATCTCCGATAATAGGAATCAATGCTAATAAAGTAAGATTTTGCAATCTCCTGGTGTCTCTAGTCTCAGAATCTGCTCATCTACAGACCTGATGAACTCTAAAGTTTTTATTGTACAGTACTTTGTTCTGTATACATTGAGGCTGCCGTTTCCCCTGAAACCTTGGGATTTGTTTCTGTTTAGATAATAAATGCTTATTGGCCATCTTAAAGAGAAACTTCACCCAAACACAACTAAAAGTTATTTGAAATTTAAATATAATTTCAAGCAACTTTGCAATGTACATCAAATAAAAATATGCAGCCTTTCCATTATTTTTTATTTAATAATATGGTTTGGAACAGTTTCCTAAGCCCCACCCCCTGTTCTCTTGCTGATCTGGCTGACTATTTTGAGACACAAAAAAATGTAACAGTAGTCAACTGTCCCCAGCCTGCATCTTCCCAATCCCACAATTCCCTGCACACCTGATGTCAATATGGAAAAGTAACATTGCAGTGCAATGCATTGTGGGTTATGTAGTCCCTGCATGCTGTCGAGAAGTTGGTACAGTTTGTAACATCAGTGTTTTTGTCCCTCCTCCCCTGCCAGGATTTTAAATGATGCACAATGAACTGTTTTGAAGCTGGATTTAAGCATATAAAAATGGTATTTATTCATGATTTTTGAAGGAACAAATTACAATGATAGGTACATTGGGGGTTTCTGTGTTGCGTGGTTCTCTTTAACAAATGTTGGTGCTGATACTGGAGTTCCCCTTTAAAGGAACAATGCTGTAAATAGACAACCTGATATGGCTCAGGTTGTCTAATCTGGCAAATTCCCACTATTGCTTGTTGGGGCATGGTGAAGCAAACAAGTTAACTGCTGACTGGTTGCTACTGGTAACTGCACAATAAAAGATGAACTAAAGTTTAAATCAAAATGTAGGCACTCCCCAGTGATTGTAATAGCTTTCCTGATACCCCGGGCCGGTGCGCCTGGTTTCTTCCATCTTTTTATTTTGTTTCAGTCCAGGCAAGCACACACGGTGTCGGACTAGCTCACCAAGATACCAGGAAAACTCCTAGTGGGTCCAGGTGTCAGTGAGCCCTCTTACTTCTAACTATTAGGCCTATTTAATCGTCATTCCCTGTTTCTGTATGGGAACAAGGAAGCTTGATAGATGGAAGAATAGAGTATAGTATGTAGAGAATAGAGACTAGGATAATAAAGATTTTAAAGGGAAGAGAGAAGGAATTAACGATTTGAGAGTGGGCCCATGGTCCAGGGTTTTCTGCTGGGCCCCTGCCATCTTAGTCCGACACTGAGCACACGCGCAGTAGTGTTAAAGCCAAACTACCCCTGGGCCGGTGCAGCTTTCTGCTAACAGGAGCACCAGTCAGGGGTATCAGGTTAGCTAAGCCTAAGGCAGGGGTCCCCAACATTTCTTATTCGTGAGCCACAGTCAAATGTAAAAAAAGACTTGGGGAGCAATACACCATAAAAGTTCATGGAGGAGCCAAATAAGGGCTAAGATTGGCTATTAGGCAGCCTCTATGCACACTATCAGCTTACAGGGGGCTTTATTTGGTAGTAAATCTTGTTTTTATTCAACCAAAACTTGCAACCAAGTCAGGAATTCAAAAATAACTCCCTGGTTTGGGGGCACTGAGAGCAACACCCAAGGGGTTGGCATGTTGCCCCCGAGCCACTGGTTGGGGATCACTGGCCTAAGGTAAGCCTAATATATGGCACCCCCAGTGAGTAAGACTTTATACCCTCTTTAATCAGAACACAAACTAGTAAAACTGCACAGAAACTAAGGTTGTTAGACATCTGTTTGACTTCTAAACTATTCAGAATAATGACTGCAGACTAGTAATGACTGTCTGATCGATGCAGAATGACACAGGCTCAGAATCAATGCTTTGGCATTATATGGAATTACAACCCCCCTGCTTGTATAAACTAACTGGCCTGTAGCCTTGCAGTGGCTCCTAATATCCTAATATTTCACAGCAGGGGGTAATCTCTAAAATAAACAACACACCCAAGTGCAAAAGGTGACAGGTGCATACCATCACAGTAGCATAGCAACAGATTTCATAAGCTTGCATTCCCCTATACCAGCTTGTCCTGAAACACAGGGACACCAGGGTAGTGATTCCACTTACCAGTCTGTATAATTAAGTTCATACCTTTTTACAGAGCTGCTGGCCCAGAACCCGATATATAAAACACCAGGTTGTTCTGCAGAACCTCTAGATGAAAGATCCGAGGAACAGAGGAACTGCTTTGTCCTGTACGGTGTGGGCTGCTCTCTACTGGGTTGTTGAAGTTGGCACTGCAGATACTGGATAAGGGGCAAATGTAAAGATGAAAACAGGTGGTAGGTGAAGAATGAACATGTCATAATGGGACAAATGTGTTGCCTACCTCACCTATTTAGAACCAGACACATAAAATCATGTTAAATGGCTAATAAGCAAATAAATTGATGTGTGCTGCAGAGTCTACTAGTGTCTGTGCAACTATGCAGCATGCATCTAATTTATTTGCTAATTAGCCATTCACCATGTGGATTTTATATGTGTCTTGAAGAGCTGGAATCCATATGGCTCTATACATCTTCATTTTATCTGCAAGTGCAGCTGTACCAACTGCTGGCACGGATAAACAGGACTGGCAGCTTTTACCCTGCACTCAGCCATAGAACCTACCATGTCTGTTAAGATTGGATGTGATTTCCCAATAGAGTTGAATTATGCCCCTCATTACTTGGGGTCCCAGTGGTTGGAAACCTAGTTATGGTAGGGAAGAGATAGTGAAGCACTTATATTGTGGGTCTTGCTGCTGCAGTACTTGGGGTGAAGGCAACACAGCAAAGTGTCCCTGAGTGGAAACATGTTCCCAAATCCCTACACTGTGGTTGAACACACATATGGTAAAAATATGAGATTTGTAGACAATGCTATACATTTTTTTGACAGGTCTACAGCTTTTTTAGGCAAGTCTATAGATTTTTTTAAGCAAGTCTACAGATTTTTTAGTGAATTTGTTTTCTTTTAAAGTGCAAGTAAAGTCCCAACAGAAGTATGTGACGTTTCATTAGTAAAAAGCACAATAATGCAAACTTGCTCCTGGTAGAACAGCCTAGAACTGCACATTTACAAAACAAACGTCCAACAGATGACTCCTTCTGTTTGTATTCCCCTGGCAATTATGCACGAGTGACCTCACTAGTACAATATATTCGCATTTCAACCCTGCTGATTACTAAAGGGTACATGCTTTATCTTAGCAAAACACTTTCTGCCTCATGTGAACACTCTGTGTTGTTTGCATTCCCGTGCATAAGAGCTGAAGGTCTCAGCCATGTATATAGTCCCTGCCAACATTTAGTCCCCCACTTGGCAGGAAAGAAAACAAACCTGGCGAGATGGAGAAAAGGCACAAGGTACTTGCCTCTTGTTTAATTCAGAGAAATGCATGCCGAGCTGAGTGGGTAAGATGCCCAGGGCAATACAGACTTTGGGAGGCACCATTTATTTATTAGGCATGACTATCCTATCGTCCTAAGGTGGGACTACACTAATTTAAAGGGTTACGGTCTCTATTTTGCCCTTCTTCTACCTTTATGGTATCCTTACTTTTTCTTACTCTGTGGGACCCAGGAAAGTCACCCTATTTCCACCCTCTTTAAGCCCTGCTCAGTATGAGAGTTTCTTTCCATAACAGAAGTAATGGTAATAAAAGTATAAAGGAAATATTATATTGTGAAACTGTCCCCCAGCGCTTGTTAAATACAACTCCTATAATTACCTTATAGCCCAGAGATCAGGTTGTTCTATTTTGGGTTTTCCCCTCCACATTGAGTAGTTAAGGCACAATATAAAAAAAAAAAAAGCAGGCAGATACCCTAAACATACAATATTCTGCCTCTATAATAATAGTAATCCTGGAAATTACTAAAAATTCCTCATACATTATATAAATTACCCCAGAGGTACCCTGCCCTGCCACTTTTTCTGGAAAAAAAATCCTGAAATCCCCGTCTCTGTTATATTTCTCCCGAGGTAAAAAATTGGAATCAAAAATAATTTCCACTGATCAGGTTGGTAAATTACTGGCCAGGTGGCAAGCCTACTTGCAGGGTCTGCCAGAGTAACCAGAGACTTTGCCAGTGTGCCCAAGCCTTCATGGGTCTCAGCCCAGTCATTTATATCTGAACTTTCATATTTATACTGAAGGCCTTGCAAAAAAAACATAGATGTTACTGTAAGGAGGGGTAAAAAGTAAAAAGGGCTTTTGGCTCCTTTTAGTTCCCCTAACCTCCCTCTGGTTCCCTTGCAAGGCCCAAGTTGGAAATATAAATGTTCTTAAGCCCCAGAAAGGATTGTAGCCAAGCACCTATGCAATGCTACTAATCCTTATTTCTGCTGAAAACATAGCAGTCAGTAACCCTTCCAATACCTTTTCCCTAGTCTCCTTGCTACCACACTTGCTTCATCTATTGTGACCTAAAAAAAAAAATGTATGTTCCAGGAAGCTGTTGCCAGTTCACTAAGTGCTATTTAAATACAGGTATGGGATCCCTTATCCAGAAACCTATTATCCAGAAAGTTCCGATTTACAGAAAGGCCATTGCTCATAGACTCCATTATAAGCAAATAATTATAATTTTTTATAAATGATTTCATTTTTTTCTCTGTAATAATAAAACAGTACCTGTACTTGATCCCAACTAAGATATAATTAATCCTTATTGGGGGCAGAACAGCCCTATTGGGTTTATTTAATGGTTAAATGATTCCCTTTTCTCTGTAATAATAAAACAGTACCTGTACTTGATCCCAACTAAGATATAATTAATCCTTATTGGGGGCAGAACAGCCCTATTGGGTTTATTTAATGGTTAAATGATTCCCTTTTCTCTGTAATAATAAAACAGTACCTGTACTTGATCCCAACTAAGATATAATTACCCCTTATTGAAGGCAAAACAAGCCTATTGGGTTTATTCAATATTTAAATGATGTTTAGCAGATTAAAGTTATGGAGATCCAAATTATGGAAAGATCCCTTATACGGAAACCCCCAGGTCCCAAACTTTCTGAATAACAGGTCCCATAGCTGTACTTTTGCAATACGTTCTATTATATTTACCTTTGTGTGATTGGCTGCCAAATATTAATTGCATGTGTTAATATTTTCCCTGTGAGATACAGAATGGGCTAAACATCTCCACTGCAGCCGATAGAGAAACAAAATCCTATTTCCTTGCTAAAGTGTAATTTCACCATTTACGCCCCCCTCTAGGCGAATCATTTACAGTCCCAATTGCAATTAAGCATAAACAGATTAAATTATAAATTCAGAGAGGAAAAAAATCAGGGATAATACTGGTAACAGAATGACACTCAAAAAGGATATTTTCCATTCTGGTACAGAATGGAAACAAAATGCTCCCAGAAAAGGTGTATTGACTAGGGTTGTGCTACTTCCAAAATGGTGCCTTATGAATGCACAGCACAATGATGAAGACAATAGTGGCAGTATGCATCCTTCCTATGTAGAGCACTTGCTCCTAAATGCCCCCAGTTGAATGTAGGGACTACATACACACATATATATATATATATATATATATATATATTGACATGCTGAATGCCTGTACATGCAATTTTGGGGGAATTAGCAATGGTAGGTAGGCAGGCATGCAGAGGATCTGGAGCATAGAGACAGGGACACCAAGTCTTCAGGCAAAACACAGGTTTATTTAGGGCCAGTTCAACAGAAACATAAAGACATAAGTTCATAAACAGTTCAGTGTTATGATATGTCCCTCCTTCAGGGTTCTCACCTTCCAGGGTTGGTTCCACACTCTGGAACACTCAGGCTTCACAGTAAGCCTTGCTGAGCCCTCTCAGCACTCATCCATTTGGGCAGAACTCCCTCTGCTCCCTGGCAGTGGCAAGTGGCACCCCCAGCTCCTCTGGGAGTTCCTAACACAGGCAGCCCTCCTGCTCTGAGAGTGACCTTCACTCAGTCAAAGTTCAATTCCAACTCTAACCCTGTAAATCACACAACCCCTTTTATTGGCTGCTCACCTGCAGCCTAATCAGGCAGCTCCCTACAGCTGGCCAAATCAAACCTTAAAGGAGATTTACTCCAAAACAGCATTACCTGCTGTAAAACCAGGTATTTTACCCACCTTAAATACTGGTGGAAATACACCAAATAATACTCTTTCCCATTGCATCTCTCACAATATATATATATATATATATATATATATATATAATTTGGAAGCATACATGCATGTAGGAACCACATGCTTAGACATATTTCACCTGCATATCTTGTTCCTAGACTGAAATAAATAAGATCCAAAATGATGTTGATTCCTTTATACCATATAAACAGCCACAATAACGCTATGCTGGAGAGGGGGCACGGCCATGCACTGTTTTACAATGGGGGGGTCAAGCTCAGCACTGCACACTTTGGGAGCCTGCGCTTTGCATTGGCTGAGCCAGCGTGAGAAATCTCTGCACGCCTTGTGTTGTCCAGGATGCAATGCTGTCATTTGTGTCATTTACATAACAATGAAGCTGAACTGGATTTATGCAAATGAGGTTAATAGGGGGGAACAAAAACAAGTCACGGACGAGTACATAGGGAATGGCAGTACATGGGAAATAGGGAACGGAGAATACTCACCACCCCCCCCCCAGACATTTTATGTGCCATTAAAATTTAAAGAGAGATGGTGGACCTGAAAGTTTAAATGGATGTCCATGTTAAACAGCTTTAGTAGGCATCATACAAGAACATAACTGCATTGTACTTGCAGCCATGTAGTGATATATATATATATATATTTATATATATAATAAATATAATAATATATATATTATTTGGGCACAGCCTGTGATCATGTTGCTCATCAGAACCAAAAATAGTTGGGGGCAGGGTACAAACAGCCTCATCCTCTGCATTAACAGCACCAGAACCATCTGGATAATATTTTTAGCCAAACTGGCATGATATCAGTGCCCAAAAGAACCTGATTCTCTGAATTTACTTACAATCAGACACTGCTTCATTTGTAAAATACAGGTATCAGACCCCCTTATCTGGAAACCTATTATCCAGAAAGTTCCAAATTACAGAAAGGCCCTCTCCTATAGAATCCATTTTAATCAATTCACATTTTTAAAAATGATTTCCTTTTTCTCTGTAATAATAAAACAGTACCTGTACTTGATCCCAACTAAGATATAATTACCCCTTATTGGGGGCAGAACAGTCCTATTGGGTTTATTTAATGGTTAAATGATTCCCTTTTCTCTGTAATAATAAAACAGTACCTGTACTTGATCCCAACTAAGATATAATTACCCCTTATTGGGGCAGAACAGCCCTATTGGGTTTATTTAATGGTTAAATGATTCCCTTTTCTCTGTAATAATAAAACAGTACCTGTACTTGATCCCAACTAAGATATAATTACCCCTTATTGGGGGCAGAACAGTCCTATTGGGTTTATTTAATGGTTAAATGATTCCCTTTTCTCTGTAATAATAAAACAGTACCTGTACTTGATCCCAACTAAGATATAATTACCCCTTATTGGGGGCAGAACAGCCCTATTGGGTTTATTTAATGGTTAAATGATTTCCTTTTTCTCTGTAATAATAAAACAGTACTTGTAGTTGATCCCAACTAAGATATAATTAATCCTTATTGGAGCCAAAACAATCCTATTGGGTGTAAATACTGTTTAAAAACTTTTTTTAGTAGACTAAAGGTAGGAGATCCAAATTACGGAAAGACCCCTTATCCGAAAACCCCCAGGTCCCGAGCATTCTATATATAATATTCTCATATTCCCCAGTTTTGTGAGGCAGCAAGGCTAACCAAACCACTGTGTGCCACCATGTTGCCAATAAATCTAGATGTCCGGTTATCAGGCCCAATGGCTGAATCTGGCTGCAAGTGGGCAACATTAATGTTTCAAATTTTCTCTAATGGTTTTATGTTTGATATTTTGCTTTTCCATTTCACACAATGAACACTTTAATGTTCAGACTGACTACAGGTTGGTCTAGCCCATTGATTTCTCTAATTGGCTAAGATTTGGTTCCATCGCTACCCACATGCTACACATGATTGCAATAATGATCTCACCCCTTTAAATCACAACAGACCAAGTGAAGAATATTGGCATACAAATAAATGGAAAACTAACCTAAGAGCCCGAACTTCCTCGCAACCATGCTGCAACCCAAGAAATCCGACTTATCCACTGGTGCACATGTGCTTCTTTCGGCAGCCCATATGATTTGGGAGTGTGGGTTTTCAGGTAAAGCACTGTTACATGGGTCCCGGTGTATGGTTAAAGTCACATAGCAAGTGGAAGCGTACTTGCTAGGACTCTAACCTTGCGACACAACTTCGGGAAACCGAAGCGATGCGTATGCCATCCCACTGGTGATTTACATTCTTGCCGGTGGGATGGTATGTCGGGGAGATTAGTCGCCAGCAATAGCGAAGATTTATCACAGGCGTCTAATCTCCACATGTGCCCCTTCCTTAAGGTTGGCCATCCTTGGTACATTTATTCACTATGACCTGTCCTGATATATTTGGGCAAATCTTATTGATGGCAGGGATCTGAGCATGTATGCCAAGCTTTTGCTGTACTAACTTAAAGAGGAATTATAGATCTGTGGCATAAGGAATCTTTTGGTTTTAGTTAAATTCCTTGATAAAGTATTTTGTGCCTGCTATCGTTTCTCACAACACAGAAACATAGATTTATAGGTAGAAAAAGAAATATAAGCCCACCCAGTCTGCTGTGTACCTACCTCCTATAAATCAGCATTCTCCATCTGCTCTCTGACCCCTGCATACATTCTGCCTGACTCTGTCTCAAATATCCTTATATCTCTAAATTCCTTATATTCCTAATGTGTAGAATTTTAGCACCCAACACCTTGCCAAGAAGTTGTAGTTTAACTGCCATAAACTAAAGGTAAAATACCTTCCAAAGATAGGTTGGGTTTAGCAGAAGTGGTCTATGGAGGCATGGGTGTGTGTATTTGTGGCCAGGGTAGGCCAGGATATGGTATAAAACATGGCCATTTTTAAATGTTTGTACAGGTATAGGACCTGTTATCAAATATGCTCGGGTCCTGGGGTTTTCCCCATAAGGGATCTTTCCGTAATTTGGATCTCCATAACTTAAGTCAGCTAAAAATCATTTAAATATTAAATAAACCCAATAGGATTGTTCTGCCCCCAATAAGGGGTAATTATATCTTAGTTGGGATCAAGTACAGGTACTGTTTTATTATTACAGAGAAAAAGGAAATCATTTTTAAAAATTTGAATTGTTTGCTTATAATAGAGTAAATGGCAGATGGTCTTTTCGTAATTCGGAACTTTCTAGATAACGGGTCTCCGGATAAGGGATCCCATACCTGTACTTGTTCTTTAGTTTAAGGCTTTTTTGGCATATTGGATGCTGTATCGAATCACATTCAAAAAGGGGTTGGTCAAGGCACATCCCCTGCACCCAGAGCCACTGCTTTAGCAGCAAATGCCTCCTACTTGGGTGCAGGAACATGGAAAGGCTGACGTAAATTCTCATTTTTGGCCTGCGTTTATCCACAGACCGAGAATCAGCTCCATGTGGTAATAGCCAAAGACTTCAATTAAGTTTTTGACTTAGATACATTTTTCTCATCAAATTGAATCTGGCCCTTTGAATGTAGATGCAAAGTGTTCTGTATAAAAGAATTAAGAAAACAATGTCCATCCACAGCTGATGTTTTGAGTTTTTCATTTCTTTTACTCAGAGATAAGGAATGCAATTACATTTCCCTGATTGTAAACATGACCTAAAACCCTAAAACACTCTTTGAGCTCTTGTTGCAGCTCTTCTCTCTTTCTCACCGAAATATACCCCATGTGATGCTCTGACCCTGCAGATACCTTTCCTCTGACAAGTGCAGTCAGGTAGAGTGCAAGGGCCGCACTAGTCAGCTGATGCAGGTGAAGCAGGTGACACGGAGGTCTGGCTCAGGGTGGGGAGAGGAAGCTGTCACTCTGTGCTCGCTTCACTTGGTTTCGAGTAACACCTCCTGCATACCAAAAGGGAAATGACTACAGAGCACTTGAGATACCATCGTACACAAACAGCACATTGCAATGTCTTTAGGCACGTCTAGACCCCTCTGGGCCTGTAACACACAATAGAAGATTAACTGTAATCTAATAAAATAGGGGTTGAACACTCTAAACCTGTTGTCTGAGACACCAAGCTCAGAGAGACAAAAGGGTACATTAAACAACATATGTATAATTCAATAGTTTCTCTAGACCCAAAATATGCTATTCTGGGTTTTTATCTTTTAAAGTGACTTGGACAGTTAGGCATAGTGGGGGTTTCAAGTTACTAGCAATCCAACCTGTAGATCTCCAGCTGGTCTGGGATTCTGAGAGTTGTAGTTCAGCAGTAGATAAAGACTGCTTTCAGGTGACTTCTGGGTTCTATGGGGAGTTTGTAATTCCCTCTTCATGCAACTGGTGCTTTGTGGGGCCGCAGCTAGCTCCTCTGGGGGCAGGCATGTTGAAGAGTTGTAGTTTAGCAACACACGGATGGGGAACAGTTTTGATATTAGTGGTTTAAACTATCATAGTAACATGGAATTCAAACTCTCTTATGTGTGTGTTGATTGGACAATAAATTCAAATGATATTATGGATGCTTTAATACAGGGATGCCCAACCTTTCATACCCGTGAGCCACATTTAAATGGAAAAAGTATTGGGGAGCAACATAGGCATGAAATAGGTTCCTGGGGTGACAATAAGAGCTATAATTGGCTACTTAATAGTCCCTGTGTGGACTGGCAACAGAGCAACAGAAGGCTCTGTTTGGCATTATACTTGGTTTTTATGCAACCAAAACTTGTCTACTTAGCAGGAATTCAACAATAAGCACCTAATTTGAAGCCACTGGGAGCAACATCCAAGGGGTTGGTGGGCAACATGTTCCCCCGAGCCACTGGTTGGGGATCACTGCTGTAATATATGGGTACTAAAGGACAATTACAGTAGGAGGTAGAGGTTCAGTTATAGCAAGATATTTCCAAAGATATCTCAGTCAGTGCAGAATTTCTAAGCTTGGATCCCAAACAACTTTGGGGTAGAAAGCACAGGTTTTTGGATAGGTAAAGAGGCAGGCAGTTCAAGGATAGGTATATAGACAATGAATGGGACAGGCAGCACAGCACTTGTATAAATGGACAGCCAAGGATATTGTAGTGGGAAAGGTTTGATGCAGACAACACAAATGGATGCATAACTAGTCACTAGGGGAATTACTAGCTATACGACTGGGTTGGTGCAATTGGCCATGGATGTGACAAGACTAATCGTGATCTTCAGGCCTAACGATGAGAACACAGATAATACACAACAGCCTAAATCACATTGTTAATAACAACATATTAATACTTACTGATGGCTGTATATGGGGTTGAATACTTTATCATTTATATAAGGCCTTTTTAAAGATTTTAATACATTTAAAAAGATGCCTCAAGCTGAGGTTATTCTGCACTAAGCAGTCACTGAAATGGTTAAATACCTGTCTCATAAGTAAGGCAGAAAACTGTATGATTAGTCACTAATGACCAAGAAGGGCAGAAATATGTTAACAGGTAATTTATTTTGTGTGTTTTCCTCCTTCTGACTGGTATGCCTTTATCTTCATGTTAGCCTTATCCCAGCCTAAAGCCTGAGTCAGTGGGGAGAATCCACTAGAAAGATTTAGAAAGTGCCCAGCAGGGTTCCCAGTGGCTGAAGCTGAGACACTTGCTTTTCAATGGACAGAGCTGGATATCACACAGCTGGACAATACTCTGTGGTGCAGGGGAGGACAGCTCTAGGCAGCATGTAACCCTAAGCCGGGACTATCAAACTGGTCTTAACAACTGTAAATATGCTTATCATTTCCATTAAACAGTATTTAAAAATGTAGTGATTTATAATTCCCACAACGACTTACACGTTCTGTGATTTATAGACTGGTGAAGAGAAAGAATCAAAAGTGTGCAAAGCATAGTGAGAACTGGAGTATTGGCTGCAGAGCTAACACCTAATGCTACAGGGAACAGCAAAATACTTTCAGTTGCCATTACATTCAAAATCAATCAAATTGTGTCATTAATGTATATTGTAAACTTGCCTAGATGTGGGTGTAGTTATCCTTCAAAACCACGAATATTTCATTATCATAAGAATGCACCTAATCATTAGTTAACTATTTGTAAAATGTTGCCAGTAAGGATTTGTCAGTTCTTGGTTAGTGGCGGCAGGGGGTGTTACAGCCAACCTGGATACAGTGCAAGGTCAAGAAAGATATCTTGTATTTTATTCAGCAGAAACAAGATTGGGAGTCAATAAAGATAATCTGTAGATGAATCAGGGGAGGATGGATACAGACTTTCTAATGTGAAATTTATATTCATATATGTATTTTATATAGGAATTGGTCTTCTTTGGGGAGGTTAAGCCTCCCTAATCCTTCATTATTCTCTGCCTACATTGCACCAGTGCGGGTATAGATAACAACCAATCAGCACTTAGGTATGGTCAGTCTAAATCCACTATCGGTGTCATGCTGGGTCTTTGATGACAAAATGCCAGGTCCATGTTAATAGCATTCTAATTATTGGACTATTTTGAATTAGAAAAGCAGAAGAAATGTAGGCATTGGGTTAAAAAATACCAGGTTGTATGTTAAATTCCAGGTCAGGTCAGAATGAGACATAAAATAAAGGAGACTAATTACAACTAAATATTTAAAAAAACAAACAAACAAAATCAGAATGTTATTATGATATTAACAGTCCTACAACAAGTGGCGTAACTAGAAGTTACAGGGCCACATGTCAATTTGTTCATCATGGATTAGGACTTTCCAAGGCCCTTTATGCACCTTGGCCCCCAGCAGCATCAAGGTGGCTTTTAAGTAAATTTTTAACTGGAAATGATATGAAAGTTATTATCCAGTGCAGTAAAGGTGGCCATACACATACCAATTACAATCTTTCCTGCGTTCCCTCCATTAATGTTCAGGGCTGAATTGTGAGATACGGAGGTAGAAATAATAGGGATTCGACCTCCACCTGACGATTCAGCCCTAAGCGCAGATTTTGCTCGGGCACCTTCAATGGCGGCTGGTCAAAATCTTAAATCCTGCCCGACGAAATTTCATATAACTTGTCACTGAGTCTTTTCCTGAGGATAGTCATGGGCAAAAAAGAAAATACTGCCATGCAGTAAGGCACGAGGGATATAATTCATCCATCCTGACTATATCTATCCTGACTATATGCATTCTCCTTAGAATACCATGTTAACAAAATAGGTCCTAGTGGTTACAAAGCCCATGTAAAATACCTCAGCTAAGTGAAGAAATATGGCAGGTCCCACCCAAGTATAAACACAATAATACAGAAAAGGATTTTAGTTGTATAAGAGGAGAATTATTCCATTGTTTAACTCAAAAATATATAAGAGCCCATTAAGGGCAAATCTTTATTATGTTTAATACTATTTGGAAATGATATACTAGGGGATATAAATAGATTATTAATTGTAAACTCAGTTGAGCAGGGTTGTATTTACCACCTACGTGGTAATTTGTATTTTATTTTACATGTTATTTGTGCATAGTTTGTGTTGTTTTATAGCACTTAAGAATTTGTTGGCACTTATTCTAATGCTTAATGCCCCCCCCCCTTGCTCCATACAAAACTGACCAAATGCAAAAGACAGCCATTCTAACTTTTAGTACATAGTATATTTATTGCAAAATAATACACAAGAGGGTAAGTTTCACAAAAGACACAAAACATAGAAATAGTCAAAAAAAAAAAAAAAAGTCGCACAATACAATTTACAAAAATCCAGCGACGACTAACAAACATCGTATATTCTTTTTGTTTAAGTTAAAGAAATATTTAAGGCCTGCTTTTTTGTAACAAATGCAATAATTAAGGAGTGCTTCATCAGATCTAAACATATACAAAAATAATACAATTTTTGAAGCAAGGGTTAAAACTTCACTAGTCAGACTGCACTTTATATGACATTATTGTTCACTGTATCATCTAATTAGCACCGAGGTTTTGTTTTTTTTGTTTGTTTTAAAACATTAGGTAACGATTTCGGTATAAATTAATATTTTTTTTCTCGGCTCAAAAATGATTAATAACGCTATTCGGTTGTTTCCATTTGTATCCTATAAAATGCGTCTTGTTAGATCAAATCTAATTCAATGGTCTGATCTTTTTCGAACATATTTGCCAAGGAATTTAGAACAGAATAATAACAGATGGAAGAAACAGCAGAATCCATAATTTAACAAAAAAAAAAAATGCAGTTTCCGAGAATGGAATCAGAGCATGCTAAAATATTTAAGTCATGGGAAGGAGCAGGGATCTCAATAAGCTTTTTTTTTTTATTTTTATTTTTTTTCATTTTAGCTTTTATATAAAATAAATAATTTAGGAATTGAAAAAAAAAATCTGCAGGTGATTTTGTCTAAGGCAAAACTGGCAATTAATATTAACTGCTGGATATGAGTGAAGGTAAAAAAGGGCACTTGTTTATTAGGCAACTTGGTTGTTGGCACTTGGGTATATATCTATATGGAAAAATATTTCCTACATTCATGATGTACCATGGCGAATCTCCTACTTGATGCTCTTTCGGATCCTCTAGTTGCTTCTTAGAAGCTTGTCAGGATTACTTAACACAGTATAAGGCCAGATTCAATTCTACTCTTGAAAATAAACGTTCTTCGATTTGAATTACAAAAATACATGAAATTGCAGAAAAGCTGGAGAGTTCTACTAGTTCAGCGGTCGGAGGGAAGAAATTAAGAACATTTTTTTTTACAAAAAGTTGTCTAAAGTATAAATGTAAAAACCCCCGTAAAGGCAATGAAACATACACAGTACATACTAAATGACAGAGCTAGACAATAGTCCTCACAGAGGACATTCTGCTTTAGCAATTTTCCCCAAATGTGGCTAAAAATGCCTTAATGATAAAGTCACCTGAGCAGCCAAGCAACTGCTTTTGTTAAACCCCTTATGACTGTCACTGAGCTTGCTCTCTTTGTTGCAAGTTCTTGTTGGAGAGTTACAGCAGTTATTGCTGGTAACCAGCAGAGGGCGCCACTTGCTTCCCAGTAAATGGGGATTTCATGTCTTTATAAAAAGTCATTGTCCTATTCACATATCTAGGGCCTGGTGAGCTGTGTATAGACAGGCTGCTCCCAGTGTTGTGGGCTGTGTGTCTGGGGGATGGATGGAACTCCCGTCGTGTCTGCAATAGGCGTGTACATGGGGCGCTGGCTTGGATTCATGTAGCTAAAGTTGGAGTAGAGACCAGAATTCTGACCGCTTGCGTGACTGTAATAAGAGTTGGAGCCTTGGTGCTCTGTGTAGTCATACTGGGCACGGGTAATGGTTGGGTAGGAAGAGCTGTAATGCTGCAGGTTGAAGGAGCTGTAGTTCAGCTGCTGGGGGGAGTGCTGTTGCTGCTGGTCACTGTAATGGCTAGGGCTCAGTTGTTCAGTCTTGATGTGTGTCCTTTGCTGGGACTGGCTTTGCTCGCTGTTTATGGTTGACAGTGAGTGTTGGGGAGGCTGTGGTTGTTGCTGCTGCTGCTGTTGTTGTTTAGACATCCAGGCAGGGCCAGCACCCGGAGTAGCGCTGGGGGTGCTGTTGATGCCATAACTGCCTGTGTATGGGGCCTGTGTGGAGCCAACACCTGGGTGGCCATTGGGTGGCAGGTATTGGTCAAATTCATTGACATCAAAGGTTTCGATGGTAGAGATGACCTCACTGCTCAGTTCACCAATATCTACATCTCGGAAATCGATGTGAGGTGGCTGCCTACCGCTCTCCTGCAGTGGCCTGCCCTCCCTCTTCAGGTCTGGCTTTCCAGGCTGGACGTCTGTCTTGGGGGTAGTTGGAGGAGTTGGTGGGCCTTGGGACTGACCTGTAAAAATCAAAGACAAATGATGATAAGAATGCGAGTCAGTTAGTTGAATCTATTTTTCTACAATGAGTACCCATGGGGTGATATAGTAAACTGCGGAGAGTTTGCTCCAGGTCTAGTAACCTATAGTAACAATCCGATCTCTTCACTGTTATTTTATTAACAACCAGTAAATGCTAACTGCTGATTGGTTGCCATGGGCTGCTAGCTCTGAAGTAAAATTTGTACTTGCCTATAGGCATGATGACTAAATATTCAATATCCCATGTGTGCCTGTGAATCATGGAATCACACTTCTGTAATATGGGTAATTCCAGATTTTGGCTTTAGACCAGCCATACTAGCACTTTCATTGCAAAGCAGAGTGGAGGCTGGGTTCCTGGGTAGAGACTGTGCAACTCACACTGCTGTGTATTTACATTGGCAACAACTAATCTGTCAGATCACGCACTGAGACCAGACTGCTAACAGGGTAGCCCACTTTCTGCAACCGGTGGCTCTCCATCTGTTGTTGAATTGCACATTCCAAATGCCAAGATGCTTACAGCTGATACCTCCTTGCAAATCCCCCTGATTAGAAATATATTAACCCAGACATGCCCAAACTCAACTACAATTCCCATCATCCTCAGCCAGTTGTAGTCCCAGCATCCATAAAGTAGATGGATGCCCAGAAGCACTTAGTGACACACAACCTGGGTTAAAGCCAAAACCCAAGTGTTTAGAAGATCAGGAGACCTTGAACACAGCAAGTCCTTAGAATGACAAATTAAGGGGCTAATTTCCCTTTCTGCAATGCCAAAGTAAAGGAGCAAGCAGTTTAACCTATTCTCTGCTAAACAAATGCGCAATGCGTTGCAGTATGTTAAAATGATTTAACCCTCTATTATCCAATACAAGTAAAGGCTCCATACCTGAATGTTCTCCAGGAGAGTGGACTTCGCTCATGCTGGAGGCAGAATGTGGGGAATCAGCCTGCAGGGCCTTAAAAATGGCATTAGGGGAGATGTGGGTTTGCTCAGCGCCGTCCTCTTGTTCTGACTGCCCATTCTTTACGGACTTTCTGCGCCGTGGCTGGTACTTGTAGTCTGGATGATCCTTCTTATGTTGGATTCGCAGCCTCTCTGCTTCCTCCACGAAAGGGCGTTTCTCGCCCTCATTCAGAAGTCTGAAAAAGCAATGGGGTTGGTGGTCATTATACATATAATCTCAAAGTACAGAGAATGACTTTTCTAATTACTGCATATTAATTACACTCCTATCCAGGGTTTTAGAGACGATTTTCTCAGGGCCCCAGCATCAGAAAAGGACCCCTTGGATCCCTCTGGGCATATTATTGTGACCTACACATTTAAGGATTATTCTATAGTTAGAGAGACAGTAAAAGGCTAGTTATATAACTTTTTACTACTTCTAAAGTAAGGGGGTCCCAGGTTTCCAGTGTTGCCTGGGCCCCCTATTCTTAATCACAAACCCTTCTCCTCTCAAAGTCCAGTATTTCCATAAATTCATTTAAAGGACATATTCTGCCCTGAACAGTAATCTAAAGTGGGGTGCTGCAAGAGGCATCGCTTTGGTAAAATGAAAACTAACAGTATCTGAGCTGGAAAAATCCAGTTTTATAGTGCAGGAAGCATTTAAGTCATCTGATAAGAGCGCAAAGGCTTATTTAAAGTGGTCTGAGTCATTTTCTAATTGCCCGCAATTATAATTATATTGCCCTATTCACCTGATCCTTGCAACAGCAACAAGGGGTTAACCTTAATGGTCCTGACACCCATAAAAATGGTATGGTTTACAGCATACAATCAAAAGGAAAAACCCTATAACAAGCGACAAATTTATGAGTTAGAGGTACAGGGCCCACCTGAGCACATACCCCTTTATAGGAGTCCACCAAACCCTAATTGTACCACTATTGCATAAACCGCATGTATAAATGTAGCTAACATGCATCTATGTGAGAAAGAACAAGGAAGCCGTAGTTTATAAAGTGCAAATACTTGCTGTTTGTTTTACACATAATCGTGCAGGAGCAATGATAAAACCTTCACTTTAATGTTGTGCATTCTGGTCTGCAGAGCCCTCTGCCAGTTGCACATTTCTATTGCATTCTGCATAACCACTGACAGTTTTACACATTAGTTATTAGCCTCTGCATTCTGCATAACACCCTCTGCATTAATCACATCACTCACACTCTGGTCTACACTACCCGCTGCATTCTGCAATGTCCACATAGCAAGGCATCATTAATATTTTAATATATTATAGGGATCCTAGCACCAGCTAAGTCTCCTGCATGACCCACTGCCCAACCACAACTAACTGCATTATTGGTTATCCCCTGCCTTGTGCTTTGAGCAATATCCAACAACCACCACCACCTTGCCCCATACATAAGTTCACATTCTACATTATGTACTGGGAACACAACCCACAGAACCCACACCGCCCACTGCATTTCGCTCTGCCCCAACCCAGCAGCACAACAAGCTGGGAAACAGATTCGCTATTACAATCCTTATTCTTTTATTCCAAAACCATAATTACAAAAGAGGGCCTCAGCTGGTAAGGAGATCCTGTCACAGTCAGACTGAGAGCTGGCAGACTGGCACCATCTATGATTCATCTAACCAGAGCTAATTAGCAGATCTTGGCTGTACCGATACAGACCTACAGCACATCCCTGGCAAGCCTGGAATACAGTGCCAAGGGAGCCGCCAGCAGACAGGCAAGAGAGTTACAGACGCGCACAAAGCGCAAAGTGCCAATACAGCTGCGCAATACAGAGGCGCACAGCAATAACCACATTTTGCATCAAAACCAACTCCTCCCCAATTTCCCACCATATGAAAAGAGGTTACATGCATGTTAACACCTTCAACCCCAAGCTCACAGAGGTGGCCACTTACCTCCATAACTTGCCCAGAGTCTTGCTGAGTTCTGCATTGTGCAGATGGGGGTATTGGTCGGCCAGCTTCCTCCTTGCAGCCTGTGCCCACACCATGAAGGCGTTCATGGGTCTCTTGACATGAGGCTTGCTCTTGCTGGATCCATTAACTCTGACTGGCATCGGTACCAGGGTCCAGTCATATCCCTTCAGCACCTGGCTGACCGCCTCTCTGATGCACACAGGAAACTTTTCGTCCTCTGTCTCCTTCTTCAGCTCCGGGTCCCCTTTGGGGAAAGTGTTCTCTTGGGGTCTGGTGTTCTCCGTGTCGGAGCCAGAGCCGGAGGGGCATGGGGAGCCAGCCGAGTCCTCGGACATTGTTGGGCTGGGGGCCCCGGACATGCACTTATCTTGCTCTTCTGTCATCTTCATGAAGGGATCCAAGAGATTCATGCGCAAAACGGTGCGAAGAGAATGGAGAGAAAGTTGGCGAAGAGAGTTGAGCGGCTGGCACTGTCTGGGCAGAGCCGCGTCTTCCCGCACCCCAGTCTCTCACAGGAACAATGGAAGTGGCTCTTCAGCAAAGGCACCCAAAGCAATGGGGAGAGTGGCCCTCCAAGGCCTTTCAAACATGCACGGGGCTCAGCCTCTGCTCACTTGTCAGCACCCCCAATGCAGAATTGCTATGGCTTTTGGCAATATTGGCTGTAGCTAAAGCCCCTCTCCTGCCTCTGCCCGCACACAGCTCCACTTTCAGATCTGTTCCACAAGCGGAGAGCGCTGCCATAAATACCCTCCTCTACTGGGAGCCACGCCCCCCCCAGCGGAGAGCACGGATTGGCTGTAGGGATTTGGAGAGGGGAGAGGGTGGGGGTAGTAGAAAGCTCTGCTGAAAAAAAAAAAAAATCAGGGAAGAGAGTGAATTTGTGCAGTTGAACTTTTTCAGATATCTACTAGCAAATTCTGCTTTTGTCTCGCTGCAGATGTAGTTGTTTTGTGGGGAACAAGCAAATAACAAATAATAGATACAGGATATAAACGCTGTTATGTAATGTGTCTTGTTCTACTCCAATACACCTAACAGCTCATTGGCTGGCACCTATACCCAGCAGGCATAGCATGGAGCACTGTATGCAGGAATTCAGCTATTCAACAACATGCAAGTCCTGGAGCAGCACTTCTCAAACCAATGGCATTTTATTAGAAATAGCTACTGTTAGACTGTAAGCTCTTGGGAAGAGTGATGCCATTCCAGCTATATGTGTAATCTCCTTATGTAATAGTTTGTACCAAACACTGATTCATGTTTTATTCCTTTCCAAAACATCTGCCTTTATAGAGAGCTATACAATCGTTTTGGTCTTATAAACCTATAGGGACGTGTATACAGAGAGCTCATATCTCCTATAAACTTATAGCTCCACCACTTCTACAGCCCGACTCCTTTACTTTACTTTTTGCACCACAACGCCCAGTATTCCAGGGCTACCTGATTTTGTGGGCTGCTGGGAATTTTAGCTGGGCACATATAAACTGCAGATATGTATATATGTATATATATTTATATATGATTGTATGGGGTTGTGCATAATACCGTTGAAAATGCGAGTGAGGGCATCATACAGTAAGCTCGTCCGATCATTTCGCACAATCCATCTGACTTGGCTGCCAAGCAGAGAGTCCAGTGTTACACAGGGGCTGTAGAGCAGGACTGAGGTATAAGACTATCATCTATCTATCTATCTATCTATCTATCTATCATCTATCTATCTATCTATCTATCTATCTATCTATCTATCATCTATCTATCTATCTATCATTTATCTATCTATCTATCTATCATCTATCTATCTATCTATCATCTATCTCTATCTATCTATCTATCTATCATCTATCTCTATCTATCTATCTATCTATCTATCTATCTATCTATCTATCATCTATCTATCTCTCTCTCTCATCTATCTATCTATCTATCTATCTATCATCTATCTATCTATCTATCATCATCATCTATCTATCATCTATCGTCTTTTCTCATTTCTTCCAGGAAATTAATGTCTTCATAATGACATAAAGTTAAAATCATACAATATATTTTGGGTGCATGGTATAAACTGATTTTTGTAAGGAATTAGCAGAACAATATGTAGGTAGAGAATATATCTCAAGTCTTATTCTGGAATTCGTTTCTTCCATAGAGTACATCGATTAGATTGTATGTTGATGAGTTAGAATCGACAGGGGTAACGTGGAAAAAAAGACCTTCAGGGCTCATCTATAAGGATTTGGGATGTCATTTTCAATTCTGTACGTAGAGGGCGCCAATGTCACAGAAACCCAAACCAACTGTTTTTTTCCCCTCTGGAGGCTGAAGGGTTTTTGGGGGAGGAGAAGAGGAAAGAGATATTATTCCCTGTATTTTTTTTTTAGACAGGGATCTAGTTTTAATAAGCGTCGCATAGTAACCTTGCGAGAATAGGTAGCAATGTTTGACCACTGATTGCTGTTAATTGCCACCTATCTCTAGCAAATAGGACAAGCCCACCTGGGATGCCAGACTTTATTACCACAACAACTACTGGGTAATTTGGCAACAAAGTAGCGATCCTGTAGGATTTTACATCGGTTAGCGCCATACCGGCTAATAAGTACAATATAAGTACAATACAAGTACATACATCTACTGTGTGCAAACACATATTCACACACATATCCAGGGAAGCGTTAAGCGCCGTCACCATCATTGCGCCGTTTTAATTAATAGGGCAATTTATGAAGGTTTCTGGCATCTACGTCTTTTAAATTTCGTTTCAATAAAAAAAACTTACTATTATTGAATATTGATTCAATCAACTTTGAGTAAAGTGGAGGATTTTAAACTTTAATTTGAAAAATAAATATAATCGATTTACAAATATTTATTCAGGGACATTACCCTCCTCTTTAAAAATGTTCAACGTTATGACAGATACTAAATACAAATAAGAGTTACTAATTAATACACAGGCGATCTTGATTGCGAAAAGTTTAATTTATACGACGCAATTTCTAGCGCATATCTATGTACGATTTCTCTCTACCGATCTGCTGCAGGAGAGACTTGGGGGTCGAGTCTACATTTAACCCATTGTGGTATCGGTTTTGGGGAAAAAACGCAGCTGAACAACACCACCACCAAAACATTATTATTATTATTATTATTATTATTATTATTATTATTATTATTAATATTATTATTAATAATAATAATAATAATAATAATAATAGCCCCATAAATGCACACATGTTCATTTGGAATTTCTTGAAATTTGCAAAATGGAGAATGGAAGGCAAATAATTAAAAAGTACATTTAAAAGGGGGTGAATTTGCACTATGAACAGGTATAAAATAAATTAGTTTCCTCTATCTACTGAGGCTGCACAGGTCCTGTATTTAGAATTTAACTGAGGAAAAATGAGGTAAACTTCAATGCTAAACAAGTCTACTTGGCAGTCAGTTGGGCTTATATCACAACCATGATTGTATAATAATAATAACAATAATAATAATAATAATTAATAAACAAAACATATTTGTAGTAACTCAGAGATAAGTAGATAAAAATTTCTGCACAGATTATTACAGTTTCTCCCCAATTCCAGCTGTAACAAACAAAACTAAATGCTATGACAATCTATAATATATAATTTTAAAAATGACGTCATAAAACGTCAAAAATACAACGTTGAAAAAGTTGCTTGGAATGATATATCCTATAGCACCGATGGGTAAGTTGTAGTATTAATCGGAAAGTGTACCCCAGTATTATATATAACTGATTAATGAACAAATATTTGCCTTCGGTAACTTTTCTGCAGTTCGGATTAAAGTTCATGAATTATTGGGTGACCGGGCGAGTCGCAGGATTCCCGTCGCAGCGGCACAGACAGGGCTTTGTGGGACAAAATTGCTGTTTGCGGATTCGGTCCCAGATGAGCCGAGATGGATCGTTTCTGTGGCGTTTTGATCTTGCTCTCTCGGGTTTGGTAAATATTTATTGTAGCTGAAGTGGAGCCGAGCTAAGGGACGGCGTTTGTCAAGTGTTTGTTAAAAGGCGCAGAGTAGAAGCATCCGTCAGTGGCGCGGCGCAGCGCTGGAGTTAAGTAGGGCGCAGCGCTTAATGGGTTACACAAATGCGCTTTCAACTTTCATTTACAAACTCTTGTGTTTGCTCCCTATTTATTTACAACATAAAATACTAATTGTTAGCAGGCATAGAATGTTATTTGAATGGAGTTACACACACCCCAGTGTTAGTACATGCTGTGTGCGCACTTACTATGACTGGTACATCTTCCAACATTTGCCAATCCTTCTTGGCATTTTGTGTTTGAGATGGGGAGTCAAATGGTATTATAGAGGCAAATTCTGGGTGCTGCTGGGGGTTGCACTGATTGAAGCATTCATTTTCTTTTTCTACAGAAATATCTTTACTTTTAAGACTCTGCCATTTATTTCAGGCAGGAGAAAGGGCACAAGCATTGCCCCTGGGGCCAGGTGTGTATGATAGTGCCAGGGGCTTTGTAGCCATAGGGCTCTATGATAGATTTAAATCCCTCTTGGAGAAAAGAATTCTATTAGAATTTCATTTTGCTTATGCTATGCCTAACAGTCAATAACACATAAAGTAGGATGTGAATTTATAATAAACAATAAAATAATAAAATAATTAATAACCCTTTCGTGCAAATCACTAAAAACTGGGCTGAACTCCCAGCAGACCGGCAGATAAAGTGGGACCATGCAGGAGTCAGATATCAAATGAAATACAAGGAATGCCTTTATTTCTCCTATATGATTACATGTGTATGCAGTGCTGCAGGTACTACACTATGACTCACTGTGTATATATATATATATATATATATAATTTATGGTCAGAGGCCTTTGCTCTTACTCTCTGAACACTTAAAACCCAGTATTTCAGAAAGTCCTTTTTTCTGACAGGTACCTAAGCCTTAGCTGGGATATGAAAAGTCCTGAGGAGGACTCCTCTCAATAAGTGCCTTGCTGTGCTGAGCACATCTCCTCTCTATGCTGTTGTGCATGTAAGTATATGAATTCTGATATTGCATTGTATAGAATAGAGCAGAGTATATTTTATTATTTGTTGTGTCGCAGTGCAGTAGGGTCTTCATCCTTATGGGGTATAGTAGTGGCATTTTACTGTATATGATACTGATTTTTGCATAGAGCAGTAAAAGTCAGTACAGTATTCATTACTGTAATGCTTGTATTTGTATTATATACATCATTATCTAAGTATGTAATCTTATAGCACAATACAATATTACTTATTGCACCCTATAGGTGTACTGGATATTATTGTGCCATATAGTACTAATGATGGTGTCATAGGTGCCAGTTCTGACTCACTAGTCCAGAAAATGTGTGTCCCTGGAAATGTCTCTGCTTTAAAAATGTGACCAAGTGCAGTGTATTTCAGTGTCCCCAGTGTCTTCTCTCCTTCAGTATGCTAAAGGCAATAAATCAGGGTCATTAAATATAATTATCCCCTCTGCCAGTTTATTGTGTCTGTAGATGGTTGGGGTGGTGCATTAATACCTCTGGGGGAGGGGGGGTGAGGTAGTTGGTACAAAGCAAGCAACAAAATAAAAGATGCAGGACAGACCCTTATTGTATATAGGGATGTAGCGAACCTCAAAAAAAAAGTTCTCGAACTTACGCCAAAAAGTGCGAATATTCGCGAACTTTGCGAACCCCATAGACTTCAATGGGAAGGCGAACTTTAAAACCTAGAAAAGCCATTTCTGGCCAGAAAACTGATTTTAAAGTTGTTTAAAGGGTGCCACGACCTGGACAGTGGCATGCAGGAGGGGGATCAAGGGCAAAAATTTCTCTGAAATAGCTGGCAGACCTAGCGGAAATACGCTGCATTTTTTGCTATTTCGCACTATTAGCACCATGGAAACGGGATTTGCTGAAAAACGCCATGTGTGGCTTGTGCGGCGTTTTTAGGCCGAGAAAAAACGCAGCGGAAAAACGCCACGCGAACCCAAATTGCGAACATACGCAAAAAGTTCGCGAACTTCCGAACTCGCGAACAGTTCGCTACATCTCTAATTGTATACTGGTGGTAATATATTGCTCAGTACTGTATTCCTCAGTAGAACTGGATGATACTATAACTGCCAGCAGTATCAGCCTGCTATGCCTCCTGGGAGCTGTAGTTTCAGAACAAGTGGAGACATACAGGTTTGGTATAGATGTTATAAATTAGTATTACACAGTCACTGGTGGCCTTATAGATGTTGGACTACACCTCTCCATATTCCCAGTGGGTCATTAGCATCTCAGTGTGGGAGAGAGGGAGGAAGGAGACTGCACAGAGCAGCAATATACACAATTCCATCTTGCTAGTCAGTTATCCATTATGGTTTGAGGGTCCAATCATAGTAAAAGGATGATGCGACTTAGACAAGGCAATTTTGCCGCATAGGGGGTCACATCAATCTCTATGAGGCCACATGCAGTAGGACAGCCCTGCTACAGGGAATGAGACTGTGTGACCCTGACTGCGCAATCCAGCAATCACTAACATAGTATTTATTTCCATGAGTTTATACTATGTTGCAAAGTGGCAAATGCGGAACCTCCACATAGGGGAACAATCTCATTCCAGGGCCGTGGATCCCATCTGCGCTCAGCACAGGATTTGTTCCAGTGCATTCCTGCCCTGTCCTTGCACTGCCTATCAGCCTCTGGCCGGAGCTGCCTATCTCACCTTCACCTATTAACATATTAACTTCTTCCCAGGCAGCTCACACAGAGTGAAATGATTTATTAACGTCTTCATCTATAAAATGCCTGCCATTACTTAGCCTTTAATGGGCTGCGGGATTAAAGCTCAGCATTTCTAGACAACTGTAACGAGAAGGAAAAAAATAGACTGTCAGACCAAAATCAAATAAAGGCATCTGTTTGCTTGGAGGTAATAGTGCAGTGAGCAGGATGAGGTATGTGTGTCACTTAGGGGTAGAAAATGTGACTTTAGAGCTTAGTACATAAAAACTTACCACGTTCTATTTATTCCTATGGGGTTTTTAAAAGCTTATTTATCAATGGGTGAAAGTTAAAACTCCCCATTTGAAAAATACGCTTCTAAAAATCACATAGGAATGAACAGAACGTGGGTGAGTCTTATGTTAAGCTTTAAACTCAAATATTGATAAATCTGACCCTTATTCTGAGACTACAGTGCAGCTGTGTATTTCCATTGGCTGTTTTGTTGTCGTATAAGGATAATGGTTACTTCTTATGGTTAAAATACTTTTCACTGTTTCCTATGGAGCATGCCACACAGACTATAAGTTGCCACTCTGTGGTTACAGGACCTGGTGCAATAAATTTTTTGCTGGCTCCTACAGTGGCCAAAATGACTTACTTGCTGCAATTTGCTTTCTACACTTCTTCAGGCAATAGGAGTTTTTGGGGTTCCCCGTAGGAAGCAAGATGGGGTGAGTAGCAATTTAAAAATCTCTGATAGACATAAATAGGTTCTGTACCCACTGGTGTTTCAGCTCGTGTCAAAAAATCCACTACAAACAGAAGCCAGCATGCCTGTGGGTAGGACCCTGAAGAGACTTATAGGTATCAAAGAAGGTCCTGCCCCACACTGAGCAGCTGGATAGAGTCATTAACTCTACATAACCCCAGGAGAAATTCTGATAATGCCACAAACCTGATTAACCCTAAGAACATTACGCACCCCACATGGGGTCTTGTGTATTTGCATCAAATATATTCCTATCAAGTTGTGCTGCTTTCTTAATATGAAGCTGTTTGTGATAGTACCAACATCATAGGCACTGAACAGATTTTGCGAGGCTGAAAGGGTGTTCCGATTATTTATATAAAGAATTGCTTTTAAAGCCAAGTCCCAGCACCTCCAGCAGTTACTTCAGTTACTTCAGTAATAACAACACAGCAGTTGACAGCTTGGCTTCTTCTACCTACTATCCTTGAGTCACAGCCCCTTCCCAGAGGCTATTATACCCACAGTGCCTTCTCAGAGACTATTAATCTCACCACTGCAGGCATAATGCTATAGCTACCGCACAGCCAGAACAGTAGCTTCCTAGAGGCTATTATCCCACTGCTACTATAGGCACCATCTCTCCCTACTATACCTGCTATCCCACAGCCACAGTCCCTTCCCAGAGGCTATTATCCCCCCACTGCTACTATAGGCACCATCTCTCCCTACTATACCTGCTATCCCACAGCCCCAGTCCCTTCCCAGAGGCTATTATCCCCCCACTGCTACTATAGGCACCATTTCTCCCTACTATACCTGCTATCCCACAGCCACAGTCCCTTCCCAGAGGCTATTATCCCCCCACTGCTACTATAGGCACCATCTCTCCCTACTATACCTGCTATCCAACAGCCACAGTCCCTTCCCAGAGGCTATTATCCCACTGCTACTATAGGCACCATCTCTCCTTACTATACCTGCTATCCCACAGCCCCAGTCCCTTCCCAGAGGCTATTATCCCCCCACTGCTACTATAGGCACCATCTCTCCCTACTATACCTGCTATCCCACAGCCACAGTCCCTTCCCAGAGGCTATTATCCCCCCACTGCTACTATAGGCACCATCTCTCCCTACTATACCTGCTATCCAACAGCCACAGTCCCTTCCCAGAGGCTATTATCCTCCCACTGCTACTATAGGCACCATCTGTCCCTACTATACCTGCAATCCCACAGCCACAGTCCCTTCCCAGAGGCTATTATCCCCCCACTGCTACTATAGGCACCATATCTCCCTACTATACCTGCTATCCCACAGCCCCAGTCCCTTCCCAGAGGCTATTATCCCCCCACTGCTACTATAGGCACCATCTCTCCCTACTATACCTGCTATCCAACAGCCACAGTCCCTTCCCAGAGGCTATTATCCCCCCACTGCTACTATAGGCACCATCTCTCCCTACTATACCTGCTATCCCACAGCCACAGTCCCTTCCCAGAGGCTATTATCCCCCCACTGCTACTATAGGCACCATCTCTCCCTACTATACCTGCTATCCAACAGCCACAGTCCCTTCCCAGAGGCTATTATCCCCCCACTGCTACTATAGGCACCATCTCTCCCTACTATACCTGCTATCCCACAGCCACAGTCCCTTCCCAGAGGCTATTATCCCCCCACTGCTACTATAGGCACCATCTGTCCCTACTATACCTGCTATCCCACAGCCACAGTCCCTTCCCAGAGGCTATTATCCCCCCACTGCTACTATAGGTACCATCTCTCCCTACTATACCTGCTATCCAACAGCCACAGTCCCTTCCCAGAGGCTATTATCTCCACTTATACTATAGGAATTGCTGTGGTGCCAGAACATCCACAAGTTACATTGTTGTACATTACTGAGATTTTATATAGTTCAATGGGGCTTGTAGCTACTGGTTTGACACCCCGTAAAGACATCACTGATCCCTATTGATTGGTTTACTTGGGTTCCAAAAATAAAAAAATATCCTTGGAAATACATTTCCTGCTGCAGAGAATTGTAGTTATTGTAAACAAGGGGTTAAAGCAGTATTAATCTGTCACCCTGAAATTGTACATGAAGCTTCCTATCTCTCCTCAGACAAATAAATGAAACTGTCTGGGTAATCTAACACTGCCTGCCTATGTTTTCCAAAATAACAGCTCGGATCACCGTCCGGCACCAGGCGAGAGAGGGGCTGAGCAGTTTGGGTTTCAAAAAAAACTTACATTCCCCCTACCTGTTTGTGCAGAACCTCTGTTAATGTATAGAGAACTTAATTGTTTATTTGGAGAAGTAAAGTTGTGGAAATGTAGTTGGAGGGTGTAATGTGGTCAGCACATGTTTGTATGAGCTACCTGTGTTCTCTAATAGGTTTCAGATGTCGGAGCACAAAAGAGGCTTATATAAAGATGGCTAAACCAGTGCAAATCTCCTCTGGCTCGCTCAGTACTGGCACACTTACACGCTGGGCAGGCACAATAGCCAGCCACTCAATGGGACGCTTGCGTGCCACAAATAATGCTGGTTGGAGACAATCCTGATTTCATAGAAGTATAGTAGCAGATGGTCCATTTAGTCTGGGCATTCCTTCTTTAGAAACAAGATGCTCTGAATATGGGTGACCAATGTCCCAAAGGGAGGTCTTTAGGTTGTACAGTAGTGATGGGCGAAAAGTTTCGCCAGGCATGGATTCGCGGCGAATTTCCGCGTTTTGCCATTGGCGGATTGTTTCGCGAAACGGATGAAAAATTTCGCCGCGGAAAAATTCGCCGCACGTCCAAAAATTGTCGCGGCGTCAAAAAAGAATAGTCGCGCGCGACGAAACAAGAGCCGCGCGACGAAACAAGAGCCGCGTGACGAAACAAGAGCCGTGGGCGACGAAACAAGAGCCGCGCGACGAAACAAGAGCCGCGGGCGACGAAACAAGAGCCGCGCGACGAAACAAGAGCCGCGCGACGAAACAAGAGCCGCGCGACACGAAACAAGAGCCGCGCGACGAAACAAGAGCCGCGCGACGAAACAAGAGCCGCGGGCGACGAAACAAGAGCCGCGGGCGACGAAACAAGAGCCGCGGGGACAAAACAAGAGCCGCGGGCGACGAAACAAGAGCCGCGCGACGAAACAAGAGCCGTGCGACAAAACAAGAGCCGTGCGCGACAAAATAATAGCCGCGGGCGACAATTTTTTTTGTCGCACGACATTTTCGCCGCTTCGCGAATTTTTCGCCGTTTCGCGGATCTTTTCAAAGATTCGCAAATTTTTCGGCGAAGCGAAACGGAACAGATTCGCTCATCACTATTGTACAGCTCTGATTTAGATATTTTATCTCAAGCTGAAAAATCTGAGCAATACTGCAAAGAATCTATGTTTTCATTATTTACATTGTCTTTATAAGAATTTTCAGTGTACCTTTTGTCTCCCCACCTTTGCCACCCGTAGGTAATGTCACACAAGCTTGCCTTCCAGGGGCGCACAAGTCAGATGGAGAATAGCACAATTTGGGGGTGATGTAATAAAAAGGACTATGTGTGCCCAGGTGCAGTAACCTATAGCAACCAAACTGCAGGTTGCATTTACTGGTCACTTGTTTAAAAACAAATATCTTATTGGTTGTTATGGGTTACTGCACCTGGGCAAACTTAGTGCCTTTGAGTACATATGGGGTTAAGGATACACACCAAACTGCACTGATCTGATGGACGGCATATCTGCCAACATTCCTGAAATAGGGTAATCTGCAATATTAAGATGACAATGTGCTCTTAAACACCCAGGGTCGCATTTGTATGTATGTATGTATGTATGTATATCTTTATTTATAAAGCGCTACTTATTTACGCAGCGCTGTACAGTAGAATACATTAATACAAACAGGGGGTTAATAAGATAATAATAGATAAATACAAAGTATAATAAATACAGATAAATACAGCTGCAATAAGTTAAGAGTCGAGGAAGGACACAAGAGGAAGGAGGTCCCTGCCCCGTAGAGCTTACAATCTAGATGAGAGGGTAACTTACAGACACAAATAGGCAAATATAAGTGCTGTAGGTCACAGTGGGTGACACTACAATATAAGTGCCAGTTCCCAGATCAGGTGCTGGGTGAGTGCTCCAAAAGGTTGTCTTTAACTTTAGTTTTAAAAAGACTGAGGGAGGATCCTCTCCGGAGGAAATCAGGTAGGGCATTCCAAATGTAAGGAACAGCAAGGCAGAAAGGTTTAAGAGTCTATTCCACCTATTCCTATTCTGGTAGGCAGTTCAGACTATCCAGCCTAAACTGACCAGTTCTTGACCAGTCAGTGACTAGGGTTGCAACATTTTCTTGAAAAAAAAATAAAAATACTGGCATTCCTACATTTTTTTCTTTCTTTCCAATCAATAACATTGGTATCAGGCAGCACTATTACCCACCAGGTATGTTAAACACCGGTCAAACAGCAGCTCTAACAGTGACCTATATGTGAGCTATACTGAGTAACAGGTCAGTGTGGTATGCTATTTGGCCAATAGCCAGTGCCAATTTGGGGCCTGTGCCAGCACAGATCATTATAAGGTTTGGTCAGAAATGGACTATTTGCATGAAAATGCTCCTGTTGGGATAATTCACATTGTTATGATAACAACTCCTACCCACTGATGGCATCTCATGAAATTATGGAAACAGGAAATGAAGAATGGAAAATAGCAGTAGATAAGCATCTTGCATGGCACTTCTTCCAACATGCCACTAGGGGGCTTTTGCAGGAGGCATTGCCAGGGGATTAGGGCAAAGGGTGCTCAGTGTTATCCCAAAGTATCCTTGGCACTGTGTATAATACCAGTCTATGCCTGGCATGTACTGCCCAGGGACAACAAGGCAGTATGCAAAGTGCTATAATGTTACCCTTGGGTGGCCACTACAGAAATTGGCATCATCATGGCAACACAGAATAGATTTGCTTACTTTTATCTTTACTGCAATTAAGTGACCCACATTATTTGTTTTACAAACTGAAGTCTCTGCTGTAACTTGGCTTTAGATAAATAACCACTTATAGGTAAGGTTCTTCTGAAAAAATATATGACTACCCAGTTTTTCCTTTTAAAATATGTTTACTCCCCTTTCTTTTATTATTTGCAAATGCTCCTAAAGCAAGTTTTAACTCCTGGCCTTCTTCAGCCCCCAGTATTAAGGCAAGGAGGGGAGGTGAAATGGTGACTTCTGGAACTTGTAAAAATGTTTGTTTTGGTTCTGTTCAGCCAGCCTCACTGATCCTAAACCCTGCGTTCAACTCGGCATTGCATGGAAATCTTATCTGCCAGGCTCAGGTTCATTTGAAACTATGATTTATTTGAAAAATAGAGAGGACTGCTCCCAGATCAGTTCAGTTTGCAAAGGGCGGGGGCCGTTTATTTATGTAGGCTTTATTTATTTGAAAACTTCACCTTTCTCCGCCACTGCATAATAAACATGATTCCAGCTTATTTAAGAAAGACAGGGCAACTGGCAGTGACTTATATCTGTTGCTTTAGCCCAAGTCTTAATCCCTGGTTACTGAGGGGGGCATCGGTGCGCTGGTCTGGGCAGGCCCCTGAAACCAGAAGGGTTTCGCTCACCTTCATGTCGTCCCTTTTTTATACCATTTATTTACACATTCAGAAGCAGCCAGGAAAGGAAAATAGAAGCTAATCTTAGAGAAGGCTGGAATTCCAAGATCAACGGAAAAAATCCGCAGATAATAAGAGTCACCATTCCAACAGTACAATATGTGCAAACCTGCGTTGCTAGGAAATAATAACGTTAAACGATAATGGTATTTGGCAAGGTGTTAAGGGTACAGGTTCTAGAATAGGAATTTGATAATATCTGAAATAATAGCAAAGAAAGGCAGTGTTGGGGTGCAACCAACACTCCACAGTGCTTGTAGAAGCAATTACAAGCAATAATTATTGCTTACACAAGCAATAGAAATAGGTTGTCTGGGAAATAACAATATAGAAATATAGTTACTCTATTCTCTTTCTTTTGTTTTTTTCCTAGCTTCCATAGAATAGTTACTAACTTGCCTAAACTGCCATTGACTCGGGCTGTCACCTCATATAACAAACATGTTGCATTATCATTTGCTTGCAAGAAGACGAGAGAACATGGGTTGTGGCCTAGTGGCCTGGGGGGGGGGGGGGGGAGGGGGGTGGGGGGGGGGTAAAATGATGTTTCTATCCGGTCAAAACATCTTTCAAAGGCTGTGTTTTGCATGCTTTAATACAATACATTGAATTTAATATGTATTTTAAAATATATATTAAATATTTTATAGCAGACAATTGCATGCCTTTAGTGTGCAATCACAACATATACGACTTTTATTACATTTCCATTGACTATTCTCCTTTGCCATTCTTACTTAGAAACTCCATAACAGTGGGAGTGTTTTGGGCAGGCAACAGGGGTGAGGTCATACTGTATATTTTGTATCATTTGTAAATGTGTTCAGCAAAGATATTATTCTTCATGAAAGGGTTCACTGATACTAAAGGGTTGCAAGGATATTTATGGCAATTTTCTGATATATTGGTTAGGGGTGGGGATACTGGGAAATAATGCGCATTGGTTTGTTATGGGGCCTACAGAGGTTTAGGTTGTTAGTCGCTCAGGCAGCATTAGTGCTTCACTGTCCATCCTGATATATGTAACTGCAGCATAGTGTCACCTTGAAGTGGATGTGTGGGAGTACCACAAAAGCCCACTGGTATCTGGTGACCCTCGAATGTATGGGTAATGTCACTTTCTTTGACTTAGAACCCCTCAAGTATAGGAAGGTGTATTCTGGTTGGCCCCAGAGCAAGAATAGCTCCTCTGAGAAGTCTTGATGTATTACGCACCAGTAGTTGACGTTGAAAAAAGGATGTATCCATCATGTAAATCCTACCTAACTTTCTAGTTGATCCTGATCAAAAACTAATTTGCTTCAGAAGGGAAAAGCACCTTTCTGGCCAGGCCCAGATTTGTGGAGAGGCCAGAAAGGCCCGGGCCTAGGGCGGCAGAAACCTGGGGGCGGCATGCCGCCCCGCTGCACCAAAATCTAAAAAGTTTTGTACCCATACGGAGCAATGGGGGTACTTCTCCCCACTGCTCCGTATCCAAGTTTGGCCCACTGGGCATGCGCGCGCAAGGCGGGCGGCAAATTTGGAAATCCAGCCCTGTTTCTGGCTCCTAATTCCAGAAGCATAGGGAGCATAAACTTAGGTGCAGATGTATGAATGATGGAACTGGGAAATCCAAAAGAATTTTCAGTATTTCAATTCTTTTCCATTTGCCAATACTATTCTGACTGTCAGGTGTTGACCAATTTATCAAAAAAGGCACCAGTATCATCCACATGTATTCAACTACTTTGAGTAGTCTAACACAATGGTTCCCAACCTTTTTTGCACCATGGACCGGTTTCAAGCAAGACAATTTTTCCAAGGACCGGGGATGGGGGGTGCGGCGCAACTAGTGCTAGTGAAATTTTATATTATGCACTTTACTATTAATATTATTATTACATACAGCTTAATAAAGTACTTTGGTCCTTGTCATAATCAGTAGAAATCTTCCTGGGCTTCGTATAGCTATTGTCATGGCTGTGTAACGCATCAGGGAGTTGGGATCACAAGTAATTGGGAGCAGATATGGCCCGGTTCAGCACAGCCCATGGCCCGGCACCGGTCCCCGGACCGGTGGTTGGGGACCCCTGGTCTAACACATTCATTTTCAGAGTGGCGTTAGTACTCAGCACTGCTGTATTGGATTAATGATGTGTATAAATAACGTCTGCATTAAAAAAAAATACAAATTATTTTTCTACGAGCAGGATATATTGGTACCAATTAGTGCATTGTAATAAATAAGCTCCTTTGGTAGATGGGAGATTCCCTTAAACAAAATTCCCTGTAATAGCTGTTGTTGGACTAAGGACTCAGGTGTTAGTGCTTTAACTTGTTGCTTTGTGTTTGTGTTAATGCTGGTACTGGCAATAAAGATTGTCCATGTCCTGTGGCAAGTTTATTTACCTTTGCTGTTAATATATTAATATTATTTGGCACCACACTGCATAGCATCTCCAGAAGGTACGGGTTCAGGAATGTAACATGTTCTGTTTAGAGTAAACCAAAGCTGAGCCTGAATGACATTTACAGTAATATATACATGCATTTGCACAGCAGTTATGCAGTGGGATGCACTGGCCAGATTCACTATAAAACAGTCTAAAGGGCACATGTACTCCTAGGATGATATTTTCCATATAGGCTACCAAATAGCCATTCACAACCATTATTTGGCACCTCCATGAATTCCTATGATGCTTGTCTTGCTCCCTTTTTACATTTGATTGTGGGTCATGTATGTATGTATGTATGTCAGGTACCTGGTCGTTCGCCTAAGGTAGGCGCGCGTCCGATCGCCAGCGCACGTTCCGACGGGCGCGCGCGCTCCGTCGCTCGCGCACGTATTGACGCCGGCGTGCGTCGTGACGCCCGCGCGCGCGTTAACGCCGGCGCGCGTCTTGACGCCGGCGCGCGTCTTGACGCCGGCGCGCGTCATGACGCCGGCGCGCGTCATGACGCCGGCGTGCGTCTTGACGCCGGCGCAGGCGCATTGCGCTCAAAAGGACGCCAAAGGCCTACCAGCATTGCGAAGTGATCGTTTCCTTGTGAAAGACGCCAAGCTTGTTTCCTGTGATTGCCTATTTGACTCTCTGACCCGGCCTGACTCTCGATCTTGAAAACTTGCTGCCTGTACCGACTTCCCGCCTGTCCGACCTCGCTTTTGCCTGCCGATTTTGCTCTGACGTTCCGGTTCGGCACTCCTGCCACTCCTCCACTTGGTTCAAGTCCTGTTCCATCCTCAGTGGCTGTGATCCTTAGTGGGAGGTGTAGGAGAGGTCCTTCCTCTACGAGTTCTTCCAGTGACGCGCCCGGCTTGTCCTGACAATGTATGTATGTATATCTTTATTTATAAAGCGCTACTTATGTACGCAGCGCTGTACAGTAGAATTCATTAATACAGACAGGGGGGTTAAAGATAATGGATAAATACAAAGTACAACAATAAATACAAATAAATACAAGGTACAGTTGCAATAAGAGTCAGAAACACAAGATGAAGGAGGTCCCTGCCCCGTAGAGCTTACAATCTATATGGGAGGGTAACTAACAGACACAAATAGGCAAATATAAGTGCTATAGGTCACAGTGGGTGACATTACAGTATAAGTGCCAGTTTCCAGATCAGGTGCTGGGCGAGTGCTCCATAAGGTAGTCTTTAAGTTTAGTTTTAAAAAGACTGAGGGAGGATTCTCTCCGGAGGACATCGGGGGTCATAAGTAAAAAAGGTTGGGGACCCCTGCTGAATATGAATGAATATATGAGGGATGGTCAAAGACAGCTATTTAAAGACACTTGTTATAGTTTATTTACTAATGACCCACCTAAGTAAGAATTTTTAAAATCAGATCAATAGGAAATATGAGCCTGTAATAAAAGGGGAAATTACAGAAAGTATTTGTCAATTGTATGTGAACCCTAAGCTTCCTCAAATATATTTCCTTGCAGTAATGTACAAAAGATTTGAGCAGCCTACTAGTTGGCCCATAGTGTCAAATGTTGGGTCCTTGGCAATTCATATGGATCAGGTTTTGCAGGAGGTGATTACAAACTTAATGCCATGAGTCAAGGATATTATTGATTTTTGGAATAGATTAGGCTCCATATCACCAGAAGAGGAATTTGTACTATGTATCCTAGATGTGTGCAGTCATTTTACTTCAATGCCCCATGTGTTGGGACCTTAGGGTATACCTACATATTTATGTAATATTGCCTTATTAACCTATTTAATTTATTTTTGATATACATTACGTGAATAATCCCATCAAAACTTCACAAACGTTTACTCCAGTCCTAGCAACCAATAAGCAGGTAATATCTCAATGCTTACACCTTGGCCTGCACAATACCATAGCTACTAGCACATGTCTGTGCAGGGTTGGCTGGTTTAATGGCAATACAGAAAGGAAATTCAAACAGATGCTGTCTCAGTGGAGACTTGTGAAAACCCTTGGCTGTTAATAGAGGGATAATCAGGAGATAATTTATTTTTCTTTAACCTTTTTGTATAGTGATGAGTGTTTCAGTAACTTAGTAACTGAGTGAATCATCCCTTTCCTGGATGTATCTGCAGGTTTTTCCGTACCCTATTTAGACATTTAGGTCTGAGGGGTGGGGTCCTGTTCTGCAAATGTTTGGACAGTTAACCACGTACATTGTACACCTTCTCCCCTTCCATTGTAACGCTGCTCCTCAGTTCTGCCTTGCAGCCTGTCTGTCTGTCATATATCTTCATCATAAAAAGGGAATTCTGCACAGAAATGATGTATTTTAACAGAAGTGGTTGATTGGTAGCATTGAAGCTGAACAGTGCCCTGAGAATTAGCCAATGTCTAGAGCATGTTGCCTGAAATGATCAAGACAGATTCAGATTCAACTCGTAAAGATTTGTTTTCTGGCATTGATGGTGAGAAGCGGTACTGCAAGTGACCTAACTGTATAAAGATGGGGTTCTGATAGTGGTAGCTAGCGCCTCTCTGCATTTGGCACATTGCACTGGATAGCTAACTGAATGTGGCTAGACATAAGGGGTCATTTATGAACACTGCATGCAGTTAAGGTCACACAAGTTTGCCACTGTCAGCAAGGTCTAAGCCAACCCTTCTTGTATACTGCTTGCAGTGCTTGACACATTGGAACCCTGGAGCAACTACCGCCTCTGAAGTTAATAGTAGATCCAGGCTTCTCAGCGCAGGCTGCAATAATAGATGCAGGGCACTTGCAACTACAGAATTGGGCACAGACATCATTTTGCCAAAAGTGACAAAATCCTAACACCAAAGAGTTTTAGCACAGCTGTGTCGGACTTGTGTCAAAATGAAACCGCAATTGCACATATTTTTACACTGAAGCCTCAATTGCGTCAGACATAAGGAAATAACCCTAGCAAAAATTACATTAATATCGGCACATCACTTTTAAAAAACTCCAAAATGACTAAAGTAGGGCAGAATCCACCCAGCGATCCTATTAATATTAAATGGGTGTAGGAGTTAAAAGCAGACTGGCTTGGGAGTATATTTTCCTGGAACTTCCTCCTCTATTAAGTCCCACCCCCATGCACATATCAGAATATTTTTTTCTGGCCTGCTCCCATGTATTTATTCCCATACACTGGGACCTTGTCCTAGCCCCACAAGCATTGCCTCAGATACCCCACTGGCAAGAACTGCCACAAGTCAATCCCTTTAAACTTAGATATCTGCATACAATGATACAGAACCAGCCTCTTCCAGAGCAACTTCTAAAGGGTTCTTGTTCTACAGAGCATGCATTGCGTGGAAGCAGATATTTTGGAAAACATATAGATCATTTTATATTGTTTCCCTAAAATACTGAAAAAGCCCATAGTAACCAGTCAGCACGGTCAGCTTTTTGAAAGCAATAATTTTATTGGTTACTGTTGGTTAATATACCTGGGCAAACAGTGTACCTTCAGTTACCTTACTGCAACATACTTGTCATAGAATGTACTCGTCACTTGTCATAGAATGTACAGATTTGCGCAGGTATAGAAACCAATCAGCTGATCAGTAAACGCTAACTACTGATTGGTTGCTATTGGTTACTTGGCCTATACAAAACTGCACCTTTTATAAAATTACCCACAGATTCTTCTCTCTAGAATGGGGGACCACACATTTTTTATCCATGAGCCACATTCAAATGTAAAAGGAGTTGGGAAGCAACACAAACATTAAAAAAGTTTCTGGGGGTGGCCAATAAGGGCTGTGATTTTGTAGCGTCCGTAATGCAATGGCACTCAGGGCTACAAACGGGATAAACCCTTAATTCAAATTTTTATTGCGGTAGTGCAACGTTTCGGGGTAAAACAACCCCTTTATCAAGCATCTTGATAAAGGGGTTGTTTTACCCCGAAACGTTACACTACCGCAATAAAAATTTGAATTAAGGGTTTATCCCGTTTGTAGCCCTGAGTGCCATTGCATTACGGACACTATTGTACTTTTGGAGGGTGCCGATCCCTCTGGCAGTGAGCACCGGGCGCTTGTTTTTTCAGGAGAATTAAGGGTGTGCGAGGAAGGTCTTTTCTGTTGGCTACTGTGATTTTGTAGCCACTTAGGGCAGTGACACACAGGAAAATTAGTCGCCGCGCGACAAATCTTCGTTGACTAATATCCCCCCAATGCCATCCCACTGGCTAGAATGTAAATCGCCGGTTTGATGGCATACGCAGCACCGCGATTTGGCGAAGCCACTGGAGTTGCCTTGAGAGGAAACGAATCTCCCCGTGTGTCACTGCCCTTAAGTGAAGTGACTCCCTTCGGGAGGCTCTGTTTGGCAGTAGACCTGTTTTTTATGCAGCCGAAACTTGCCTCCAAGCCAGGAATTAAAAAAATATGAACCTGCTTCAAGAGAAACTCATGGCAAAGGAGCCATTTGTATTAGTATTAGCCTTCTGTGTGTTAATATGTTATTTTTCAGTTGTAGTTGTTTGGGACAGAGGGACTAAAGGTGCCCATACACGTTAAGATTCGCTTGCTTGGCGAGATTGCCAAGCAAGCGGATCTTCACCCGGTATCCCCACGTACGGGTGGGCGATATCGGGGAGCGTGTAGGCCCTGGGGCCAAACCATCGAATTATATTGGTGGCAATGGGGCAGTCGGTTCGGGGTCCGCATCAACGAGCCGATGCGGTCCCCGATCCAACTAGACTTTCTAACCTGCCCGATCGAGATCTGGCCGATTTCAGCCCAGATATCGGTCGGGCAGACCTGTCGGTAGTCCCCATACACGGGCCAATTAGCTGCCTAATAAGGGACCGATATCGGCAGCTAGAATCAGCCCATGTATGGGGACCTTAATACAGGTGCTAAATTGTATAAGTGCATCTACCAAAAAGACCCAATAAGGAATTAGCTTTGAACCGTCTAGTATAAATCAGAGAATGAAAGCAAAGGTCTGATTGGAAAATATAAATAACTGTAAGTTACTGTCTGTAAATCTGCACCAGAGAAAACTCGTTCTCCAGCAACTTCTACTTACTGCCCCTTTCTAGTAGTTCCCAGCTCCCAAGGTAGTATGGGGAGGCAAATGAATGTAATGAGTGGGTAAGTGTTATCAGCCAGGAGGATATTCAGCTTGCACCCTGTGGACCATTCAGTTTGGGAACCTGAACACCAGCTTTTGTATGGCCATCTGAGTTTTCAATGGTTTCTACTGTGATTATAATCTGATACATCCATTAGGGTCAGGACCTTTTAGTATGTAATTAGGGATGGTCACTTTCCCATACTGCCTGACATAGAGACAACTTTCCATATGTCACACTCCTCTTACTGGAGGCTCACTGGTTGGATGTGGTCTTTTAAAAGGTTTTTTATGGCCCACATACTGCTCAAGAGCTTCACTGACATTTTGGGATTACATCATAATTTGTTTATAATCTGTCTTCCAAATATAAAGTAAATAACCAGGCCATTATATGGAAAAAGTTCAACCGCAATACAATGCATTCAGAGCAGCCAGCAAACTAAAGCCTGAAATGTATAGCCCAAATTAAAATCTTCCTATGGAACCACTTTCCCTTTGCAATGTGGATTTTATAAATGGCACATCTTAAAGATTAATACTGTTTGTTAGCCTTGTCCCATTTATGTGAAAATTGGTGTGTTTTTTTTTCAAACAAAAATAAAAATATTACCCCTGCATTTCATCAGAAATTGCAATCACAGTGTAATGTATATTTAGAAGTTAAATGAAGGTGAAAGTGCAAACATTGTCCAGAACCCTTTTGATACAAAAATCCTGAATGCATAGCTATGTGCCAGTGTTTAAGCCGTGGCATGCAGGCCAATACAGAGCTGTACATGTACAGTCAAAATGAAAGGTAAAGTCAGTATAGTTTGCCTATAAACACCACATACATCTCTATGCAAAAAGCTACAGCCAGAATGTTTCAGCAATTTAATTCCAAGATAACATGGGACTTAAAAGCCCTCAACAAGAAAGTGCCCACAAAACCTATAGTTCTGTGCTGTGCAAATGATAAAGATACCCCAGCATCCTCCGCCAGCAACAGGTGGGTTTTCCCTGGTATTACTGGGTATGCCCAGCAACTATGTAACTATATACAGGTGTAGGATCCCTTATCCGGAAACCCGTTATCCAGAAAGTTCCGGAAAGGCCATCTCCCATAGACTCCATTTTAAAGAAATAATTCTAATTTTTAGAAACGATTTCCTTTTTCTCTGTAATAATAAAACAGTACCTGTACTTGATCCCAACTAAGATATAATTAATCCTTATTGGATGGAAAACAATCCTATTGGGTTTATTTAATGTTTAAATGATTTTTTGGTAAACTTAAAGCACGAAGGTCCAAACTGCGGAAAGATCCCTTATCCAGAAGACCCCAGGTCCAGAGAATTCTGGATAATAGATCCCATACCTGTATATGTAACTATCAGGAGTAATATAGTTTGTTATTTTTACAGTAGAAGGGTCAAGAAAAAACAAAGTTATGCAATTGCCATAGAAATGTTCCCCATTTTTCCAGAATGTCCCAGAGCCCACTGTTGATGGTTGCCTTGTTAATGTATAGTCTGCCCCCCTTACTCCCATCACACTGGGTACACCTGGCAGTTATGTATGTGCAGTGTCAGACTGGGGTACCAGGGCCCACCAACAGACCTCAATCAAGGGACAACCCCCGCATTAATAGCCCCCCACTGCAGCACTAATTCCCTGCCACCACGGATTACCAGCCAAAAGCACTGTGGTGGTGGTGGGGCCCAACAGGATTTTTAGGGTCTTCTCCCAGTGACCCGGTGTGCCAGTCCAAGCCTGCGTATTTGTAGTAATTGGAACTAAACACCCATGCTGAATCACCACTTCTATTACCCCTGGTCAGGAAGGCGTAACTGCCAGGAACACATTACAGGAGACTTAGCCATGGAAGTTTAATTGAACATTATTCCAAACACTTTACAGTTACTGCTCCCCCTAATGCAGAGTATCTATAGAGTAAAGGGTTCATTTGCTTAATGGAACAATTCTCATTGTATGAACACTTAATCTGTGCCTTTACTGCTGTGGTTCAACTACAACTCTCATTTTAGCCTGATAGGATATACTGGGAACTGTAGTTTGAAAACAGCCGGCGATACTAAAAGACAGCCTTTTACATTAGATTTATATCTGCCTGGGATTTGAAATCATATGATTTCTCCCCTTAAATGTCCTCTCATTTTAACACTCAATGAAATTCCATTCATGTAACAAAACCACTAACTACAACAAAGGGGTTTTTTGCCAAAAAGGCAGTAGGAAGGGAATCCCCTTGGTTATAACAGCACAGAGTACAGCTGTACAGGAAACCCCGCTAATTCTATAATATTCCATAGACTGACACCAGAAGTAATAGATTCATCTAGAGCCCTGGCCAAAAAGCAGCGAGAAAGTCACCTACCTTTTATGTGCTCAGCATTCCTATAGGTCTCTTTGGTAAGGTCTGTACTATAAAGAAGAAGAGGAGGTTAAGGCAGAGCCTTTTTACCTGCTCCCAATCCTACTGCCTTTGCAAATCTCTCTTCATATACAGTTAACATGAAGCAAAATATTGTTGAAAGTCATTTTGCCTGCCTACTCTTATCTACACTGGTAGGGTACGTGCGTTGTGCTGCCTTGGCACAGCTTGAATGCAGGTATTGTTACCGAGCAGTATAGCCCAGGAGAGCGGAACAAAGGCAAGAATCTGCTTTTTCACTGGTATCCCTCAGCTGCGTTGGCGTTTCTTAAACACAGTTTACTATTTTAATTTTTAGATAGAGCTAAACCAGCAGTGAAAGTGTTTAGGAGAACGCCACTAAGCAAGGTGCCCATGATGCACTACAAACTGAAGAGTCGTAAGTATTATGCCATATTGTGTATAAGTCAGACTTTGCAAAACTCATAGTTAGGCATAGTTAACCAGTTGCATGGCTGTCACACCGCTTTAAAGGATGTTTACAAGGTAAATAAAACTCACAAAGATTATACCAAGTCTATTAACCCATAGGAACCAATCAGATGTGTGATTTCCAGGATTGTTAGTTACAGCACATGCAAGGCACTGTCCGAGTAAGTGTCTGGGCTGGGACAGAGCTGACTGGTTTACGTACATGTAGCTGAGACCAGCAGTCTGTGCAAAGAACAGACAGATACTGCTTTCACTAAAACATAGATTAACAAGTATATTTAGAGTAATTATATATAGAGTAATTAATGTACTATGTAATGGAACATTGCAAACAGTTACATTTTTGTTATTAGACAAAAGCATTCCTTCACTGTATATTTACACATCAGTCAGAGCTGCCATATTGCTTGCCTCTTCTCCATAAACATCAAGAACACATTGTTACATAGTTACATAGGGTTGAAAAAAGACCCATCAACTTCAACCCTTCCAAGTAAACCCAGCACCCACAAACCTATACTGACCTATTTATACACTCACATACAGACCCATACTGACCTATCTATCCACTCACATACAGACCCATACTGACCTATCTATCCACTCACATACAGACCCATACTGACCTATCTATCCACTCACATACAGACCCACACTGACCTATCTATCCACTCACATACAGACCCATACTGACCTATCTATACACTCACATACAGACCCATACTGACCTATCTATCCACTCACATAGAGACCCACACTGACCTATCTATACACTCACAAACAGACCCATACTGACCTATCTATCCACTCACATACAGACCCATACTGACCTATCTATCCACTCACATACAGACCCACACTGACCTATCTATACACTCACAAACAGACCCACACTGACCTATCTATCCACTCACATACAGACCCACACTGACCTATCTATACACTCACAAACAGACCCACACTGACCTATCTATACACTCACATACAGACCCACACTGACCTATCTATCCACTCACATACAGACCCATACTGACCTATCTATCCACTCACATACAGACCCACACTGACCTATCTATACACTCACAAACAGACCCATACTGACCTATCTATCCACTCACATACAGACCCACACTGACCTATCTATACACTCACAAACAGACCCACACTGACCTATCTATACACTCACATACAGACCCACACTGACCTATCTATCCACTCACATACAGACCCACACTGACCTATCTATCCACTCACATACAGACCCATACTGACCCATCTATACACTCACATACAGACCCATACTGACCTATCTATCCACTCACATACAGACCCATACTGACCTATCTATCCACTCACATACAGACCCATACTGACCTATCTATCCACTCACATACAGACCCATACTGACCTATCTATACACTCACATATAGACCCATACTGACCTATCTATCCACTCACATACAGACCCATACTGACCTATCTATCCACTCACATACAGACCCATACTGACCTATCTATCCACTCACATACAGACCTATACTGACCTATCTATCCACTCACATACAGACCCATACTGACCTATCTATCCACTCACATACAGACCCATACTGACCTATCTATACACTCACATATAGACCCATACTGACCTATCTATCCACTCACATACAGACCCATACTGACCTATCTATCCACTCACATACAGACCCATACTGACCTATCTATCCACTCACATACAGACCCACACTGACCTATCTATCCACTCACATACAGACCCATACTGACCTATCTATATACTCACATACAGACCCATACTGACCTATCTATCCACTCACATACAGACCCATACTGACCTATCTATACACTCACATATAGACCCATACTGACCTATCTATCCACTCACATACAGACCCACACTGACCTATCTATCCACTCACATACAGACCCATACTGACCTATCTATATACTCACATACAGACCCATACTGACCTATCTATCCACTCACATACAGACCCATACTGACCTATCTATCCACTCACATACAGACCCATACTGACCTATCTATACACTCACATACAGACCCATACTGACCTATCTATCCACTCACATAGAGACCCACACTGACCTATCTATACACTCACAAACAGACCCATACTGACCTATCTATCCACTCACATACAGACCCATACTGACCTATCTATCCACTCACATACAGACCCCACACTGACCTATCTATACACTCACAAACAGACCCACACTGACCTATCTATCCACTCACATACAGACCCACACTGACCTATCTATACACTCACAAACAGACCCACACTGACCTATCTATACACTCACATACAGACCCACCTGACCTATCTATCCACTCACATACAGACCCACACTGACCTATCTATCCACTCACATACAGACCCATACTGACCCATCTATACACTCACATACAGACCCATACTGACCTATCTATCCACTCACATACAGACCCATACTGACCTATCTATCCACTCACATACAGACCCATACTGACCTATCTATCCACTCACATACAGACCCATACTGACCTATCTATACACTCACATATAGACCCATACTGACCTATCTATCCACTCACATACAGACCCATACTGACCTATCTATCCACTCACATACAGACCCATACTGACCTATCTATCCACTCACACACACAGACCCACACTGACCTATCTATCCACTCACATACAGACCCATACTGACCTATCTATCCACTCACATACAGACCCATACTGACCTATCTATCCACTCACATACAGACCCATACTGACCTATCTATCCACTCACATACAGACCCATACTGACCTATCTATACACTCAAATACATAAACCATATATACCAACATCAACTATTAAAATGATATTTCTAGTGTATTTAAGCGAAAAGAAAGTGAATGTATACTCTGCTAATCATTTTATGTTGACTTTTATGTTGACTTACTCATTTTCTTGTATACTACTAGCCATTATTTGCTGAACTAATCACAGAATGTTTCAGCTACAACAGGTCATTGCTCCATACATCTCACAATATGGGACATTAAGAGCCATGACACACAGTGCTACTTGTAGCCAGCTTGCGACTACAAAATGACAGAAAATACCCTGCCATAGACAATACTGAATATTGTGTCACACTTAGAGACAATTGTCAGTATTCTCTATTTTGTAGCCACCAAAAGTAGTTGGTTCCAATAGCTGCATATGCCATTGCCTTTACGGTAAATACACATATAGGTATGTACAAATGAATACTTTAGATCAATTTGGTGACCAAAAATGGATGCTTACGGATGCCAACTGCAGATTTATGTGCCAGAGTTTTGTGGGATAAGTAGTTCGTCTTTGTAAGATGCACCCAATTTATAATTAAGACTTTGCCAATGATTCCCATGAATTATGGATCACCAAACGTGTCAGTGAAAGGTAGCAGTGTGAATACAAGGTACAGCATGTGTAGACTACAAGCCGCACATTGAAGAACTACAGGGACTGAGCAATTGGAACTATGTAACATCATTTAATTTGGTGGTAGCGTCACTTAAACATCTTTCAGAATCGCCGGTAAAGCTTACTTCTGAAATGGTTTTATTAAAAACAATTATCTCTATTAGTCTCTTATTTAAATTGGGGATTAACTTTAAAGAGGAGCTAATTTTATAATATCTGCCTTAAGTGCTTGTCAGGAAAGGGTTAATGATAATGACTGTCTCCCAATGGCTACTTGGCAGGGGATCAGTCCCTGGCACTCCTCTGAGTAATGTTAAATTGGGTCCCTTGTAGTTCCATCTACTGCTGACATATCTCCTCTGATCTCTGACCTCTTACAACCCCGCTTCTTACTCCTCTGTGACCCAGTGGCCTGGATCAAAAGGAAAACTGACACTATCTGTCGTTACATTTCCTCTAATTAACTCCCAATGACTGCCAATCAATCACCTCACCTGTCTTCTCCGTTACCCAAGGGACATCGCTGCACACCCCCTGTCCCTTCTGTTCAGCCTTTTGAATTTTATTGCTTGTGGCCATGGACTATTTTGACTACAGAAATTTCTAGGCCGTAGTTCTTGTATCATTGGCAGGCAGATCAAGAACCATATGATAAACTGTAGGTGCAAGCAAACTTTATGTTACGGATTAAAACACCAGTTGGCGGCACTGGCAGCGCTACATTTCTGTACCACCATCAAAAAACAAATCCCTACACCAAAAAAAAGTTGAATATTATAACAAATAATATACTCCCTACCCCTAAACCTAAGGACATGAGAAGTCACCTTGGTGTTTGTTTAAAGGCATGGCCATGGAACTCCTTCTTCTTTGTTATATTCTAAAACAGGGATACTGCATTTGAAAAAAAATGGGTAGAATCAAAAAGTAATTATATAATTACTGCTCACAGGTGCACAGATTATAATGCAACCTTTCCTTTGCCCCCATCCCCTATTTATTGTTTATTCCTCTATTCATATACATTATCCACTCTTATTGACTCCCCTCAAAAAGCTCCTTATCATGTCTAACGTAACACCTGTTGCCTATGGATTTCTCAGATTTATCATCACTATAACTACATACTTGTGTCAAGGTCCATTAATCCATAGCAACCAAGCAGATCTGGTGTTTTCATTTTAACTGCAGAAAATCTTTCAACCCTAACTATTTAACCCTGCTATTTGGTTGCCATGGGTTACTGGACCAGGCTGAAATATTAGAGTTTTACTACATAATCCCCCTTAAGCCAAACCCAGTCTATAAATGCACAAATATACAAGCCTGTTTGTTAGTATTATTTCTTTCTAGTGCTATGTTTAAGGTAAGGAAGCCCTAAAGCACCTGTTCATTCCAGTTAGGGTCAAGAGGGGGCCTTGCTGAAAGAAACAGCGGGGGGTGCCTTTAGGGGTAGTGTAGGTGGGGTCATGGCCATTAGCCTTTCTTTAATTAAGACAAATGGTAAATCACCTATGACTGATGTTGTTACATGGGCAAAACATTCCCTAGTCCAGTAGCCCATCCCCACCAACCAGTAGTTTGTTGGGTAGCTTAATGGATATAAGTTAATCTTTGTGGCATTACCCTGTCCCATGTCACCACATACCTACCGGCTCTATCCACCCATGTCCCATAACCCCTACTTGTAAGATTTCACTGGACCCTTCACATTACAGTTTTTTTCTGTGGTTTCCATGAAGACCCCTCACTTCTTGGATCCCTTGTGTAACAGACCTTATAGTACATACACGCATGTTTTTGCCCAGCATAGGGAATAGTGGCAAAATATGCAAGCAAGCAGAACATATGTTGCTTGGTTCTGCAGTGGTGTTTTCAGTAACGAAGAGGTCAGACTGAGTAATGGCTCAGCCCTTAATATCATAAGTGACATCCAAAACAAACAGGCAGTGTAGCAATGTTATCAGCCTGCCCTGCAGATTCCCACGCGTCAGCAATGCGGATACACTGATGTGATTGCAGAAGCACCCATGGCAGTGCCTAATTATCAAGCCTCTAAATCCAACCCTTTTGCTATTACTGGCATGCAAACAGCTTGATGAGCACTTACATTGTTATTTTTAAGGAGCGCAATTTGGTTTTACCTTGTAAACCCAAGTACATTTTGCAAAACAACCCTAGGTGTTATTGGTGATGGCGGCTGTTTACTAACACCTGACATCTCAAGTGGTTAAAAGTGAGCCGCCCTCACCGGTCCATAAAAGAAATGCAAGGTGCAGGTCCTTCTGTTTTGTATTGTCAGGAGCTGGGCCAGCAGGAGAGGGCTATCGTCCCCAACTTGAGACATTTATGCTTTAATCACTTATATGGCAAGATATTTAAGGTACTTTCAGAAGTGACGTGTCTTATGAGAAAATGTAGGAAATATTGTGCAATAACTAACATAATACAAGGAACATTTGATTATCAGCAATGGAGCAGGCTATGCACTATTTAATTTGTATTGAATGTTCTTCAGATCTGTTATATCTGGAAGCTACAGGAGATACATAGAGGACTCATTTTTAATAATCTGCAGAAAAAAAACCCTTATAAAAGTAATAGAGTGTTCCAAACCTCACAAGTCTCATAATGACATGTATACACCACTTCCCAATTGATGCAAGCCTATACAAAACCTTCCAAGCCTCAAAAGGTCTCCTCTTGGAATGTTCAATTCTTTCCAAACCTAAAGGGTCTGTTTTTTTTGTAAATTTACAGACCTTTCCAAAATGTTTCAGGGCTCTTTTGCACAATGTGCAGAACTCTCTGTGTCTCCCATGGCTTTTTCTTTTTATGTACACACGCAATATGTCTTTGATTAATCTTCTTAGGCACCCAAATACCATGCATGCAAGCCTAGTAGTGTGTGATATGCAGAGCCTATAGGGCTTTTTTCTCCTTATATCAGGTAAAGCAATTAAGGTGAATCCAATTAAAGAGAAGACAATGTACCATTGTTTTAGGTCGTAGATTTTGGCTTACAAAGGAACATTGGGTAATTACAGACAACACCCTCTGCTTGTGGGACAAAAAGAATGTTGGGTGCTGAAGCAACAGGTGGGTAGACATGAAAGGGGTGAAAGGATGGAACATTATTTTGTATTTTGTTCCTGTCTGGGTTTATTTTGTCTTTTATCCAGCTGGAAAGGACAAAAGTTTCAACCCACTCAAAATATCTCTGAATTAAATAACTAAATAACTTTATAAATTAAATAGCCAAACAAGTCCTTAAACAAAAATATACCATAAGAAATTGTGGTGGGGGGGTGGGCACACTGATGTGAAGGCAGAATGATTAGCCTTGGCCACGTACAGAGCAAATGGGCCATGTAATTCTGTGTTCATGTGACCCCCGCAAGAGCGTTGTTGATCACCATTAAAGTATATACGGCAGTGATCCCCAACCAGTGGCTCAGGGGCAACATGTTGCTCCCCAACCCCTTGGATGTTGCTCTCAGTGGCCCCAAACCAGGGAGTTATGTTTGAATTCCTGACTTGGTGGCAAGTTTTGGTTGAATAAAAACAAGATTTCCTACCAAATAAAGCCCCCTGTAAGCTGATAGGGTGCATAGAGGCTGCCTAATAGCCAATCACAGCCCTTATTTGGCTCCTCCATGAACTTTTATGGTGCTTGTGTTGCTCTCCAAGTCTTTTTACATTTGACTGTGGCTCACGAGTAAGAAAGGTTGGGGACCCCTGATATATGGGGTTCAGCTGGCCAACCTGCATGAGAATGGAGTCTTATGTTGGGTGACCTGTTGGTTCAACCCTTTATTGCCATTCCCACAGCTCTTTAGATATTCTGCAATTGGCTCATATATACTTCCGTGTCTTAGGGCTCTGGCACACGGGGAGATTAGTCGCCCGCGACAAATCTCCCTTGTCACGGACGACTAATATCCCCGAACTACCATCCCACTGGCGAACATGTAAGTCGCCGGTGGGATGGTACACGCTTTGCAGGCGATTTCGGCAAATCGCCGAAGTTGCCTCACGAGGCATTTTGGGCGATTTGCCAAAATCGCGCCGCCACGTGTGCCATCCCACCGGCGACTTACATGTTCGCCGGTGGGATGGCAACTGATGGCAACTCGGGGAGATTAATCGCCTGCGAACAGGGAGATTTGTCTCGGGCGACTAATCTCCCCGTGTGCCAGAGCCCTAAGAGATGTTCTGGCATTTTAAAAAAAATACAACTCAGACACAGTTGTTGGCATTTAGACTGGCTTGGGTGGTAATGCAAAGTTCTGAAAGTCTGGAGTAATTACATAAGTATTTCAGCAGATTTGCACAGCCCATGGTCCATGTAAGGCATGGGCACAGAGATGAGCACATGTTGTGACATTTTCAGGGGATAAAACATTTTCCAGTGCTGCCATTTTTACTTGATATCTATTGTCAGCAACTGTGGCATGATGGTTAAATACTGGGGATTTGATAAAATACCTGAAATTGCTGTGTGCTGAAGGGAAGTCTGCCTGTGAGTGCATGCATAATTCCTGTATTAAAAATGGGTCAAAATTAGTTTGATTTTACTCCATAATGGAAATATGTAGGCAGCCCCACAATATTGTGTATTTTCCTGAATATTCTGCAGGGCCCCTGTTTCAGTAATAACCCATTTAAAAAATTCCACATATTTCTTGGTTGCTGGCTCTCGTAAGGCTATGCTGTGTCAGAGAAAGAAGAGTGTTCTGTACCTGTTCTTTTGTGGTTAAATGCTAAAATCCATCTTCTTTAATTGCACATAAAGGAACAGATTGTTGTTCTATTTGTGCAAGCTTTCCCTTGAAACAAAACAAAAAAAGGATTGATTTTTAAAATTAAATGCCATAGGATCATGTTAAGGCTAGTTTATCTTAGCTGTGTTTATTTTTCATTTTTGGGCTCTGGCACACGGGGAGATTAGTCGCCTGCGACAAATCTCCCTGTTCGTGGGCGACTAATCTCCCCGAAATGCCATCCCACGGCAAAAATGTAAATCGCCGGTGGGATGGCATACGCGGCGCCGCGATTTCCCTGAAAACGTGGAAGTTTCCTCTCAAGGCAGGGAAATCACGGCGCCGCGTATGCCATCCCACCGGCGATTTACATTTTTGCCGTGGGATGGCATTTCGGGGAGATTAGTCGCCCGCGAACAGGGAGATTTGTCGTGGGCGACTTATCTCCCCGTGTGCCAGAGCCCTTTAGTGCGCTTGTTTTATTTGTATTTATGTGCTACAGGTATTGGATGCCTTATCCGGAAACCCATTATCCAGAAAGTTTCGCATTATGGAAAGGCCATCTCCCATAGATAAAAATGGTTTCCTTTTTCTCTGTAATAATAAAACAGTACCTGTACTTGATCCCAACTAAGATATAATTACCCCTTATTGGGGGCAGAACAGTCCTATTGGGTTTATTTAATGGTTAAATGATTCCCTTTTCTCTGTAATAATAAAACAGTACCTGTACTTGATCCCAACTAAGATATAATTACCCCTTATTGGGGGCAGAACAGCCCTATGGGGTTTATTTAATGGTTAAATGATTCCCTTTTCTCTGTAATAATAAAACAGTACCTGTACTTGATCCCAAATAAGATATAATTACCCCTTATTGGGGGCAGAACAGCCCTATTGGGTTTATTTAATGGTTAAATGATTCCCTTTTCTCTGTAATAATAAAACAGTACCTGTACTTGATCCCAACTAAGATATAATTACCCCTTATTGGGGCAGAACAGCCCTATTGGGTTTATTTAATGGTTAAATTATTCCCTTTTCTCTGTAATAATAAAACAGTACCTGTACTTGATCCCAACTAAGATATAATTACCCCTTATTGGGGCAGAACAGCCCTATTGGGTTTATTTAATGGTTAAATGATTCCCTTTTCTCTGTAATAATAAAACAGTACCTGTACTTGATCCCAACTAAGATATAATTACCCCTTATTGGGGGCAGAACAGTCCTATTGGGTTTATTTAATGGTTAAATTATTCCCTTTTCTCTGTAATAATAAAACAGTACTTGATCCCAACTAAGATATAATGAATCCTTATTGGAGCCAAAGCAATCCTATTGGGTTTAATTACTGTTTAAATATTTTTTTAGTAGACTTAGTAGACCCCTTATCCATTCTGAATAATGGGTCCCATACCTGTAGTGGAATCTGCCATATAGCTTACTTATCTGATCAGAACGTTCCATATAGGCAGCAAAATGATGACATAAGAGAGCATTGTATAGCTGCATATCTCTAACTACTGGGGATGCACCGAATCCCGGCTTTTTTTTTTAAGGATTTGGTTTCGGCCGAATTCGCGGTCCGCATCCTAATTAGCATTCCGAAAGGGTTAAATAGGTGATTTCAGCTGCGATTTCTAACCCCTTCCGATCCTAATTACCATATGTTAATTAGGATTCGAATTCGGTTCGGGATTCAGCCGAATCCTTCAGAGTGGGTTCGGGGGTTCGGCCGAACCCAACAAAGTGGGTTCAGTGCAATATAACTACTGTCATATTGCTTTCTGTGCAAATATTAAATGGAAAAAAAGGATGCCATCTATCTGTGGTCAAATTATCATAGGAGTAATAATTCCTGGTTGGAACACTGAGCATGCAGTTAGTGGAAGAGAAGGGTCATGCTAGAGGAACCCCAAAAAGGAGGCAGGGGTGAATCAAGGCTGGCCCTTCGATTTAAGCCAACAGTGGTGGTTTTGATCTGCTTTGCTCTATGATAGGCTTCTCTGATGAGAAGGGAAACCTGTCTGATCCATGCTGCCTCTTCATTGGCCCATCCCATACTGCCTTTCTGAGCTTAGGGTCTTCCTGGGTCTGGGTGGGTTTGTAGGGAAGTCTTAGGACATATAGGTTGATTTGTCACCCACGTTAAAGCACAGGTTGAAAAACCTCCAAAATACACTGCCATTGCTGACCCACTGGAAAATGGTTAAATCGCATAATAGCGCAAAAATTCTATCCAGAGAAATTTCAGAGAAGGTATTCTAGACATATTGTCACCCGCCTGTCATTGTCTTTAGATAGTTTACCTCTGTATGATGCAGTCTGTGATATTCTGAGAAAATTTGCAATGGGTCTACATTTTCTTATTATTTTGCTTTCCGTTTCCAGTTTACCCCAGGCATTCGCTGAACAAGATACTGGAAGGTAAAAGGGAGAACTCCTGAAGAAAAACAACAGTATTAAAAAGTAACAATAATAATAAAATTGGAGCCTTACAGAACATTAGCTTTTTTGGCTGCTGGTGTAGGTGACCATTGATAGCTGGGAAAGAGGCAGAAAGAATGGCAAATCATTAAAAACAATAAAATAAAAAGTGAATACCAGCTGAATAATAGGACATTCTACAACATACTGAACGTTAACTTAAAGGTGAACTACTCCATTAAGATCCTGAGAGAGGTGAAGTGTAGAAGCTAAACTTCATTTTTGAAAGAGTAGGTGTAGGTCTTGGGCAGTTGCCCCCACAGTGGTAGCGGGTTAGTTGATGAAATGTGAGGAGGGCCTCTGGGATAAAAGTGGGACACCCTGCAATAGGCACATTGGCACTTGTTTGCCCCAGCAGCAGCTCTGCTGAGCATCAGTAAAGAACAGCCCTGGAGCTATAAGCATAGGGGCGGCATGACAAGGGATCTGAATGACCAGCAGCCAGATTATACTGGTTTACTGTATGTTTAGGGATTGGCAGAATTAGATGGAGCTGTGATTGGGTGAGAAGGAATGAGTTAAGGCTGGCCTGGGGGGCATAGATGGGGAGGGAAGTGATGCTGGGGAAGAAGAACTCCACTTCCTTATATTCTGTGCAGGTGGAAACATGAGGGAAAGCTCTCTGTGTAGGATCATTTTTATTAGCTGCAGTATATACACATTAACTCCTCACACTAACAAGCAGGCTTCTTGTTAGTCTCTGGCTGTATATTAGCTGTTTTAGAGCAGCATATAATGTTGAAAATAAACTTATAATGCTAATGGACGATTTTATTCCATGCTGTGGTACAGTATGTTTGATACAAAGAAAACGTTTTGTGAATATTTATGTTTTTAATTCATTTTATTAACTAATAAGCAATAGTTATAAAGTTATGGTGGGGTAAGTTCAATAGAAGGTTTTCATTTGGGCTTGTTGTGGTGGTAGGACCTTGCCAGAGGACTGCACAGGAAATGTTAGAAGAGGGAGAAAGGAGGTTTTCCCCTGTGACTGCACGATTGGTTGATATACACAGACGCTTCTACTGCTTGTGCTGGGTGACAGCCTGCTTGGATTTCCTATTATCGAGACTGCAGATGAGGAGTGGCAGCAGGGCTTCTGAAATTCTCCCATGGTGGGAGATGCAGCTCCTGCTGGTAGCAGAGGTTGGGACCATCCTCTCTGTAGGTAGAAGCATAAGCGGTATAATGACATAGTGCTGATCTCAAGTCTTCAGTGAGAAATGGCAGATCATAGTAGTGATATCTTATGGAATTCTGGTTTTGAATATTGCCTTGGGTTAGACTGGCAAGGTCCTATTTATTGTGGCCATTTTACCCATTTCTGGCTCCTGGTGTTTCATTAAGGTACGTAACAATGGGGGTTTAATGGGGTGGCTCAAGGCGAAGGGTCAATTGAGGAGGTTCTGCAGCATTTCTGCCTGTAGAGAGTTTATATGCTAAACACAGGGGGTTAACTGTAGTGGAACAGTGGCGTAGTTTCCTTAGGCATGGAAATCAACACTCTGGCAAGCCTCATGCAAACAAACAAAACAATATGTGTTTTCCCTTGTCATAATTCTGCATCAGGAAGTGGATTTACAGAGTGGTTTCTCACTGGCCATACATACACATTTGTTCTCTAGCTGTTAGCCAAAAAACCTTACTCTCTTCTTATTACTTCTGTCTCATGCTGTATTGCTATGGTTCCTATTCTTCACCTCCATTCATTGTACCACACTTTCCTACTGTGCTGAACCTCCAAATGTCCCTGTCTGCATTTTATGTCCCTTCAAGAATCTGCCTGATAGTTATTGTCCATTGACCTATTTCTCCACCTCCCTGCTGTGCCAATTCCTCACTTGATGTTTGCTTCTTTCATACATTGTTTTACCACCTTGCTTTTCCTCCATCAGGTGTAGCTCTTTATTAGTAACCTTTCTATAGCGCCAACATATTACATTGCATTCTACAGCAAGCTGTTCTTGTTATTCAGGGGACTTCCCAATGCTGCAAAGAGTGACAGGTCCTCTGAGTGTCAGCTCCACTGATATTAGCACGTTAATTATTAATTTATAAGAACTGCTTATTATAAAGTAACATCAGCTCTTTATATCGGGAGATATTTAGTAAATTATATGAGCATCTCCTACATGAACTTTTCAGCAGGGAAATGACTGGTTATTGGGCCCCTACCCTTATGCAATATATGTAACTTAGGCATAAACTTACATTACTTTACTTACGTATAAATTCCACTGACCCCTAATTAAAAGACTGACTTATTAAATTATTTTTTCTATTTTTATGAACTTCTACTGACTAGTTTTGTGGCAACACGGTAAGATCATTGGGTCCCTAAACTTATGCAGTTTATGTAACTTGTGCAAAAACTTACATCACTTACATAAAAACTTATGTAACTTCCATATCGAGCCATGACAGCAGAGCAGAGTAGGGACAGAATGGAGTGTAGGGTTTAAACTTAGGGCAAACTCGAGTGACCCCCAGTGAACTGTTTATTAGCAATTTAATCAAGGGAACTCATTATATAAACTACTTATTATAGAGTAACATCAGCTGTTCATATTGCACACACAAGGGGCTTGGGCAAAATTTTGCCCAAAAAAACTTGTACGGGGCCCCAAAGCTTCTGATGGTGGTCCTGCCCCTGCCAAAAGGGGACTTGAACGTCTAGAAGCAAAAGCCTTGGCACGATGGTACCTTTATGCTGGTCATGTATATTTAACTAGCGTATATACTCGAGTATAAGCCAATTCGAATATAAGCCGAGGTGCCTAATTTTACCTAAGAAAACTGGAAAAACTTATTGACTCGAGTATAAGCCTAGGGTGGAAAATGCAGCAGCTACTGCTAAGTTTTAATAATCAAATAAATACCAATAAAATTACATTAATTGAGGCATCAGTGGGGTATATATTTGAGGGTCAACAAAAACAATATGAGTACTACCCCACGCTCATTGCACATTGGCAAACTGGCAGCAGTCCCAGTCCCGGAGGGATGTAAGGGGAAATAAGTATTGCTAGTGGGAGCCTAGGCCAGGGAACTGGAGGGTTTGGTTGCAGGTGGCCTCTTTGCACACAAAGGAGAGAGGGTGCTAGTCTAGTGGGACCCATGGCACCCGACTCGAGTATAAGCCAAGGGTGACTTTTTTCAGCACATTTTGGGTGCTGAAAAACTAGGCTTATACTCGAGTATATGAAACCACAACTTAACTCATTTTCACTAAAACCATGAGTGTCTAGTTATTTACTAACAGATCTAAATTTAAAAAGCACAAACAAATTGCGGAATGCAAATACATAGAACACGAAAACCACAAATGTTTTCATGGTTTTTACATTTTTACAAACAAAAAAAATCCCAAAAACTTCTTAAAGCACAAGTTTAGTAAAGATTGTTACAATTTGCTCCCATTGACTTCTACATCACCTCAACAGCTTTTAGATGGCAAAGTTTTGTATTTGTTTTTTGTCTTTTTTATATAATAAATCATGAAACATTCTTGTTTTTGTTTTTTTACACAAAGAAATCATGCTCTAGCACAAAAAACATGAATTCTGAAAAAAATATGAATGTTATCCATATGCTGGCTCTGTAAAGTATAGCAATCGTTCTAAGGCTACAGTGCAAATGATTCCAGTTTCCTCCAGCTGTGCTGCTGGATTGGTAGTTTACAGAATCTGTGGGTTTCTTGCACTAAAGGGAACCCGCCCCCTAAGAAGTACCCCTTTCATTTCTCCGAAATCAGAGTATATGGGGCATTTACACACAAACATTTCGCGCTTATTTGGGCCAATCAGCCTGCCTAAGCCTTTGCCATTTGTAGCTTTAGGATGCAGGGTGTGCTGGGTTACTTTGTCCCTTCGAATCACTGTCCTGGGCTTATGACGGAAAGCATGGGGTGACGCCTGCGTGGGGGCAAGGGGGCGGATGTTTCATGTCATCAGAATCCTGTCTGGGATAATTACTCTTGAAAGGTGTGATTGCAGCAGAGCGAGATGCCTAATCAGCCTCTGATTTCCATATAATATCCCAGATCATTTAAAAAGACTTGGCAGAAGCCAGAGAGAATTACATCCAATGTTCAGGATCCCTTTCCAAACATAAACAGAGACCAATTAGTCAGAGAAACTGGGAGACTTTGGGAGCATTTTGGAAAGGGTGTGGGATTATGGAACGGAATTGTTTAGCATGGGGTTTAAAGAGAACAATCTATCCTAGTTTTTTTCAATTCTGGGCCCTCAATGACATGGAAACATTTTTAAGGACAATAATTAGACATAGATAAATAATTACAATTGTTCAGTAAAACATATCTAAACGTGGCCATACACAGGCTGATTGTAGCTGCCGATATCGTTCCCTTGGACTGATTCGGCAGCTTATCGGCCTGTGTAGGGGCAACAACAACTGGCCTGCCCGACCGATATCTGGCCTGAAATCGTCCAGATATCTATCAGCAGGTTAAAAAATTCAGTCTGATCGGGGACAGCATCGGCTCGTTGGTGTGGTCCCCGAATTGAACCGACTGCGCCCCCAGGGCCAAACGACTGAATTAGCCTTAATTCCCCCGATATTGCCTACCGGTAGGTAGGGATATCGGGAGAAGATCCGCTTGCTTGGCAACCTCACCAGGCGAGCAGATCTTAACGTGTATGGCCACCTTAAGGTTATACTGCCTATGGAGCTTTATTTAGATTCCTATTTCTGCTCATTCATACAAATACGAGCCGCCATACTGTTCATTCTGTACACTTCATTTGCACTTGCGCTGGCCAGCTAAGATAAGGCAACATTGGTTACATCAAGTCACTCATTTAGTCCCAGCTTATGCCTAAAGGCTTAAGCACATTAGCGTTAAAATAAAAGTCATGGTGATGAGACAGAAAGCTGTGAAATTATAACATTTTCCAGAGGCAAATGGGTTCTGAGACAGCAGAAAAAATGGATCTAGCAGAACATTATATCTAGAGATGGGGACTTGAGTATATGAAAGATGTCAGACCATCCTGTGTCACGTGTCAAGTTTCTTTAGTTCTGTTCTCAGTGGGAACTCACGGCTGCCATAGTAGACAATAAATTATAATCTGACATACAGAGGAGAGAGTCCCAATCTTCTGGCTATCTCTGAATGTTAGAAATTCCTCCCTGCAAGCTGTAACGTTCCTAGAATCCCGCTAATTCTCTCTTTGTTGTTTGCATGTTGGACCTCTGCAGCAGGCACAGAGCTTGGGAAACTTCTCAGCTCGACTTCGAGTGGCTTTGTAAGAATTCAGAACAAACGTTGGAGGCAAACTGCTAAACCATGTTTCAAGCCCCGTACTTGGGTTTTACACACACCCCTCCAGATGTTTAGTTCCAACAATTTAATGGTAAATTGTTAAACTCTTAAATTAGCCTTTAAACTTGGTGCATCCCAACTCTTTCTGGGATAATATTTGGCAATTAGTGTTGTGGAGCATCAATTTATTTACCATTCTCTTAATCTCCCTCTATATATTTGTATTTGAAAGCATTTAGATACATGGAAGCCTATACTTAACAGAACAACCTAAATAGAAATGGCAATTCAAAGCACCAACGTCTAAGGGCCCAGCTCGAAGATATTTTTAAAGCATTGCTATCCCATTTGTGCTAAGCCAGTTATGCACTACTAGGATATTCATGTGGCCCTAGTGCACTAAGCAGCTTAAATGCCCCTGTAGTCATAGGTGAGTTAAGAGAAATTGCTACTATTAGATGTATGAGCAATCCAACAAGTGCCTTGTATACCCGTGTTTAGAATATTGTATTATTAGGGTACAGACAGTTTCGCCAATAAATAAAGCACTATATTTGTAATGCATAGAACTAATGTTTTTTTGACGGGAGAACTAAACTAATGGCCGGAATTGAACACAGCAGTATTCTGGGTTATTGTTATCATTGGAAGGGAACTGTTTGCCAAGGAATATGATAACTATATACAACCACTTGAATATGAATTAAAACATGTGGATGGTTTATGCTGACAGCAATGCACACAGATATGGCTGAGATCATATAAGGTTAGAGGAAATGACATTTCACCTCTTCCAACAAAAGCTATAGAACATCCTGCCATAGGAACGTGTGTTGACAGATACAGCGCTTTAAAGATGGAAATTGGATATATTACTTGTTACTTAAACATATTGTTATGTTGTCAACATAAAAATATACTTGTGGGAAAAATATGGTGTTTTGTGACTGTAGCAAGGCTGAAAAATACACCAATCAACAAATTCAGTCTCTTTAAACTTTATTCTTTACAGTTCAAACCAGAAACAATTTGGGAGAGAAGCCATATTTCCAGAGATGCAGCAAGGTCCACTGCATACGCCCCCTTGGCCACACTCCATACACCCCCTTGGCCACACCTCCATACACCCCCTTGGCCACACTTCATATAGACCCTTGGCCACACCTCCATACAACCCCTTGGCCACACCTCCATACAACCCCTTGGCCACACCTCCATACACCCCCTTGGCCACGCTCCATACACCAACCTGGGCCAGGCACTTTAGGATTTCATAAATAAAAGTAAAAAAATGGGGGCCTTCTCCTCAAAGCAAACAATGGCGTATAAACATTTTAAACACACCAAATACTCTACTACCTGGCCAATTACTTTAACCCCTAAGAGGACACATTTATAGAGTTAAACTTTATTAATCCAATAACATTCTCATTGGAAAACACACTGCACCCAAATTGTGGTTTAGGGAGACTCCTTTCGCCAAAGGAGACCAGCTACTATATATATATATTTAACAGTAAGTTTTCAAATGGAAACCCTTTATTCAGTGGTTAATACAAACAAACATTTCACCCTCCTGCATTGATTATAAGGAAGTTGCCTTGGAATAAAGGGCTTTAGGTTTTAGCCCCATTTTATAAGTTCTGTGTCTAAAGTATGTTACGGCACTTATCTGATTGACTTTCGGGACAAGAAATCAATCAATTTCTTGCTTGTATTTCTACTCAGTTATTTCAATAAAGAAATAAAGGCAGGCATATATGGGGAAATTATGCTCTCTGACCAATCAGCTGACAGGCGGAAAAGAAGGAGATCATATAAGGGGCCACACATGTTCCCTTTATATTGTACTGGTTGCCATAGTACATGGATATTGGTCAGGATCAGCAGGTCATTTTGTTCTGGGTATCTGCTTTCATTTGTGAGCTACATAACAGCACAATCATGGTTGATCTAGAACGCCAACCACACTCTTAAACACAAGACTGTACAGAAGCCAAAAGATTTGTGTTGGGATGATTCCAAGCAGTAGTCTCACGTGACTTATGACATGAGGTTTAAACAATAAAAAGTTGTTTTTCCGTATCCCTACAAAAAGGCACCTTGTCTTCTCCAATAATCTTCTTGCATTTATTTTTTTTATAGTAAAACAGAATAAGCACTATAATAATCGCTGTTTCAGTCTTACCAAATTCTTCTTGAATAGCTGCCTTGGTCAAATCAATGTGAGTTTGTGGCTGTTACAGCAAATCTGACATATATGGAATATTCCATTACAGCTAGAATGAACGTGTACATTAAAAAATGCTTTCACAGTCTATTAACCGTAGAATACATGTGAGTTGTATTCTGCATAGGAAAAGAAATGTATATTTTTCAAACCAATTTATATGGTATCAACCACAGTTGAAAAGGGACATTTTCTTAAAAGAGTGAAATGCATTTATATGATATGGATAGCATTGTTATTATGTGATACTGTTTGTCAAGCTCTTGTGGGCTACTGAGAATTCAGCAATCTAGCAGTGGGTGAGAGATATAGACAGAGGGTATAGGAGTTAGAGCAGGGGTCCCCAAACTTTCCTACTTGTGAGCCACAGTCAAATGTAAAAAGACTTGGGGAGCAACACAAGCACCATAAAAGTTCATGGAGGAGCCAAATAAGGGCTGTGATTGGCTATTAGGCAGCCTCTATGCACACTATCAGCTTACAGGGGGCTTTATTGGGTAGGAAATTTTGTTTTTATTCAGCCAAAACTTGCCCCCAAGTCAGGAATTCAGAAATAACTCCCTGGTTTGGGGGCACTGAGAGCAACATCCAAGGGGTTGGGGAGCAACATGTTGCCCTGAGCCACTGGTTGGGAAACACTGTGCTAGGGAGCAACAAGGATGGATATTTTATACAGAGTTGCAATTGGAGAAAATACTGTAGGGCAATGGCAATACAGAAAGGCTGAACCTCCATTATGGGGTAAGGCTTTAACATATACTGTAACATGAATGTTATTCTATCTGCTGTAGTAGTAGAATTCTGGCAGTTTTAGTCCACTAATTGTTGGAGGTCCACAAGCTTGACATCTTTATTTTTACATAATACAGGTATGGGATCCCTTATCCAGAAACCCGTTATCCAGAAAGCTCCAAATTACCGAAAGCCCGTCTCCCATAGACTCCATTTTAATCAAATAATTCAGAATTTTAAAACTGATTTGCTTTTTCTCTGTAATAATAAAACAGTACCTGTACTTGATCCCAACTAAGATATAAATAATCCTTATTGGATGCAAAACAATCCTATTGGGTTTAATTAATGTTTTATAAATTTTTTAGTAGACCTAAGATATGGAGATCCAAATTTCGGAAAGACCCCTTATCCGGAATACCCTTGGTCCCGAGCATTCTGGATAATGGGTCCCATACCTGTATAATAAATCTATGTTTTAACCCCCAGGGGCTACTATAAGTCTGGAGGCCTATCTATCCCTAAATACAAACCAGATTTTCCCCTGGCGTCTTTTCACTTTTGCCCCATTTTTCTTTACGATTAGAGGAGTTTATAGAAGGAACTTCACGTTGGACACCTCTCATATTAACCTCCGACTTATCCAGTTAAATATTTAAAACATTCCATTGAATAAATAAAAAGTCAACATTTGTCCTAAATATATAATGTTAGGAATCCTGCCAGTTCTAAAAACATGTTAAAACTCAATTAAAAAAACCCTTAGTGGGGCAGCAAAGGATCTTGGGTAACAGAAGGCTCATGTTTATCACAATCATTCATTTAATGCTTTTGCTCCTGGGTTATTTTAAAATGGAAATTTACCACAATGCAGCCGTGCGGTTAATTTTACTACAGTAAGAGCAAACTCGCTCGGCTCCCCTCCCCGTGTGTTTAGTCTCTCTCTAGCTGGGATGTCTGGAGGTACCATCTAGTTGTGGGGACCTAGGGTGTGGAAATATGATGTATATCTAAACAAACACAAGAGGCTGCCACAGCCCATAATTTCCTATTAGAGAAAACTGAGTAAAAACCAGTATGATTTTTTTTTATACTTTATACTAATACCCAGAAAGGCAGGTCTGAAAGATATGTAACTCTTTCTCATTCCATGAAACACAGAGGGACCAGGGTTCTGTTAAATATAAATACAGGTATAGGATCCATTATCCAGAAAGCTCCAAATTAAGGGAAAGCCATCTTCCATAGACTCCATTGTAATCAAATAATTAAAAATTTTAAAAACGATTTCCTTATTTTTTATAATAGTAAAACATTACCTTGTGCTTGATCCCACCTAAGATATAATTAATCCTTATTGGGGGCAAAACAATCCTATTCAATTTATTTAGTGTTTGAATGATTTTTTAGTAGACTTATGGTATGGAGATCCAAATTACAGAAAGATCCCTTATCCGGAAACCCCTGGTCCCAGACATTCTGGATAACAGCCCCCCAAAATCCTACATCAGTTGGAGGAAATAGGACATTGTAGATCTGTAACAGCTGGAGGCTGCAGGTTTAGACATTATATTCCCCTAATACAGGCCTTACCCCCAATATCACAGGAATTGAGTAGCCCTGAGGTCGATCAAGTCATCACACCAGCACAATTTACTGCATATAGTCAGAATCCAAATGGCAACCCAATCAAACCAGGTGGGTTAAAGGGGCTTCCATCTATCTGATCCTCATGCATTATTAGCTGTGAGTGTTAATATAAGGGATACACATTTCTGCTTTACAGTACTGGGATTGTAAGATTCTATGTGTTGCTCTGGTTTCCAAAAAATACTAATAGGTTAGCTGTCTTCTCATGTAAATGACCCTGTCTTGTGTGTGTTTTTGCGTGTTATAGGGAAAGTAGATTCTAAGGTCCAGAGGGGCAGGGAATAGTGTAAATGATTAACCTCTATGTAAAGTATATTGGTAAAGGATACTAAATGGACAAGGGTTTATTTTAAAGAAAAACAACATTTCACTTGCTCAAAGAGTGGCAGTAATTTATACAGTATATATATATATATAGGTAAAGGATTTTTATCCAGAAAACTCTGAATTACTGGAAGGTCATCTCCCATAGACTCTATTTTAATCAAGTAATTTACGTTTTTAAAAATGATGTTCTATTTCTCTGTAATAACAAAACAGTACCTTGTATCTGATACTATGATATAATTAATCCTTACTGGAAGCAAAACAGTCCTACTGGGTTTATTTAATGTTTAAATTAATTTATAGTACACTTTAATTATGGAATTACCCCTTATCCGAAAAACACCAGTTCCCGAGCATGCTGGTAAAATCCTACCTAAAAGCCTACTGAATGCAGGGCTGGAACTAGGTGTAGGTACCTGCCTAGGGAGCGACAGTGAGGGAGTGCTGGGCAGGTACCTCAGTTGCCAACACTTGGTATCTATTACCCCCACTGTTGGGGGGAGGGAGTGTTGGGGGTAAGTTGGCTGCCCCCCCCCCCCTTACTGTGTGAATGCAAGCATGCATATTCTGATTAAAGAGTTGTTGAAATGCCCTTGGATTATCAATATCATGTAGAGCCTGTGGGACCAAGAAAAGAAACATGACTACCTGTCTGCAACCTCCAGATCCTTACTGGGATATGTTCTAGACACATACTGTAGGTTGCCTCAATGTCTGTTCCCCATAACAAGTACATCGTCCCAGCCAAATTCTACCCTTGTGTTTCACATCAAGCATGTTTACCTTCCCTAGCCACAAATGCATCTAGTGTATGCATTACATTTCAATACCATGTCAACACAATTAGCTCACTTTTGGCTGGGCACACTTATGGGACAAGACTTCTCTGAAGTATACTTTTTCACAAGGGTTCTGCACAACTGACGGTGAGACTAAAGTCCGTGTCCTAAATAGCGGCAGCTAAAAAAAATCACTCCCTAGGCCCACCCAGTATGTCTGCGGGCATAAATTACACTTATACGAGGCCTTTAGGCTTGTGTTATTGATAATATGAAGTGACAATGTGTATCACATTTCATGACTCCAGACACTGTTTAGTACAGTAAAATACCATAAAAAGGGGGACCATAGTTAAAAAAAAGTGACTCTAGAATTGCTTTACTTGTTTTAAGTTCTCAGTGTGATACGCCCACATATTTGAAGCCATGATTATCTGCTACCTGTTGTTGACAGTATGCACCCCATGGGTGCTTGGAGTCCCACTTACCTTTGTACAGTTCTAGAGCATGGTGGAGGTTACTTTAACAGATGCAATAAGATTGCATGGACATACGTTGTTTAATTTGGAAGATGTCCCTGGCGCTGGCTTACTTCTACAATATTCCCCGGCACTAGACAAATTGATCTAAAGTTCATAGGAGTTCCTTCTGCTCATATATATGTATCTGAAATATACCTAAAGCTTGATATGCATAAAAATAGACAGAAGTCTCAGCAATTAATGGGTGGGGGGTGTCTTGCAGGCATTTATACATATATATATACATGTGTATGAAATAGCTAATGTTCCTTATGGATGGAGCAGTTTATATCCCTGCACATGAGTCAATATTGGGTATTTTACAGTTTGGGTGATACAGTATGAATTCAGCACTTTTGATTATCAGAGTCACAGTGCATCTAATAACTAATTATTTTAGAGACTAAAACCAGGATAAGCATGCTGCCATAACTGTGTATAAGCTTTCCCAAGCCAATCCAAATATGAATTTATTGCCATTTTCACTACAATACATAGGAATTATTGTGCAACACAAGACAGTATGCAAGAATACATAATAGTACAAAGGGTACATAAAGTGACACAAATCCTATTAACTGGGATATTTTTTTCCTACCCCCCCACCAGGGCCGCCATCAAAAACGTTGGGGCCCCATACAGGTTATTTATATGGGACCCCCCCATGAACGCAAGCATGCTGTACCAACATTTTGTGCAATATAAACATCTGAGGTTACATTATAATAAGCAGTTCATATAAAGAGTTCCATTAATGGACTTTAATAGTCAGTTTATTGGGGGCAGTGGAGTTTAAGGCTAATGCCAGACGAGGCGTAGGGCTGATATTTTCGGCAAGTGGAAAAATGCTTGCCGAAAATTCCACCCTACGCCTCCTACCTGTGCCTGCACCCGAATGAATGAGATACGCTCGGGTGCAGGCACATGTAGCCGATATACGCATAAAAACACAAGATTTTCAAACTTTGGCGTTTTTATGTGTATTTACGCTACATGTGCCTGCACCCGAGCGTATCTCATTCATTCAGGTGCAGGCACATGTAGGAGGCTTAGGGTGGAATTTTTGTCAAGCGTTTTTCCACTTGCCAAAAATATCCGCCCTACGCCTCGTCTGGCATTAGCCTAAACCCTACACTCCTTCCTGCCCCCGCTCTGTGCTGTTATTGCTTGATATGGATATCGTGTAAGTTTTTGCAATGGTTACCTAAACTGTGTAAGTTTAAGGGCCTGATGGGCCCAATAACTAGTCAGTAATAGCTTTTAAAAAATAGTAAAAATAATGAATGTGCAAATAAGTCAGTCTTTTAATTGGGGGTTACTGGAGTTAATACATAAGTTATGTAAGTTTCTTTGAAAGAAATGTAAGTTTTTGCATAAGGTACATAAATTACATAAGTGTAGGGGCCCAATAACCAGTCATCCCACTGCTGGAAAGTTCATGTAGGAGCCGCTGATATAATTCAGTAAATATAAACAGCTGATGTTACTTTATAATAAGCAGTTCATATAAATAAATATATATAAAAAAATAAATAATGTGCTAAAAAGTCACATTTTGCATGGCCCTGTCCCATAACCAGTTGCTTGGTATAAAGGGAATGAAACAAGTGAAAGTGTTTACTGACTTCGCTGCTATCATCCCTCGTACAAACCCAAAGATCTGAAGGGCTAGTAAGTGTTAGAAGGATTACAGGTTACTGATTCCCTGCTTACAGTTCTACAGAAAGGGAGATAGGTATCAATAGAGAGGTTCCAACATATGTATATATTGAAAGGGTTACTTTTTGTATTTACACTTCACCTAAGAGAGAGGCACATTCCACTATATTTCAGCAGAATTCAAATTAAGCAATTTAAAATTACAAATTACCCTGATTAAAAACCATGGCATCTGATCAATGGCAGGTATAATGTTCACTTGTGCCTTAAAGGAGTTGTAACACAATATAACCATAGTGTATAAAGGTAATTGCAATATAGTGTTGCCCTGCACTGGTAAAAGTTGTGAGTTTGCCTCTGTACTATAGTTTATATAAATAAAGCTTCTGTGTAGCCATGGGGGCAGCCATTCAAAGAAGAAAAGGCACAGGTTACATAACAGATAAAACACCATTATATTCTACAGGGCTTATCTGTTATCTGCCATTTATATAAACTATAGTAGTTTTTCTTGCAGCAAACATGCAACTTTTACTAGTGCAGGGCAACTGTACTTTATGTTTTAATTACTTTTCATTACTAATCATTTTTTGGTATTACTGTTCCTTTAATGCAAAGCGCCATGTGCCTGAATCACAGAAGTAGGAGCAGTCTTTTGGGGTTATGTAAGTTCCCAGGTGCACTTAACCATAGCAACCAATAAGCAGGTAGCACCTACTGGTCACCTGTTGGTTGCTATGGGTGACTGCACCTTAGTGTGTCTTTTATTACAAATGGGGGATAGTCTTTTTATGTACATTATTTAATTGTTTCTAAACTCGGCACTGTACGAGCCAACAGCAAATGAGGCCCACCATGTTATTATTATTATTCCTATTATTAGTCATAATATTAATCATATTAATAATTATTAACTAAAAAAAGAATAATCATAAATAATAAAGTGAAAGTAAGACAAAATGCTAAATATTTTTAACTGTTACTGCACCTCCCTCAACTGTTTTGTTCTGCAATAAAAATATACAAAATGTTGCAAAAATGTACTGAAGAAAAGCAAGTTTTTCTTTTTTTTTTTTTTTTTTACATCCGTGTACTTGATATTCCCACATCAAACTTGGATTTATTGTCTGCAAGATATAAACTGTTTGGCCCCCGGTTTCACACGAGGCAAAGGAATCTGAACTTGGAACCTGGATGGATGTGTGAGATCCTCACAGTGTGGGTGAGAAGAGAAGGTTTTTGTTAACCCTTTTGGTGGCCTGGGGTCTCCAAGCAAATGAATGATATTTTACAAGTAGAGAGAGTTTTGGCTGGGACTATAAGTCACATTTTTAAAGCAGTACGCACAAGTGATTCACTATAATAATCATTACTTACATGGTGCCAGGAAGTTTCTCTTTAAAATAATGATTAACAAACAATATAGAAAGAAGAGACAAGACTAGAGCTTAGAGCTTACAATCTAAAGGCATAAAGAAATATTGACAATTAGTCATTAGTTATTTATGGGACAGGTATGGGACCCATTATCCAAAATGCTCGGGAATTTTCTTGGATAAGGGATCTTTCTATAATTTGGATCACCATGCGTTACGTAAAAAATGAATGTAAACATTAAATAAACCCAATAGGATTGTTTTTCCTTAGTTAAGATCAAGTTCAAGTTACTGTTTTATTATTACAGGTATGGGATCCCTTAGTCGGAAACCCGTTATCCAGAAAGCTCTGAATTACGGAAAGCCTGTCTTCCATAGACTCCATTTTAATCAAATAATTCAGAATTTTAAAACTGATTCCTTTTTCTCTGTAATAATAAAGCAGTAGCTTGTACTTGATCCCAACTAAGATATAATTACCCCTTATTGGATGCAAAACAATCCTATTGGGTTTAATTAATGCTTTATTGATTTTTTTAAGTAGACTTATGGTATGGAGATCCAAATTATGGAAAGACCCCTTATCCGGAATACCCTTGGTCCCGAGCATTCTGGATAATTGGTCCTATACCGGTACAGAGAAAAAGAATGTCATTTTCATTTGCAGCTTTCTGGATAACAGTTTTCTGGATAATGGATCCCATTCCTTTAGTATGTTGATTTTTGATAATAAAGGCTGCTTTGCACAGGTGGATCTTTAAAAAAAGTAAAATAGGATTTGCCTTTGTTAGGGCAAAGTCAGACCTGGTGTATCGTCCTCTTTCTCTGCCTACGTTTTGAAGGTAGGTGGAGAGAAGTGGATCTACTCCCATCAGCAGCTCCATGTATCTGCCCCGACAGGCACATCTTTGGCATGGGTGCAGGTACGCGGAGCAGAGCGAGATCGGGCCAAAAAACGTGGCCCAAATTAGCCCTCTCCCTAACTGCATCTTTGGAGCTTGAATCCCCCAAGGGACCATGGTACCTTTTTTCTACATGCAGAATTGCACAGAGGGGTTAAAGGGCGCTATGTTTGGCCACCTCACATCCAGTTGTAGGCTTTCTGGCACTGGTTGCCAACTAGTACCATGCCCCTGCAATTCAAGACCACATCGTCTTCAACTTTAAGCCTATATATTTCTGCCCTGTGGAGACGGACATGAAGGCTGAAAATATAAATGATTGTGGCAAGAGATGGTGGCCATAAATTCTGAATGTAGGGAAAAGGTATTGTTAGGGTTCCTGACCTCTCAATTAAAGTGTAGGGACCGGTGGGAGCTCTCCTACCAGGACAAAGACGTATACGGGAACAAGAAGGACGCAACCATGGAGGCAGAGGTATCAGTGACATTTGCTTTTTTTTAACTGCCAGCTATGCAGTTGGGTAGGTGACAGAAGGCCCTATGTGAGGGCTGCTAGTTTAGGTTTAGTTCTTGATCCTAGATCTTGCTTATGGTCATCATGTATAAAAATCCTGGGCCAATAATTTGGTTAGACTAGAGGCAGGGCCTTCTGGGCGCCCCGAGGCCGCCCCTGTTGGTCGCCTCCCCTCCACCCGTGCGCATGCACGAATGCACAACCCTCCCCCCGGCAGCCGCGAGTGCACATGCGCTCCTTTAAACTCCCATACGAAGCAGTGGGGAGAGGTCCCTGACTGCTCCGTATGGGAGCCAAATTTAAAAATTTTCTTGCGGCTGGGTGGCATGCCGCCCCTAAACTTCTGCCGCCCTAGGCCCGGGCCTTTGTGGCCTCTCCACAAATCCGGGCCTGACTAGAGGACGAGACCTCATTTTTAGTTACTGTGACAAATAATTTTATGAGAATGAGAGGCCCAATTGACACTGGGATGGATGTCTAAGGAAACATAATTTAACCATAGAATACAGCTGAAGGATGGTATGAATGCTGGGAACTGTTTACCAACAACTAAGTTTACTAACAACTGACATTTACAGGCTGTATTATAAATAATTGGACACTAAGGGGTTACTGCCTCATGGTCTAGCACTACAAAAGACATCCCTCTTACTGTTGGTTGGAATGTCTCCATGATCATTTATAATACAGTAAATGAAATTAACTTCCCTTGATGTATAAAGGGATAATGGCAGACAGGTTGCTTTCTCCAATGGAGTAAAGAAAAGCTGATATTCTGCCTTCCGCTTCCTGAATTAATGTGCACACAAAATAGATTTTGATGACAAAATGCATTCTTTGGCATTTCTGTGCCAAAATCTGATGTGTGTGTTCTGGTGAGCTGATTCCATTCAAGGAGAGGTAGGCAGCGGATTGGCTTTTACCTGCCAGTTGTAAAAAGGGATACTGTCATGATTTGTACGGTGTACTTTTTGTCTCTAAATTACACTGTTTACATATAAATAATCAAATAATTCACTCTACCATTTAAATTTTTATTCTTGAACCAACAAATGTATTTTTTTTAGCTGTAATATTGGTGTGTGTAGGCGCCATCTCAGTGCATTGTGCCTGAGTCTGAGCTTTCAGAAGGAGCCAGCGCTACACATTAGAACTGCTTTCAGGTAACCTATTGTTTCTCCTACTCCCATGTAACTGGAGGAGTCCCAAGCCAGACTTGGATTTCTTACTATTGAGTGCTATTCTGATACCTACTGGGAGCTGCTATCTTGCTCCCTTCCCATTGTTCTGCTGATCGGCTGCTGGGAGGGGCGGGATATCACTCCAACTTGCAGCTCAGCAGTAAAGTGTGACTGAAATTTTACCAAATGGCTGTGACACCCTAGGAAATGAAGAATATGGCTAGCACCATGTGAAATTTCAAAAATAAATATTAAAAAACATGTTTGTGCTTTAAAAACGGATTTCAATGCAGATTCTGTTGGAGAAGCTCTATTACCTGCTGCATTTTGAAAAAAAAAAAACATGTTTTCTCATGACAATATGCCATTAAAGGGCTAAGCACTATCTGCTTGAGCAAATGTTCAGCAATAATAAATAGTCCCTCAAACACTGGCAGCAAGGAATAGATTTAAATTGCTAGGATCACTGCTAAGTACCATAACATGATTAAAAGTGCTTCAAGACATTATTTTAGCACTTAAACACTTAAGTCTACATTTTTGTATGCACTATCACTGCTGGGGTCAGACTGGGCCAGAACCCACCCTTGGCCAACCGTTCCTTCCCTAAGGGCTCTGGCACATGGGGAGATTAGTCGCCCGCGACAAATCTCCCTGTTCGTGGGTGACTAATCTCCCCAAGTTGCCATCAGTTGCCATCCCACCGGCAAACATGTAAGTCGCCGGTGGGATGGCACACACGGTGGCGCGATTTCGGAAAATCGCCGAAAATGCCTCGCGAGGCAACTCCAGCGATTTGCCGAAATCGCCTGCGCAGCGTGTACCATCCCACCGGCGACTTACATGTTCGCCGGTGGGATGGTAGTTCGGGGAGATTAGTCGCCCATGACAAGGGAGATTTGTCGCGGGCGACTAATCTCCCCGTGTGCCAGAGCCCTTACACGTTAAACTTACCCGCTCAGGGTGGGGGCGGGGGGTTAGGGGGCATGGGGGAATGTGCCCGTCTGGGGCACCTGCAGGGCCTCTAGGGTGGGAGCCCTTGTGGGCCCTGCACCCCCCATTCTGACCCTGATCACTGCTTGTTGCAGCCACACAATAGATTCTGCCTCTCCCTATGTATGCAATGACAATGCTGGTGAGATAACGAACCCAGAAGCCAAGAAGGTGCTAAGCTGGACCTAGGGCCACAGTTGCTCAAGGCAGTGCTAATTAAACCCCATTCAACATGAGGCCAAATGTAACCACTTTTGTAAGGAGGTAGCAGTGCTCCATTGCACCAAACTGGCAATGAAGGGATTAAGCACGCTAGCCCAGGCTCACTTTGGGAGAAATGCCAAATAAACACCTCATCAGATGGTGCTCGGGGAAGGGGCATGAAAACATTTGATAAGGACTGTGGGAAAAAATCTAGAGCATTGATTATCAGAAACTCCCTTGCTCTGGAAGGGCTGTTGGCATGAGCTCACTTAGCTGAGAATGTCATCAACACTGTTTGAGCAGAGCGGTTAAAGACCTTGTGAAATATGAGAGGAATTCCACAGGGTCTCCCGTACACAGAGATAAGTTACAGCAAGGTGGCAGGATTAGGGAAAGGGGGGGATATTATACATCCACACCTGTACGCCACTTTAACCCCCACTATCCAAAAACACTCTGCATTGGAAACAGAGGCAGCAAAAAGGTATGAAAAAAAAATATGCCTAATTACCCCGGAGCATTGTCTAGGAAGCAAATGAATTCGAAATTGATTGGTGTATATATATATATTAACAGGGGCAACATTTCTTCTTACCAGCCAATCAGCAGCTACCTTTGGTTAGTCTAGTGCACACAGAATGTTGAAAGCAAATGTCTGGTGGTTAAAGGTGGCCAGACATTATCATATGAAACAAAGTGTTGCACGATTACTGGTGTGCGTGTGTGGCAGGAAGCGAGGCAACTGATATCGGCAAAAGCCTTATGGCGAAACTGATGAGCGTCGGAAAAATTGTTGCGCACGTCAAAAAAAAAATTGGTGCAGCAAATTTTCGTGCCTCTTTTGTAAAAAAAATCCGCCAGTGTCGAAACGTGGAAGTTCGCCACTAATCCATGCCTGGTGAAAAATTTTGCTTATCACTACAAACAATCTTACCTGAGACCAATGGTCACGGGAAAGATCATAATTGTAATGTGTATGGCCACCTTAAGGGTGAAGACACACAGCGCTACTAGTAGCAGCTACTTTTCATGGCTACAAAAAAAGGCAATGCTGATCATTTACTGATAACTGTCTCTATGTGTGTTTTAGCAGAGGCAATTCTCAGTATTGTCTATGGCAGGGTATTTTCTAGCTTTTAGTAGCCATGACAAGTAGCTGCTACTAAGTAGCTCTGTGTGTCTTCACCCTAAGGGTTAGTGCAATGCCAATGTTATTACATAGGAGTGAAGTAATATGATGGTAGCTCTTTGTTTCTCATGTCAATTAAATGGAGATTCCAAATAGAAGGCCATATAATTTACTGAATTTAATGCATCTCGTAAAATTTATAGGTCATGAGTGGGGATGGCATCACCTCTGATGCACCAATGCACAAGGCATCAATAATAGGTTTAACATCTTACTTACTCAGCACAAGACTTGATGCTTTTATGGACGCAACATGGGAGGAAATCCAGGGTTCTATTTGTTCTTTTCTATTGATAACATTAGCATCAAGCATCATTGCAGGAATCAGTTCCCCACCTTAGTTTGGCTGGGAAAGTCTTTCAACCAGTGTCGGACTGACCCACCAGGATACCAGGAAAACTCCCGGTGGGCCCACTTGTAAGTGGGCCCTCCTGCTCCTGAGCATTTGGCCTGTTTCATGGTCATTCCCTATTTGTGAATGGGAAGAAAGAGGAGAAATAGATGGAAGAATAGATGCTAGCATGTAAATAAAGGAGAATAAAGAGATTGGGTGAGGAAAGGAGGAAAAATTGTTTGGAAAGCGGGCCTATGGTCTAAGGTTTTCTGGTGGGCCCCTGGGGTCCCAGTCCGACACTGCTTGCAACCACTCCCTGTCATTGTTCCATTGTGAAGTAATGGATTCCGGAACTTAAAGAGCCGTAGCTTTTTCTGAGAATCTGTGCTCCATGATCAAAAGCAGAGGGAATTCAAGCCCCAGAATCCACCACTTCAACATGGAAGAAGGTGAGGGAGGGGTTGACTGACTCTGTCAGCCTAAGGGGGTTGGGGAAATGGTTCCTGTGAGCCAGAGGCAGGCTATCATGGTTTGTTCTAAAACTGAGGACTCAGTATGCTTTTGTTTTTCTTTTTTTTACATAAGCCCAACCGAATGAACTTATATAAACAAAAACTGGGTATTTTTTCCCTGCAAAAGCATCTTATAATATGATTATAAAATCACAATGCTAAAGTTAAAAGTAAGGAGATCTTCCAGTTTAGTGTATAATCCATCTGAAGAGAAATGGTGGATAGTGCCATATGCTCTATCACCCAAGTCCTGTCCCTGCTCCCTCGCTGCCGTCGCTTTAGCCCCGCAGAGGAGAAGAAGAACGTCAATGCGGAAATGTTTATTTTATAGCTCCCTCCTCCTTCTCCCCCTCCTCCTTCTCCCAGTCCATTTTCTCATTAAAATTTTATGGCAAGTTTTTATCTCGGAATTATTTGCCATCGATTTAACACAAACATCCTTCATCCTTTAAATGAAAACTTTTTGGTAATATATTAAAGAACTTCCAAATACGCACAGATGGTGTTTTTCATATGGTCACAACAAGGCATCGATAAAGGATGTTGGTCATTTCTCTTTTGCTTGTTTATAGGATGCAATTATTGGATGGTGTGTCATGATGCAAATCTGCTTTCTGCCTTCCTCAGGAAAGCTCAGCCAAGCATGAACTGGATACAATTCAGCCTCTGATTTCCACTTATTTCCTGTATAGCGGCTAGTGAAAGAACTTCTAAAGGCTTGTTTACAAAGGCAAGTGCAATGGGCTAAAAAGGGTGCACATTTTTGGGATTCAGAAAGATACTTGCAAGAGCCACTATACTTGCGAGCTACACCTGATCAAAGTGATGGTCCAAATGCCCTGTAGCCCATGATTCTTATGGGACATGATCATTTTTCAAAATGTTACTGTTGTTTCATGATACTATGGATGTGTATGTACAGGTATCGGACCCCTTATCCGGAAACCCATTATCCAGAAAATTCCGAATTACGGAATAGTCACCTCCCATAGACTCCATTTTAATCAAATAATTCACATTTTTAAAAAGTATTTGCTTTTTCTCTGTAATAATAAAACAGTACCTGTACTTGATCCCAACTAAGATTTAATTAATCCTTATTGGGGGCAGAACAGCCCTATTGGGTTTATTTAATGGTTAAATGATTCCCTTTTCTCTGTAATAATAAAACAGTACCTGTACTTGATCCCAACTAAGATATAATTACCCCTTATTGGGGGCAGAACAGCCCTATTGGGTTTATTTAATGGTTAAATGATTCCTTTTTCTCTGTAATAATAAAACAGTACCTGTACTTGATCCCAACTAAGATATAATTACCCCTTATTGGAGCCAAAACAATCCTATTGGGTTTAATTACTGTTTAAATAATTTTTTCATTAGACTTAAGGTAGGAGATCCAAATTACAGAAAGACCCCTTATCCAGAAAACCCCAGGTCCCGAGCATTCTGGATAACAGGTCCTATACCTGTACCATTATTTTCCCTTGGCATTCCTAGTTTCCTGTTACTGGCTGAGCTTGCAGTTTAAGTTTTGGGCAAGCTGACAATGTCTCTCGTGCTGGATGGATATACCTTCCTTATCATCTCCCATAACCATCCTATTATGTTGTAACCCCTTTTAGGGCTCTGGGACACGAGGGAGTTTAGTCGCCCGGGACAAATCTCCCTTGTTGCGGGCAACTTATCCCCGATATGGCATACGCTGCGGCACAATTTACATTTTCGCCGGTGGGATGTCATATCGGGGAGATTATTCGCCCACAACAAGGGAGATTTGTTGCGGGCGACTAATCTCCCCGTGTACCAGAGCCCTTAGGGTGAAGACACACAGAGCTACTAGCAGCAGCCAATAAAAAAAATAATGCTGATCATTTACTGATAACTGTCTCTGTGTGTTTTAGCAGAGGCAATTCTCAGTATTGTCTATGGCAGGGTATTTTCTGGAGTCTATTAGCCTTGAAAAAGAAGCTGCTACTAGTAGCCCAGTGTGTCTTCACCCTTTAGGTACAAAGGGTGAAGGTGCCCGGCATGCTTCAGGGCTTGCCCAACCAAAAAGCAGTCAGTAAAGGTGTCCCAGAGAACTACCATACCAGCTACCATACGTGCCATTACAGTTATTCCCCCATACTAAGCACAATTCAATGGGTTTAGTGGTTCTTTCTCACCCACAACAAAGCTGTTCAATGGTTAGGGGCACAATGTGGATTAGAAAAAAACAACAATCCTGAGTGAAAGTTCAGTGTTCTTGTTGACTCTCCCTCAGCTCAGTTTCCTTATCTCTTTCACTCTCATAGTTAAATTCGCCACAGGCAGAAGTAAAGTAAATGGTACCATGCCTTTAAGACAAAAGGTACGTGATTCTGCTTTGTCTTATGGGACAGCCACTCTAATCCTGACAGTACTGTCAGTTATATAGAATTAAACAGAAATAGTTACATACAGCTGGATTCCTCCATGTATACACCTTTCCCCCTGCAAGCAACTTTGCGCAATTTTGGAAAATCAAGCGATGTGTATGCCTTAAGCAGTTACAATATTACATTTTAACACTTTATCCTTTAATGGCCGTTTACATGTTTCTATGTGCCAAATATCTCTCCACTGCGACCAGCCTTCTAAATCCCAAGCTTGGGGGTTAGGCTAAATGGAACTAAATACATACTGCCTCCGGACAGCCCAATCCTTCCACTGGGAACCATTAAGGAGACACATGAGGTTTAATTTATAAAGTGCAGTGAGTGAAAACTGCCATGTTTTCTGCAGTTTCTTCCCCGCACTGCATCTCAAGATTGCAATAGCTCTATACACTCAGAGCACAAAGACCTGCAGGGGGGATAGGTATGTACAGTATTTGTGTTCTATGACAGGCAGTAGGGACTGGTGTAGCATGAGGTGTAGACCCTAGAAGCAAGTATTTTATTAATAATCACTAAGGGATGCAATTTAGTTCCCCCATAATGCACTTGCACTTGCATCAGAGGCTCTTCAAATGAACACTATGCTGCTTAGGTCTGATCACAACATAGTTATTCACTTTAGGGGGGCGCATTTACTAAAAACTCCATAATTTCTCATTTTTTTAATACATAAAATCGACTAAACTCGTTTCCCAAATGTCTAATATTTACTAAAAAAAGTTGCACAGAAAAGTGTTAAAATCAGCGAAAATCCTGATTTTATCTAACTGTTGCTGGGACAATTAAAAAAAGTTGGAATTACTGGTCACCTGTTTATTGGCTGCTATGGGTTACTTCTCCTGGGCAAACTTAGTGCGTTCTATTACTTATGGGGGTAAGTTGTTGTCCAGTATATGAGCCCTGTTAGATATCTCTCAGTAAACTGACTGAGAAATCCCAATAAAGGTGGCCATACATGGTAAGATTTGGCCTAGGGCCAAACGTTCAAATTACATCGGCGGGCATAGGCACTGCATCAATAAGCTGATGTGGTCCCCGATCCAATGGAAAATCAAACCTGCCCCATCAAGATCTAGCTATTTTAGGCCAGATGTTGGTTGGGTAGGCCCATTGGGCAGGTAGGATAGGAAGGATAGGTATCTATTTTGATCCGATCGTTAGCCTGAGGGACAAATGATTAGATTAGACAACCAGATTAGCTGATTTGTCCGAGTATTTAGGTGGCCAAATTGGGCAAAGATCTGCTCATTGCCAAACAATCTAATGTTAATGCGCATAGCCACCTTTACTATAAAGACTCGGCATGGTGAAAAATGACACGTGAATGACTGCAGATTTAACCTACTTAATTTATGTTCCCACACCTTGTGTCTCAACCCTTTCTCCTTGTAGATTGTAAGCTCTTTTGGGCAGGGCTCTCTTCACCTCTTGTATCGGTTATTGATTGCTTTATATGTTACTCTGTATGTCCAATGTATGTAACCCACTTATTGTACAGCGCTGCGGAATATGTTGGCTCTTTCTAAATAAATGTTAATAATAATAGTAATAAATGTTTCTGTGTACAGTACTGAAGGGGAATTAGACAGACCCTGTTGATCCTGACAGGCAAGGAAAGAGTTAAGCCTTGCCAGAGCACGCTTGATTTATATGTCTGATTGGGTGTTTGCATGAGCTGATCGCACAGATTTGGGTACAGGTCACTATTGACACTTTCTATTTACCTTTAGGTAAAGTTTAAACACTCAGCTCACCCCTGTCACCCTGGGAAGGCCATACAGGGTGTAGAATGTGCTTCTTCCCACCTACGTCAGGAGGTTAGTGAGTACCTGCCAAGTGACCTTAGGTCAGTGTGCGTTAATGTCCTGCTGCTGCTACATTCAGGAGCCCTAGCACCACTGCGCCCTGCTCGCACTTAACCCCTTGAACAGCAGAATGGTGCAAATAGGTCCCAGTCTGTACAATAATGCATGTATGTGAGTTATGGAATCTCACCCTTATATCCCATGAATGGAACATTTTAAAAATCATTTATATATGAAAGAACATGATGTTAAATATATAGTGCTAGTTGTGCCCATTTCCTAGAAGTCTCCAAAGTTTCCAAAGCACTAGAGTGGTTTCATTGCATGGGAGGAACTTCCAGCCGGCAGCCTTCCAGCTACGATCATTCCTACACAACTAATCGTTCACAGTATGGAAATATGTCTGATACATGTGCCTTTATTCCTAAGCCTAAATTCTCATGCAATGTCAATTACAACTTGACTTAATTTCTGCATGCCAGCCTCAATGGGGTGCACCATTGTAATGCCACATCTTGTTCTTGAATAGTACATAGCTGCAGAGGCGCTATTAGTGGTGCCTTTTAGCTATGGGTTTCCGGCTACAAAATCAACCAATATGTATTTTTACCCCCAGTAATGTTGGTTTGACACTTAATTGAATTGACAGTTGGACCTAGAGCCTGCACGTGCAGTGTTACTGGGAAATAAGGCTGTAAGTTCTGTTTGCGTTGTAAAGCTTTTCATAAAATGTGCTTGCTCTGTAAATAAAGAGTTAATATAATCACAAAAACAGAGGTGGAAAAGCAGAATCAATCCTAGCAGAACAGTATATTTAGTGGAAGAATAGATGTTCTATGGAACAGCGCCACCTACAGTACATGTCATGTGATATATTCAGCAGGTTGTGGGAACACTCCAGAGACGCAGCACAGGTTGCTGTAATTCTAATCTTCTTGTGACTGAAAAATAAAAAGGTCTGGACTAAGATTCAAAATAAGCCCAGGCACACAGAGACCCAAATTGCCCCCCAGCAGCCCAATGAATAGTGTCTGTTTGTGGCATCTTACAGCAGCCCCTCTGGCATTTGCCCGAAACCACAGATTGCCAGCCCAGGCCTTGGAACGTTGAGGAGTTAGTATTGGAAAGCTTAAGAAAGAACAGTTTATTAGACATAACCTTCAGGCAATAGTTTGGTGGGTAGCCAGACTGCCACCGGAATAACTGCCACCGGAATGACTCAAAGTTTACTTATCTAGGCCTGATAATTCTAGCAGACTGGCTGTTACTTCTTGGTGATTATTACATTCGACTTTCCGCTGTGAAGATATTAGATATTACAAAATAAAAACTTCCTAGGCTATTAACACATCCCTGGGCATATATGTACATAAGGTGCAATGTAAAAAATGTAAGCATTTAGGGTGTACATTGTGCCCGCATTTAGCTGGCATTGCAATGGGTGAAAATTGAGCAATAAACTGATCATTTTCTGGCACTGTGGCATATAAAATAGTGTTAGCACACAGTTCATTAGGTGCAAATCATTTAGTTGCCAGTGGCCAGTATAGCTGAACCTGATTGTCCAACCCCTGGACAGACGTATGGAGGGTTCTGGGAAGCCAAGCAGCAGGACAGGTGGGCCCATGGGCATTTCTCTTGCTGCTGTCACTCACGCATACCCCTGTGTAATGTGGGGAAGAATGACCCAGATTCTACTTACTCCCAAATTTTGGGAAGATAGTATAGCTCTTTCGGAAAATAGGTGCTTACATTTTACGTGCATTGCCCATAGCAACCAGTCAGTTTTGATTAGTTTACTACCTGAAAATGAAAGCAAAATTCCAACTGGTTGCTATGGGTATCTGCACTTTATTTATCATCTATCTTGGCCCCTACATACATATGCTGCAATTGCATATCAGAAGTTCCACTAAGCCACTACATTTCCAGCCCATGAATTATGATTTTTGCCATTGCTAAACATTGCTAAACTAAATATGCATAACTTGCACAACCAGCATTGCAACCTATAAAGGCAACTTATGTCATTATTCCTTAGTTCCTCAAGTTTGGAAAAATGATAACTTGCTAGCACACACTTGAGAAAGGGCTCTGCCTGAAACATGTAGTGTGCTGACACTGCTATTAAATTCACTGCAGTTTTCAATTGCTGCCTGGAGCTGTTTGATTCCTTTTTGCTTTTTGACCATATAACTTACTAGCAGACTATGTTGCATATGATTTGTAAAACAGACATTAATGTTAACTTCCCCTTTACCTCTGTTACCTCTGTGGAAAAAAACCTTTACTACTCAGTCCTTCAGATAAGAGAATATAAAAAATGATCACAAAATAAGGAAAACCATTCCAAATACTAAGTGATCAGGCAGCAGGCCAGAAATAGTGTTAGTCAGTGGCAGCGCCCCCCTGGTCCATATCCGTACAGATAACACTGCAGCTCTGAGCTGTCCGGCTAGGAATATGGTTAAATGATTGAATTAGCTCTGCACCTGCAATGGTCGAAACTAGATAAAACCCTACTCTTACCACGACTGAAACCCACGGATTAGTCAAGAACTTTAAATTATCAGGCGACCCTAGCTGAGTATCTGTCATCAGACATCTAATACCAACCCTTAAAAAAAAGAAGTAACCCTTTAATTATTTATCTCAGTTTTCTTCCCTTCCTTGTTATCAGAGTTTCTTTGAAGAAGGAACGGAGAGGGGGCAAGCAAGAAGGAATTGGCAGATCAGTAGCCCATTGTTCCTTCCCTAAAGGAATTAAACTGATGGTACCTGACCCCTCTCATCTCACTTAATAGGCCTTGTCCTCTTTCCCTCACTCAGCCATCAGAGCGACTGTGCATAGAACAGGCCCCAGGAATTTTACAAAGCACAGCCAAGCCTCACGCTCGGTCCAAAATAAAGAAGAAAACCTCTCTTGTTACCACTTGACTGGAGATATTTAAAGAATAGCTCATAGTTATTTTTTTATGGTTAAAAACAAGAAAGGTTTGTAAGATCAGTGGCCTACAGAAAGGTGAGAGGATAGAGAACAATTACTATGTTGTTTGCCGAATTTGCTCTTATGAATGGGGCTTCACAAGAGGTGTCCTTGGCCTCGTGTTACTGGTACACATCTTCACTTTATAAAATTGCCTTTATGAAACAGGGACATTAAGACAACACACAATGAGGTATATAAGATTGAGCAGTCTTTTTCCCAAGCTCAGTCTGTAGACAGCAAGGGACAAGGCACGTTACTTCCCAAGAGCTGCCGTTGTTGTTGCCGGGTCTATTAGCAGCTTCTGTTCCCACGTAATGTTAGCTGAGGGGAATCATTAGAAATACCAGCAATCTGCTTATTATTCTCATGGTATTTACAGCATCTCTGGAAATGTAGACGGTCACTGAAACCTAAGGGACAAGAATGCAGAAATCAATTTTGGGTGCTAATCCTTCATATCTTCAGTGGAGGATTTAACAGGTAATCATGAAGAAGGATAAAGTCCATTTGCTGACTGGTATGCTGCATTGGTAAGCATTCTTGTCTTTCTGACTGTATTCAGGAATTGTTGCCCTTTAGTAGAGAAAGTGAAGAAGGGAACTGAATGTTATAGCTGCTTCAGTATCTACACAAATAGCATTCCTAACTGCCCTTCTTGGATTATTTTAATCAGCGTCGGACTGGGCCCCCCTTGCACGTACCAAACAATATGGGCCTACTCTCAAAACATGAAAGATATGATTTTTTTTTGATGGTAGAAATGATTAATATAAAATATGAGGCTCCTCCGCTGCTGCCACAGGCCAGTTCAACCTTTGTTTTATACTTTTAATAAGACTTTGCCTTTAGTTTTTAAAAACCTTTTGGAAATGAATAGTCACTTTCTTAAAAATGATTTCAATTTGCTTTTTATATGGATTTTAACATGGTGTTCTTGGAGCTGCATAGCGGAGATGTAATTTTTTTTCCTGTTTTCACCCTTGGTTTATTTAGGGCAGCTTTACGTTTATAGCTGCTGCTTGGTTTGGAGTTTGTGGATTAAGAAGACAGTATAAGCCTCATAGGTTTCTTTTTACTGAGTAACTTGAGGATACTCCAACGAGTGCGCAATAGTATGGCAGCCCCCACTCATATGGGGAAGCAGTAGTTTCTAACATGGCCATTTTTTTCTTGGATTTGTCCTTTTTCTTTTTTTTTGCTCTGTGACAGCATGGTTTGGACCCCTGACCAGGAAGTAGAGACTGCAAACGAATGCTTTTCTTCTTCAATAGAAAACAGCATGGGCAATGTCACATATTGTATACAGGTATAGAATGCCTTATCCGGAAACCGATTATCCAGAAAGTTCGGAATTACAGGAAGGCTGTCTCCTATGATTTTAATCAAATAATTCAGATTTTTAAAACGGATTTTCTTTTTTTCTGTAATAAAACAGTACAGGTATCGGATCCCTTATCTGGAAACCCATTATCCAGAAAGCTCCAAATTACGGAAAGCCCATCTCCCATAGACTCCATTTTAATCAAATAATTTAGATTTTTAAAATTGATTTTCTTTTTTCCCGTAATAAAACAGTACAGGTATCGGATCCCTTATTCGGAAACCCATTATCCAGAAAGCTCCAAATTACGGAAAGCCTGTCTCCCATATACTCCATTTTAATCAAATAATACAGAATTTTAAAACTGATTTCTTTTTTCTCTGTAGAAATAAAACAGTACCTTGTAATTGATTCCAACCAAGATATAATTACCCTTTATTGGTTGCAAAACAATCCTATTAGGTTTAATTAATGTTTAATTGATTTTTTAGTAGACTTAGGGTATGAAGATCCAAATTATGTAAAGACTCCTTATCCGGAATACCCTTGGTCCCGAGCATTCTGGATAATGGGTCCTATACCTGTACCTTGTACTTGATCCCAGATAAGATATAATTAATCCTTATTGGAGGTAAAACAATCCTGTTGGGTTAATATGATTCATAAATTATTTTTTAGTAGACGTAAGGTATGGAGATCCAAATTGCAGAAAGACCCCTTATCCAGAAAACCCCAGGTCCAGACCTTTCTGGATAACGGGTCCCATGCCTGTAATATGCCACAAAAAAAATCTGGATTTCCACTGTCCCTTTAAACCAACCATGTATAATCTGCAGCCTTCTATGTGTTGTTAAACTACAGCTCCCAGCAGCCCCCAGACGTCTTTAGCTGTTAACACAATGCAGGACTATTGAGCCAACAACACCTGGGACACAGACTGCCCAAGCCTGTTTTAGACAGAAGAAGAGAATAATATTTTGACACCTCTGTTTTGCTAGTAGCAAGTGAAGAACTGGCCTCCCTAGCAGGCTGTGGCTTAATATTATCAAATCAGCTGCGGGTTTATGGACCTATTTATTGACAGGACAAAGCGTTGCTGCTCATTGTGTATTTGCTTATGTTGAGGGTTTGAAGAGCCAACAAGCGAGTTGCTATAGACATTACAAACATTGCTGTTCAGGGAAACGGCAAGAAAACAGGCAGAGACTTCCTTTCACTAAGTCTTTGTTTATATATCAACTATAGGGCTAAAGGGATAACAGGCGCAAAGTTTGCTCCCAGACTAGAAACCCATAGCAACTAATCCGATATTTTATAAACAGCACACCAAAACATGCTTTCTTCTGATTGGTTTCTCACGGGTTTCTAGACCTGGAGGCAAGTTTGTTCCTATTGCCCTGTGTCCCTCCACAATCCCACATGGAATGATTAGCTTGGTGTTCAGGGGGAACACATTTTCAGCCATTGGTGATTTTTTTTACCATGCAGTACATGGTAATTTTTGCAGTGATCTTATTTGTAAGTCTGGGGTTAGTGGAGTGCTTATTGGCCATTTCTGCAGTGATCTTATTTGTAAGTCTGGGGTTAGTGGAGTGCTTATTGGCCATTTCTGCAGTGATCTTATCTGTAAGTCTGGGGTTAGGGAAGTGCTTATTGGCCATTTCTGCAGTGATCTTATTTGTAAGTCTGGGGTTAGTGGAGTGCTTATTGGCCATTTCTGCAGTGATCTTATTTGTAAGTCTGGGGTTAGTGGAGTGCTTATTGGCCATTTCTGCAGTGATCTTATTTGTAAGTCTGGGGTTAGTGGAGTGCTTATTGGTCATTTCTGCAGTGATCTTATTTGTAGGTCTGGAGTTAGTGGAGTGCTTATTGGCCATTTCTCCAGTGATCTTACTGTCATAAAATGCAGGTGCCACAGTATGTCGTTGAATACTTAGGGCCACAATATGTCACAAAATGGTGGAATCCACTTTGCCTGCCTTCTGGTGCACTTTGTGCTGCCATTTCAAACATGGAAAGAAGAGCAGGGTATTTGGGGGTGTGGCCACAAAGTGGGTGTAATTTTTTTTTTACATGTTGGCGGGGGGGGGGGGGGGGTAGCAAGTTTGTCTGAGGGGGAGGGGGCAGACCTCTAATTACTCCACTGCTCAGTTATGAGAGACACCAGCAGATCAGATTCGATGTTGGGTGATACTGACTGAGATTTAACTGCTGAACTGCTGGAACTGTTAAAAATTCCTCCCACTGGATTCACTCACAGATCTGAGCAGAACTTGCTGTTTTGTGCAACCATAATACACATCTGGCTCCCAGGTGGCCCAGCAGTCCTGAATGATACACGGTGATAAAATCTATGTGCAAAATCAATAATATTTCCAGCATTTATGGGAAATGAATACAAGATAACGTATTACAGATAAGAAAGCTACATTTCACTTTCATTTCCAAAGTACTTATATAAATGCAAATATACATTGGATTAGCATTAGGTAACCTCAAGAGCCAGCCAGGGATACGTCTGCCATAGAGTAAGGGAGAGCATTGCCTCATAAGGCATGTTTGCGGTTATGTAATAAAAGACACTAAGTTTGCCCAGGAGCAGTAACCCATAGCAACCAATCAGCAGGTAGAATTTACTGGTCACCTGTTTAAAAGCAAACATTGGTTGCTATAGGTTACTGGGCAAACTTAGTGCCTTTTATTACATTTGTGGGTTTCTGTTTTTAACTGTAAAGGGCTTATTTAATGATTTAGTGTCAAGGAGCAAAATGCAGCAGTTTGTGGGTTGCATCCTTAGGAGCAGGTCTTTCCATTCCAGAACAGAAAGCAAAGACCTGAGCCTTTCCTATTAATACAGTGCTGAGGGATGTAAAGTGCTAGGGGGCGCTGTGTAAATTGGCAGTAGTAATGAGCGAATCTGCCCTATTTCGCTTCGCTGAAAAATTTGTGAAACTTTGAAAAGATTGACAAAACAGTGACAAATTTTCGAATTGTGCATCATCAAAAAATTGTTGTGAGCAACATTTTTTGACGCATGCCAATTTTATCACACAACTTGTTTTTTTGTTGTGCAGTGAATGTTTCTGCGCAAATGTTTCTGCCAGTGGTGAAAAGCGAAAATTTGCTGCAAATCCATGAAAAATTTTGTTCATCGCTAATTGCCAGTACTTGTGCCTCTGGGATTAGTAAGTGGACACTTATAGGTGTTATTTTTTTAAGAAATTCTTATTTTTTGTGTCATTTTGGTCTGTATGGCAACCCTGCACCCTCTCTGGTGATTCTGTGCCCTGCCTTGGTTCAAGCTCAGGGGAATTCATTTTGGAATAGTTCTTACTTTTAGAGCCACTTTAGTATCAGTTTATGCTAACCCCATGCCCATATCCCCATATCCCCAAATGATATAGGTACCGAGTAGGCCTATGCTGGTAATAATGCAAAGCTATAGGAATTGTCCTAAATTACAGCCTGGGCCTAATCGGGTAGACTGGAATGTTACAGGTAGAGGGACCAGTGGAGGAGAGGCAGGAACGAGCAGCTTTATATGGCAGAAGGACCCTCACATCCATTCACACAGAAACCTTACAATCTATGGGCACAAGAGTTTTGCAGGTATGTGTCAGAATAGCTTCCTGGCATTATTGATGGGTGCATTTAACCACTTTATAGCTGAAAGGCATAACATAGGGAGAAACTGACAAGCTGAAGTTTATTTTCCTTCTTCTGACATTTTGTGGTGGATGATTCATGGTGAAGAATATATGATTAATCGGCAGTGACAAAGCTTATTTTAGTTTGTTTTTTTGTCGCAGCGAAACCTTGGCACGGGGGAAGAGCATTTAATTAGGGCAGTTAGTGAGGTTTCACAGCCGCAAGGATACTTGCCATTCTCTCCCAGAACTTTATTAAAATAGGAATTGTTTTGGTACCGCATTGTATTACACGAATCAGGGCAGGATTTTGGAATTTGTGTACCCCATAGGTGCCAGAGACATTTGCAACACCATCCACACCTAGTTCTCTGGCAGGCATCTCTGGCCCTCACAAAACATTAAAGGAACAGAAAGAATCTAAAATAAAACTTAAAAGCCACCATTTTTAGGTGACATTTTGTATAAACGGTTGTATTTTATGTTTATGTAAGGCATAAGCAACAGAACAACAGATGTGATTTAATGTAATGTAAGTATTGTGATGTTATTAATCATACACAGTTACATACATGGCATTGTAACTTAAGGTGCCCATACACCTTCAGATCCGCTCGCTTGTTGCCAAGTGAGCAGATCTTCTCCCGATATCCCCCCTATGGGTGGGCGATATCGGGAGAATCCAGGCTAATTCGATCATTTGGCCCTGGGGCCCTGGGGCCAAACGATCAAATTATAACGATGGGCATAGGCAAAGTCGGTCCGGGGACCGTATCAACGAGCCGATGTGGTCCCCGATCCAACTAGATTTTTTAACCTGCCCGATCGATACCTGGACGATTTCAGGCCACATATCGGTCGGGCAGGTCCGTCGGTAGTGCCCATACATGGGCCGATTTTGGCAGCTAGAATCAGTCCGTGTATGGGGACCTTTAGGTTGAAAAAAAGACATAAATGCATCAAGATACATAAATAGTTAAGTTGGGTTGAAAAAAAGACCAAAGTTCATCAAGTTTGACCCCTAAAAAAAAAAACCCCAGTGCACATATATACACACTTATACAGACCTATCTATACACTCACGCAGAACAACTGGAACCCTTAAGGTTAGGCCTTACCATTGACTGCCTTGAGTCAATGCCCTTTTTTTTATACAAGACAGCACTTTATTTGCTTTAGTAGCCACAGAATGACACTGCCTGGAATTAGACAACTTGTTATCTACAAAAACCCCCAGATCCTTCTCCATTAAGGATACCCCCCAACTCACTTCCATTTAGTGTATAACTTGCGTTTATATTATTTCTACCAAACTGCATAACTTTGCATTTGTCAACAATGAACCTCATTTTCTATTTTGCTGCCCAGTTTTCCAATGTTGTCAAAGTGGCAGCATCCTGCATGGAAGGGGATATATTTATCATGCTGTGTAAAAAGTGGAGGAAAACATTACTGGTGATGTCTCATAGCAGCCAATCAGATGCTTTGCTTTGGTTTTCTAACTGTTGAAATCTAATTGCTGATTGGTTGCCCTGGGAAACATCACCAGCAATGATTCACTCCACTTTTTACACAGCATGATAAATGAAGTATCATCAGCAAAAATTGAGACAGAATTTTCATTGCCCACTTCCAGGTCATTAATAAACTAGTTAAGATATTTGATTTTACACATGGGATTTTTATCTTATGATTTTAATAATATTCAGTGGTAATTTAGTTTGTGGTTAACCCAATACTGTGTTTTTGTCTTCTTCAGATATTAATAAACCCTATATATGTATAGCAATGTGGTAAAATAGGGATTTCTTTACGAACAGTTGTGGCCATCTAAAAATGAAACGTGTGACTACCAAAAGAACATATCGTTTAGGATCTTTACATGGAACCATGCTACTGACCTTGCCCCATATTTCCCATTTTTACCATTTTTCAGACTGGGCCATACTCCATCCCTGTGCAAGTCCTGATGGCAGCACTGAATAAAGTGCACTGGCACTCTCGACATATACCCATCTATGTACTCATCAAAAGTCAGCAAATCGACTGGTTGTTTTACTGGCAATGATGTCATTGTGGAACATTCTCTACTGTATATGTGTGGGATAGAATGTTACTGTCTTTCAGCACAGGGTTGGATATGCATTGTTGCTACTCACTCTCTTCAGCAATTAGCTGACTGTTATATTTATTCAGTTGTTTGATTTGCCATGGTTGCTATGATTCAATACAAATGTTCAAAATGGTACAACATTGTTTTATATTACTCCCCCTTTACTGTTCTAGAGCAGCAATAGTAAAAGATAAAGGCAATATATGAAAGAGTTGTAAGGCATGGCTATGATATGCGCAGAGGCAGCACACCCAGCAGCCATATGAAATATGTGTAGTAGACCATGAAAATATTTTCTGTGGGTTCCTGTAACTTCTAGTTATGCCACTGGCAGGTCACAGCTGTACTGTGTTCTGTTACAGGGAATACATTAACCTGTATGCTGTCATTGATTTCCCCAGGGTCAGACTGGGGTGTGAAGGCCCCACCGGGGCTCCTATCCCAGGGGCCCTGCGGGCGCGTCCTCTAGCCCCCCCATAGGGGCCCCCCTAACCCCCCTTGCAGGGCCCCCACCCGACATCCTCCCTCGAGCGCATAAATTTGACGTGTCAGGGGAGGAGCGTTCGGGAGGGGGATCGCCAGCAAGGGTCGGGTCTGGGCTGCCGGGGCCCACTAGAGCCGGGGCCCACCGGGATTTAGCCCAGTCCGACCCTGGATTTCCATATGAACTTTTGATATTTGGGCCTTTTCTTACTATCCTGACCCCTTTACCCCTTTGTCGTCCAACCAATGGTCAGTGGTCCCTTAGCCATTAACAAGATTACAGATATAGGAAAACATTTTTTGTATAAATCATCATGCTATAGTTCCAAATATATTAAAGTCGGCATATATATTTTAGTCCCTAGTGCCACCTGAGTTTCTTGGTTGTCAAAAGCCAGGGCCACAAGGCTGCCAACCCACAACTCCATACCTGGATGGCTGAATTGTACCTGTGATGGTGCAGACTGCATTGGTGGGTTAATAAAATGCCACAAAAAATTATACTGATTAACATAACATAATTGGCAATAGCCTGTATTTGGCTGTATTCGTAGCAGAGAAAAGGTGGAAAGATAGAGAAGAAAACAATTTTGTCTTTTGCAAATAGTAGGGCTTATTTACTTCCACTTGCCAAGTTTTTTCCCCACATTGCAACATTGCAATTCTGGCCTCATTGTGGTCCCATGAGGCAATTTTCTGGAACCAATTGTGCCACACCTAGCACAATTTTGGGTGATTCATCGGCCTGGTGTCATTTAAAGTGTTAGGTGTGCATATGACATCTGTGCCTGATTCTTTAGGAGCAAGTGTGCTGCGTCTATTGACACCAGGCGTGTAGGGAACCCTGGAGCTACCGTGTAGTCAGGATGTGGCTGTACAGAGTCAATAGGTGCAGCAGCGCCAGTGCAAGGAGTGCATGCAATACCTTTAACGAAAGTGGTTTTAGGTGCAACTGACTGCTGGAGACCACAATGGTGCCTGCGGACATAAATGAGCCCTAGTGTCTTGATTTGCATTAAGAGTGGGCCTTTGCTAAGCAAAAGAGCCTGGTTGATAGGATAGATGATAGAGTGGCGGTGTAGAAAATACTGTATATTGGGCACCGGGAGCTTGCAATGGCTGAAATATATAGCAATCAACAGCCTTTCACGGGCCGATTCTAGCTGCCGATATAGGTCTCTTAGAACGATTCGGCAGCTAATCGGCTCGTGTATGGGCACTACTGACAGGGCTGCCCGGTCGATATCTGGCCTGAAATCGCCCAGATCTCGATCGGGCAGGTTAGAAAATCTAGCCGGATCGGGGACCGCATCGGCTCGTTGATGCGGTCCCCGAACCAACTGCCCCTTTGCCGCCAATATAATTCAATCGTTTGGCCTCAGGGCCATAGGGTTTATTTATTAAGGGGCAGAAAGCACACAGTCAGATGCATCTCTCTGGGGTGCTTTCAGGGGCACAGGGCGAAACATTACAAAAACAGGGTGCTATTTGCTTGTTTTTGTGCCTCCCCATAGTACGTGAGCCTTAATGAATTTCTGCCTTCAGCCATGCCAGTCTGTTAATATGGAAAATATAGACATTTTTTCTGCTTCTGGGTTGAACTGTAGCCACACAATGTATTGATTTTATTGCTGACAGGGATTCTACCTACCTTTTTAAATTAACATTAGTCACACCACACTTCTATTTCTGGAACCTACTAACTATTTGGATGAGTGCTAGTTGGCCCATCTGTGTCTAAGGAAAAATTGTGCTAAATACAACCAAACTGCCCCTTGGCCAATCACGTGGCTGTCCCAAAGCTTGGTTTGTGTGTGGCAGCTTAAGCCAATCAATGGTTTAACTCACTCCTTATCCATTTCTGTGTAAATATTCAAAATTCCTTGACAGGCAACTCGGAGTTATGTAATTATTCAGCATTTTCCACAAAAATGTTTCCCTATTTTTTTTCCTCGTTTTCACTCTTTCACAGATGAATGATATGGACATTTTCTGACATGTTTCTTTTTCTTTCCAATGAAAGACCAGCTTTATCTGTCAGGACTATGGACATGTCATGGAAACACATTTAAAGTCCAATTTTGTTGGGAGCTGTGGATTATACCACGGACCAGTCTTTATTTTGACTCTCTAAATGGCGTCTGGCCTTTCCTGGTAAGAGGCTGATGTTCTGGGAGATGTTTGAAAACTGGGTGTAAAGACGTTCTTCTGTAAACGCATTTCCTGTTATTTTTTCCAAGGGAATGTAAGAGCCAATTAAATATTAAATGAATGCAGCTTTTAGCACATAGGACTCAGCGTGGACCTATCAGAAATACGAACTGGCTGTACAGAACAGATACTGCATCTCCAATAAATCACTCTTACAGAAGCACAGAGGGATTACACAGTGGTTTTCAGCTCCAGTGCACATTCATTTATCAACAAGAAAACTCTCTAATTTTAGGTTGCTCAAAATATTTTTCAGGATTTTTTTTTATCAACATCAAGGCCAGTCGAAAGAAACTTACAGGCAATAAGCTAAATATTACAATGGACTTATTTTTCTTTATATATATATATGTATGTATGTATATCTTTATTTATAAAGCGCTACTTATGTACGCAGCGCTGTACAGTAGAATACATTAATACAAACAGGGGGTTAATAAGATAATAATAGATAAATACAAAGTATAACAATAAATACAAGATAAATACAGCAGCAATAAGTTAAGAGTCGAGGACACAAGAGGAAGGAGGTCCCTGCCCCGTAGAGCTTACAATCTGTATATATATAAATAGGTAAGTGAAGTACAGTACTGCCCCAGTGGTAATACTTATTCATAATATAATACCAATACTTCCAATTAGTGATGAGCAAATCTGTTCCATTTCGCTTTGCCAAAAATTAGCGAATCTTTGAAAAGATCTGCGAAATGGCGAAAAATTTGTGAAACGGCGAAAATGTCGTATGGGAAAAAAAAATGTCGCCCGCCTATTCTTTTGTCACCCGCGGCTATTATTTTGTTGCGCGGCTATTATTTTGTCGCCCGCGGCTATTATTTTTTTGCACGGCTATTATTTTGTCGCCCGCGGCTATTATTTTTTTGCACGGCTATTATTTCGTTGCATGGCTATTCTTTTGACGCCCGCGACTATTCTTTTTTGAAGCCGGAGACAATTTTTGGACGTGTGCCAAATTTTTCTGCTGAGAATGTTTTCATCCATTTTGCGAAACAATCCGCCAATGGTGAAACGCGGAAGTTCGCCGGGAATCCATGCCTGGCAAAACATTTTACCCATCACTACTTCCAATACTTTGGTATCTGTATATAAAGAGTGGATAATTTAACCCATGTTGTAATATATAGTTTAGTACAAGTCACTGAGGGGTTCCATGACCATATAAAAGCACAAAGCTAAAGGCATGAGGTGACTAATATCCTTATAGTTTACAATAGGGGATACATTATTTATTGTAATACACAACTTTCTGTCACGTGACAGAAATGACATCACTAATCAATATTTATAAGGATATAATTACAGGATATTCAGGGCTCTGATGTATACACACACACACACTACAAACCTTAGCATAGGTACATAGATCCCCAAATTCCAATGCAGATATGAGATCTGTTATCCGGAAACCCGTTATCCAGAAAGTTCCAAATTACGGAAAGGCCATCTCCCATAGACTCCATTATAAGCAAATAATTCTAATTTTTAAAAATGATTTCCTTTTTCCCTGTAATAATAAAACAGTACCTGTACTTGATCCCAACTAAGATATAATTACCCCTTATTGGGGGCAGAACAGCCCTATTGGGTTTATTTAATGGTTAAATGATTCCCTTTTCTCTGTAATAATAAAACAGCACCTGTACTTGATCCCAACTAAGATATAATTACCCCTTATTGGGGGCAGAACAGCCCTATTGGGTTTATTTAATGGTTAAATGATTCCCTTTTCTCTGTAATAATAAAACAGTACCTGTACTTGATCCCAACTAAGATATAATTACCCCTTATTGGGGGCAGAACAGCCCTATTGGGTTTATTTCATGGTTAAATGATTCCCTTTTCTCTGTAATAATAAAACAGTACCTGTACTTGATCCCAACTAAGATATAATTACCCCTTATTGGAGCCAAAACAATCCTATTGGGTTTATTCAATATTTAAATTCATTTTTTAGTAGACTTAAGGTATGGAGATCCAAATTACAGAAAGATCCCTTATCTGGAAAACCCCAGGTCCCAAGCATTCTGGATAACAGGTCCCATACCAAAATCTGCAGTTCACAACCAAATCATGGAACACAAGAGGGTGGAGTTAAAGTCTTAAAGTGGGAGGGTCAGGGGCAAGTCTATGAGGCAAATTTATTAAAATTCAATTAGCTTGAAAGGTACACCTCCGATTGACTTCAAAAGGAGCTTGCAAGGTTTGATTGAAAGAAATTTCAATTTGCATATTTTACTGGATCTAATGATGGTCCTGGACCTGGCTCTACAGCTCCATCCATCCCATTCTTAACCCTCCCCTGGTTGTATGGCGATGTAGGGTCAAGTCCTTGTTACACACAGGCAAACCCTGCCTTCTGCCATGACAGGAGGATCTATTGGAGCCTCAATAATTGTTGAGGTAGAAAATAATTGTTTTAAAGCCTACCACTGTTGCTCTTTTAAGAGATTAAAAGACCTGGAGGTATTAGTTGCATTGCCTAATTGCTTTGCAGCTGCCAAGTTTGGGTGAATGCTGGTTATCAACTCTACATAGTCTTAGACAGGGTTCCCCAACCTTTTATACCTGTGAGCCACATTAAAATGGAAAAAGTATTGGGGAGCAACACAAGCATTGAAAAAGTTCCTGGGGGTCCAAATAAGAGCTATAATTGGCTATTTGGTAGCCTCTATGTGGACTGGCAGCCTATATAAGGCTCTGTTTGGCTTTACATGTTTTATTCAACCAATACTTGCCTCCAAGCCAGAAATTAAAAAATGAGCACCTGCTTTGAGGCCACTGGGAGCAACATCCAAGGGGTTGGGGAGCAACATGTTGCTCACGAACCACTGGTTGTGGATACATTTTCCATGTATAAAACTCATTGGGGAGCTTCAAGCAAAAATCAGAAAACCACTGCATTATCTTTACTATCATTGCTCCATGTTCCCATGGACCTTGTGTGACTGCTTCCCTCCAGACTGGTTCTAAGCTGCCACCATGTGCACTTATTTATATAGAATTAGAAATACATGCTTTATAACATCACATGGCTAACAAGAGGAAGGTACTGTACAGCAGAAAGATGTGTACAAACTAATTAATAGCAAACAATGGAGATGAGAGGAGCAAATAAATTCGATGAGAACATACGGTGAATAGGAAAGCAGCCCATAGTAAAATGATTTAAATTTAATAAACAGAACCTGGGTATGCCAAATAAACAGAAGCTAATTACCTCTGTGTTGCAAATCCCCCACCTCCTCTCTGTTAATAATAAAGCTTGATTTCTGCAATTCACGTTCCCATAGTAAAGGTCCCCATACACGGGCCGATAGTAGCTGCCGATATCGGTCCCTTAGACCGATTCGGCAGCTAATCGGCCTGTGTATGGGCACTACCGAAGGGCCTGCCCGACCGACATCTGGCCTGAAATCTCGATCGGGCAGGTTAGAAAATCTGGTCGGATCGGGGACCGCATCGACTCATTGATGCGGTCCCTGAACCGACTTTGCCATTGCCCGTCATTGTAATTCGATCTTTTGGCCCCAGGGCCAAACGATCCAGTTACCCTGAATTCTCCCGATATCGCCCACCCGTAGGTGGGGGATATCGGGAGAAGATCCACTCGCTTGGCGACATCGCCAAGCGAGCGGATCTTATAGTGTAAGATGGTCAGATCTTGGACTGCACTGATAACAAAATTCTAAGGGCTGTGGCAGACGGGAACATCAGTTGCCCGCGACAAATCTCCCTTGTTGCGGCGACTAATCTCCCTGAAATGCCATCCCACCAGCAAGTATGTAAATCACCGGTGGGATGGCATACATGGCTCCGCAATTTTCCTGAAATCACGGAAGTTGCCTTGTGGGATGGCATATTGGGGAGATTATTCGCCTGCGACAAGGGGGATTGCGGGCGACTAATCTCCCTGTGTGACACAGCCCTTAGGCTAAGGACCCAAGGAGTGGTTCAGTTCTCTGCTATCTCGGGCAACTAACCACTCCAAAATTGCTTTCCAACGGCAACAATAGGAGTCGCCGGTGGAAAGCCCTTTGCATTGTTTCAGTATTCTGAAGTTGGGTAAAGTTTCCACCTGAAGGCCCGAGATAGCAGAGATCTATTGCGGGCAACTGAACCAGATATGGGCTAAATTGCACCACTGAAGTTACTCATTGCAGCCAATCTGCAATTAATTTTCATTGTTCTATGGCATGTTAATACTTTCTTTTATGCCATTTCTTGGCTTAACTGACAGTTTGGGTGAATCACTTGAGGTTAAAGTTAAAGGGCATAAGGGGGGCCTTCCTTTTGTGAATACAGTGCTGCTGAATGCAGTACTTTACACCTAGCTCTGTGGCAGGGGTGTTTCTAGGTGGTCGTTTCCCTTTTGCTGGTCAAGGCGAGGCCCGATTTTTGCCACCCCTGGTAACTTGCGAGCTGCTGCCTGAGGCCGAATTTCTTAACCCACCTCATGGCAGCAGTGCCCTTGCTCTGAAGATAGTCAATGACACCTACTGCTATAGTGCCTTTCTACCTTCACTGACTGTGGCACCTTAGGTAATGGCTGGAAAGGAGTTCATTTACTTAGTATGCCTGGGGTTTCAAAGCTTTCGGGAAATATTATTGAGTAGTGTAATAAAAATCAAAACGTTTGCTCCAGGTCTAGGAAAAAAACAGATGCCTTCAAGCAACAGACCAGTAAATGCTGCCTATTATTGGTTACTATGGGTTACTAGACCTGGTGTAAACGTAACAACTTGGGCAATTTGGGCGCAGCCGTGTATGGGAACCTCATGGATGCAGATACAGCCCTGAGCTAGTCCCAGGTTCTTTTCTACCAGGTGCAGGTGGACAGAATCCCTTAAAGACTGGTAAGGGAGAAAACATAGATATTTAGATCATAGATTTTTTTTTTTTATTCTTCCAGCTGTGAACTAATCATAACTAAATGATGTGTTGCTATGGGCAACTGCACTGCTGTAAAATTGCTCACTGCTGCAAATTATAATTGCACAGTTATACACAATGTCATTTCTTTTTATTCCCTACATACAACAGCTGCTCTGTTGGCCCCCATAAAGTGTGGGGCACATCTTAGATATCATTGGTGCCTCCCCTATGCATACATGCAAATTTGCAAAGAGAATGAAGTAAAGGTATTTGCTGAGAATCAGCCAATCCGCTGGCATCCACTCATATGTGTATCTGCACCTATTGGAACTGAGTTGGCCTGGGTAAAGACACATGGAGCAGATTTTGACATGAAAACCTGTGAGTTTGCATTTTTGCCCCAAAATCTGCTCTGTGTTTCTCCACACAGACACACAAGTGACTCGATGATGGGCCTGTGTGGCATCCACTAAGGGTTACTGCCCAGGTGCAAAATTGCTTAGTGTTGATAAATGAACGTATGTTCTATTCACATAATAAGCAGAATCCAATTTTTTGCTCTTTAACTGATAACAAATAGGGGAGTAAAGGAGTAAAGAACCGCTCGCTTGGCAAGGTTATGGGGTGGATCTTCTCCCGAAATCCCCACCGACGGGTGTGCGATATTGAGCTAATTTCAGGCCAGATGTTGGTTGGGCCGGCCCATCGTTAGTGCCCTATACATGGGCCATTAAGCTGCCAAATCGGTCTAGAATCGGCAGCTAGAATTGGCCCGTGTATGACCACCTTAAGTGTATATTTTGTTCTGTTGCCTCAGTACAGAGGTTTGCAGTTTTTCCCTCTTAGGGGATGGTGGGATTGGTAGTTCCGTATCTGTCTGGTCTGCTATCCAGGGAGGGAGGCACACAGAGCCTGTAGCATATTGCTGTCATTGTGCAAAGTTAGTCTTAGCCATTCCAATGCACGGCGCCACATGTGAATCTGACATTGATAAAATAAATAGCACGCACACAACCCAACAGTGTCTGTGTGTGAAACACACACATTGCATATGTAAAACTGTGCAATATGAAGTCCGTAAGGTTTGCCAAGAGAAACCGCAAGGTATACAGTATCCCAGCAAGGCATACAGTCTCCAGGATGGACTTTATATAGAGTAACAGAGGTTGGAACCTGGTTTCCTTTTATATTTTATTTAGATTGGTCTCCACTCAGCAGGGTAGTTTCTTAATTAGAACCCAGCGATGGTGGAAGACATGTGCTGGGGACCCCTGCTCAGAATCTAAGGTTACACTGAGGAAGTTGTACTACTTTTATTTCCTGCTCTGCAATATCTGAACAGTGAGCAACCATTTCAACAAGAGGAAAAGATGTGAAATGTAATCATTTTTATGAGATTTGCGAAGGGTTTGAGCCTTGTCTTTGTCGGCTACTTGTTTTTCTACCAGCATCCTGAGATGATGAGATGCAGGAGACAGGCCCGGAGAAGCGAGATGTCGAATTAGTTTACACTCCAAGAATCTTTTGTTGATGTGGTTGAATGACACCTCGGTTCTGTATTATCTTAACCAAGTGACTACCTGGTCTCACAGTATAATGCATTATTTTGCTAGGAAACCTAATAATACAGATGAGGCTACATTCTGTTCTTATTGAGGGGAATAAGGACAGTATCATTTTATTCCAGGAATGTCCCATTGCTTGAGGGCATCTGTCAGGCAGTTTAGAAATACAACTTGGTTTGTCAGAAGTACTGATATATTGATGGGAGGGAACAATGGAAACAGAAGACCCAGAGTCTGCTGCGGGCAAAAGAATAAAGAAGACACAGTGGGGTACTGACTGATGCAGTTTCTATATATTAAACATCCCTAAGGTCTGAGAGATGGGCCAATAAAAATATTTTGTTGTGGAGTCAAGCAATGCCTAGTTCTGCGATAGGATAATGATATCCCACTTGAATCCCAGGCAAAAACACTGCTTTAATGTTTTGGAAACATATTCTTGTATTAAGAGTATTAATTTCACTTGAGCTCCTGTTCTGCATCAATCTTGTTGTATATGTCTGTCTTTCTCTACTAATATAGCGTTAATAATCTTTTCTGCCCTGGAGTTTCTTAGAATGAACTTTGCTCTCAGTGAATGAACAGTAGGATAGTTCCAAGAAACATCAGTATGGGGCTTTGGCTAATGCTTCCGGGATCCTGGAATACAGGGGGTTAATTAGATTTGACCTAGAGTTTGATGCTTTATTGTAGGTGAGATTAGAGCAAGAATGTTGCATCATTAGAGGTCAAACACAATGCTGGATTAGGTATTAATACGAAAATGGCAATAAGGAAACTTCTTCTTTAATTCCAGTTGTCCTAACACTAACTCTGGGGTCAGTTTAAAACATAGCATGGGGTAAAAACAACATCCTTTGTATAGTATGTGTCCTACTATTGTACAAAACTCTACAAAATTAAGTGTAAAATTCCATAAACCAAAGAGGCATGCACAATGCCCTAAGCAGTGTGCAAAGTGCAAGGTACTAGTGCATAGTGCAAACACTACAGGCCTCTTTGCTCTGTTTTTTGAGACTGAAGTTTGACCAGCAGCCAGATTACACTGGTTTATGTTTAGAGACTGGCAGAATCAAATGTAGCTGTGTGGGTTGGGGGTGGAGAAAGAGAGGGATGTGATGTCATGGGAAGAAGCAGTTTACTTCCTTCCTCTTCTGACCAGGTAGAAGCATCCCACTCATTCTTTGTATATTTAGTAAAATGTCAAGAGTTTCTCTTCTTTATATTCTCATATTATCTATCAATAATCGAATGTGGATGTTTTCCTGTTTTCACTGTTATATTGTGCTTTCGGTACCGTTATGCAGTATAAACGGAAGTGTCTGCATGGTATCATTCATGTTAAATGAATGTCAAATGCTTAGGAAAGTTTCGATCGCCATGGGGGTCAGGAAGAAATTTTTCCCTCTTGAGGCATAATTGGCACAGGCTTCAGGTTGGGTTTTTTACCTTCCTCTGGATCAAAAACAGTGGATACATGATAAGGTATTTTAAAGTTTTTATTTCTATTAGTATTACTTCTCTCATGGTGGGAGATGCAGCTCCTGCTGGTAGCAGAGTTTGGCGGCATTCTTTCAGTAGGTAGAGGCAGCCTAATACTCAGGGGTGGATATAATGACATAGTGCAGATCTCAAGTCTTTAGTGAGGAAAGGCAGAGCATAATAGCAATATCTTATTGAATTCTGGCATTGAATATTGCCTTGGTTTAGGCTGGCACGGTCCTATTTATTTGATAAATATGTGAATAAATGCTGTGACCATTTTACCCATTTCTGGCTCCTGGTGTTTCATTAAAGGAACAGTAACACAAAAATATTTAAATACCTTATAAGTCACAAAACATCTCTAACATTAGGGGGCTGATTTACTTACCCACGAACGGGTCGAAATGAGTCCGATTGCGTTTTTTTCGTAATGATCGGTATTTTGCGATTTTTTCGTATTTTTTGCGATTTTTTCGGCTTCTTTACGGATTTTTCGTTACCAATACGATTTTTGCGTAAAAACGCGAGTTTTTCGTAGCCATTACGAAAGTTGCGTAAAATCTGGCGATTTTTCGTAGCGTTAAAACTTGCGCAAAAAGTTGCGCTTTTTTCGTAGCGTTAAAACTTACGCGAAACTTTGCACCTTTTAAGTTTTAACGCTACGAAAAATGCGCAACTTTTCGCGTAAGTTTTAACGCTACGAAAAAAGCGCAACTTTTTACGCAACTTTCGTAATGGCTACGAAAAACTCGCGTTTTTACGCAAAAATCGTATTGGTAACGAAAAAATCGCAACAAATACGAAAAAGTCGCAAAATGTTCGTTTTCAAGTCGGAACTTTTCCAATTCGGGTCGGATTCGTGGGTTAGTAAATCAGCCCCTAGGTCTAGCCTTTCCCCCCTTGCCTTTTATAAATGCTTCATGTAGTATTTTAGTGACAAACTGCTCCATAGCAGCACGAAAAGGTGACGGGTGCTTGAACTCCTGTGTGCACTGACCCGGAAGTTGTCTTCATGTTGGAGGACCTTCGGCATGTAAGCTTTTTATCAGCTTATGTAGTTTAAATTTATGATCACGACATTACCACCCAAACTGTCTGAAGAAATAGAAACATAAATTTAAACTGCATAAGCTGATAAAAAGCTTAAGTGCCGAAGGTCCTCCGACACGTCACCTTTTCGCCGTGCTGCTATGGAGCAGTTTGTCACTAAAATTCTACACAAAGCATTTAAAAAAGGCAAGGGGGGAAAGGCTAGACCTAGGGGCACATTTACTAATCCACAAATCTAAATCACGAATGGGAAAAAATCGTATTGGAAACGAAAATTTCGGAAGATCGCAAATATCACGAAAATGCTTACGAAAAAATCGTATTAGTCACGATAATATCGTATTGGCGATCCGAAAGTCACGAAATTTTCGTACCGAACAATTGTAAACAGCGGTAAAACCTTTCCGATTTTTTCGTGCAAACGTCCGAAAAAGTCGTGCGGTGTACGAAAAAGTCGTGCGGTGTACGAAAAAGTCATGCGGACACCCGAAAAAAATCGCCGAAAATACACTCGGAGCATTCGCATGAACGCTCGAGCGTTCGTGCTTTTGTAAATGTGCCCCCTAATGTTAGAGATGTTTTGTGACTTATAAGGTATTTAAATATTTTTGTGTTACTGTTCCTTTAAAGTATGAAACAATGGGGTTCAGATGGCTAAAAGTGAAGGGTCAATTAAGGAGTCCCCTTCTAATGAACACTAAGGCTAGTGCCACACTACTTGCGTATGCAGTTTTGCGCCAAATTCTGCTTAGTATGGCTCCACCCGGGCTGTCATAATGGCAGCCATAGCTATCAGATTTTTGAAGCATAGGGACGGATTCTCAACCAGCATTTACCTGCAGGCCAAGAATCCACCCCGTGGTTGGCACTAGCCTAAGGGGCGTGCTCTTGCGGTTTAACGAATAACCACTCATAACCCTATCTACTCTTTCACCTTTTATATAATCTCTATTGGACAGGGCCCTCTTTATCTCCCATTTGCTTCTGTATTTATACGTATTTTATATGTTGCTGTCCTCCATCTATTGTTGAATATCTTGGTCCACTATTTATAAATAACTGTTAATAATAATAATTTTAATTAACTTGCATGCCCTGTACAAGAAAAACCTACAGATATAATATACATTATCCAGAAACCCGTTACCAGAAAGCTCCGATTTACGGGAAGGCCATTTCCTGTAGACTCCATTATAATCAAATAATTCAAAATTTTAAAAATAATTCGATTTTTCTCTGTAATGATAGAACAGCACCTTGTACTTGATCCCAACTTAGATATAATGAATCCTTATTGGCGCAAAACAATCCTATTGGATTTATTTAATGTTAGAATGTTTTTTTAGCAGAAAACCCCATGTCCCAAAGAATTCTGGGTAACAGGTCCCATACCTGTACCGCTTAAACTGCTATTGTTCTACAGTTATTATATTACCAGCTACTTCTGCCTGGAAAAGCAGCATATTGTGCTTGATTGGCTGAGTCTTTCAGATTTAGAATGAGAAGGCAGGCTTTTTTTATTTATTACTTAACAAATCCATATTTGAGTGAGATTTCCAGGACTAGGGAAGCATTTTGATATCCATATATCAGCCCATAAGTGAATTCTAAGAGCTGAGTACAGTTAGGGGTAAGGAAGGCACATGTTATATATATAGCTGACATCTGCTACTTGCAAATCGAATTGTGCAGCCGGGATTATTAATGCTTGCAAAATATCATTACAATTTACAATCACAGGCAGCCACAAAACATTAACAGCTCAACTCAAAAGGCTTTTACGTCCAGCCATTATATAGGCAACTTATTTTGGATTTATGTGGTTGGAACAATTGAAAATGCTTTTTTAAATTCCCACATATTTTATGGCCATCTGCTTTACAAATGTAATATATTATTTAAGCTGCTTCATAGTCCACAGTGTTGCACAGCTGAGATATCACAGGAACAGGCAGACTGGGCTGAATGTAGAGATGAAAGAAGGAAGATGCGGTATATCCAACTAAAAGGTCCAACCTGCAGTTTTCCAGCTGTTTAGCTGTCATTGCCAGTATCCTGCCTGCTGCTGTTTAGAGATTATGGGAGTTGTATTCCAACAACAGATGGAGGTCTATGGACTGGATACCCTTGGGTTGAAAATAGTGGTTGTGTAAGGGCTTTCAGATTAAAGGACATGTCAAGCCTACATTTCCCTACAGTGTATAAATGTTGGGCACATTTTCCACTACCCATATGGTATCATTGGTACTGCATATACAGTATCCAATCCATTTGCCAGAACCATCACTTTTTCCTAAAGAAAAATAGCAGTATTCACCCAGCAGCTATTTTCCCTCTGACACATCATCAGTGATATTTACATCTGCAAACAGCACATATGCACTGTAAAGTTAATGCAGGCTTACACAGGCAGAACTTACTTTGATAAAAAGCTTTGCTTTGATTAAGCACTCAGTTGGTTAAGCCGAGCTCAGGAGAGGAGGTTAGGAGAAAAAAATAGGAGCAGACAGCTAGAACAGAGTTTTTATGGGAACTAGCAATGCCATCTCTTCATTGGCAGCTAGACTGGAGGGTGTGTTTACTAATTTGAGCTGAGAAGAACTGAGCATGCCCAGTAGCCAACAGCCAAAGTAAATTCCTAAGGGAGGGGGCCAAGTGGGTTAGAGGAGGATAAGGAATCTAAGTGATTAAGAGGATGCTGCAGCCTTACTATTAACCTTTGAACAACCATAGTGCCAGGTTTTGAAAGATTTTAAAGAGACTGTTCACTGATTACATTTTGTGTGGGGGGGTTTGCTTATTTTTTAATTACAGATGGAGTGGGAAGGTTGAAAAGCCCTGACATAAAGGACTACTATACCTGTTGGCCCTGTGTCCTCCAGTAATATGAAAAATGGAAACATGCTATACAATATATAGCAAAGTTTTTATATCCTATACATATAAAAATATCTTGTTTGAACAATTTTAAGTTGAAGTCCTGGTTTCAATTCCAGTGATTTTGTTTTCACCTGTGTTCGGCCATCTCTTATGCACATGAAGCATTCCACCTGCATTTAGTGGTTGCCTGTGCTACTGTGAGTACAAACTAATTGGAAATACAAGGTTGAGGTTCTGATGGAACCCATTACAGATCCACTGCAGAGGAACACAGGAGGAATGCTGGTGTGTAAGAGCCTTTAAATTCCATAGAAGGTTTAATTAAAACCCCTGCATCTCAGAGATATTAAATCAAAGTAATGCAATATATATATATATAATGACACCCCCACCACTTGGCCTCCTATCCCTTTTCCTGAATCTTAATTTTGGCACAGGTGGAGTCACCATAAACTGGAGTTCTCAGTTTGTAGAGACCCATTACCTGGAATTAGTTTGAAGAGAATGTATAATATCTGTGTGTATTCCAGGAAGCCTAATGAGGGAACTGAGGGGGCTCGAATGGGATATGAGGTGCTGTATATATTCAATGCTCTAATGTGGGAACAAGAGCACAGAACAAAGTAATACAATATATATATATATATATAATGACACCCCCACCACTTGGCTTCCCATCCCTTTTCCTGAATCTTAATTTTGGCACAGGTGGAGTCTGGAAAATATCTGGAATATATCTGGAAAATAAACATTTTGACAATGTTGCATATTTTGGTGTGCAATTTAGTGATGCGAAATGTGGATACCGCATGACTTTTTTGAGGCACGCAACTTTTTTGATGCAACCACAACATTTTCCTCACTCTGTAAATTTTCGTTGCAGTGAATTTTTGATGCAGTTTTGTGAAAAAATTTGCCAATGACGCGACGTGGAAATTTTGCAGCCAATCCATACCTGGATCACTAGTTGACGTCAGCAGCATACATTTCTAATCTACCTCAAAAATATTTACTAAGGATGCCTCCCAGTTGAAGAGGTGGCCCAGTGGATCAGTGAAAAATCTTTTTTTATATCGGTAGTATTAAAAGTTCATCATTTTATGCTTTGGTATTGTTCCATCGATGCTTTACAGTGAGAGGAATCTACTTAAAGAAGCCCTATGAAACAGGCTGGGATTTGCCCCTGTCTCTTTAAGTGAGATGTTAGTGTAGGGGTACAGGTTAGGGGTATAGTTGTGTTTGTTTATAGCGGGGAACTGTGGGTAGTGCAGAAAGTAGACACATTTGGCATTATAGTCCCTCCCACTCTCCAACCCAAAGGGTGAAATGACAACTTATTTTGAGAATAAAGAAGTCATGTTCAGTTACACCAGCTGGAATGGGCCACCGCTTGTGAGTTAGCGGGGAGAAATCTGGAAGATGGGAAGGATACAAATAGGAAAGTAGAGCATTTAGAGCTAGATGGAGATGTGGTAGTTGACTGACAATTAATATTATTCAAGTGGGGCTTGAATTATACTCATTGTGCCAGTCAACTATTTCCATGTTCCGGTGAGGGTACCGACCCTCTAGGCTGTTAATTCTGAGGAGGCACAGGTGTGCTGGTGGAAGTTCTAGCAAGGCCAGAAGTAGTTAGTGGGGGTACCCACATTAGGACCATTTGGTACAGCTGCAAAAGCAGTTTGAGTGGTTTATTGTTAATAATACATGTTGCAACCTTTAATTGTTTATAGGGGGGTTGTCAACATGGCTTGTAAGTTATGTGGGTGGGGGGTACCAATAGTTAAGTCTGCTGTAGTCAAGGAATTCACTAATTCATCTCAGTTTAGTAGCTTTACAAAACAGCAGAAACAACCAAAGGCCAAAAGGAAACAATTTTAAAAATAAAGGACTGCTCCAATCAAGCATATAGAAATAGGGTTATCAGTAAACTGACATCTATGTCCAAAAACCATCCAATGCCAACTTGAGTGAAGTGGCTGAGCTCAGAGAAAGAAGGAATACCGTGCCCTCCCAAGAGGAAAAACAATAATTGTTCTCACTTATAAAGCAGGAGTCATAATAAGCAAGAGGTTTGTCCCACATCCAAATGTTACATTTTTATGCAGACCAAGGGTAATGCAAACCAGACTTTAAACTCAGCCATTCCTTGCATGTTTTATAGAGAAAGCCTTCTGGATTTAGCATGTTCATATCTGTTTCACAGGTTCTTGACTTTGTTCTCAGGCACAAATTAAATACAAAATAAATACAAAAATGTCCCTTAAAAAGACATTGTCAATTATTATTAATCACATGTATTAATATACAATAATACAAATGGTTTCCTCCCACAGTGCAAAAACATACAGGCAGGTTAGCTGGATCCTGAGGAAACTGACCCTAGTCTGTGTAAATGTGATATGGACCTTAGATTGTAAGCTCTGCTGGGCTTGACATGAATGATGAAAAATCTCTGTAGAAGTGCTGCAGAATATGTCAACACCATATAAAAGTACAATACCTTTACTGCTATAAATTATTTTTCTTAGGATGTGTTTATATTTACTCATTAGATTTGAGCAATGCTAATTACTTTATACAGAAAACCATTATCCAGAGAGCTACAAATTATGGGCAGCCCATCTCCCATAGAGACCATTTAAGCCAAATAATTCTAATTTCTAAAAATGATTTTTTAGCCGATAAAGTATGGTGATCCAAATAACGGAATAATCCCATCTCATCCCATCCAGATAATATATCTAATGCCTGTACTTTACTTCTGAGAAAGCAAAAGTCTTTTTCCTGCATGTAGAAGAGCATTTGCTGGTAGTTATGAGTGTCTCTGCTTTATGGCATTAACAGGCAGCCATGCAATATGGATTTGATCAGGGATATAGTTTCTATAAGGGCACAGGCTATCCCTCCCATGAAGAGGATAGAAGACGTGGGGTGTGTACAGTATAGTAATGCAGTACAGGTATGGGACGTATTATCCAGAATGCTCGGGACCTGGGGTTTTACAGATAAGGGGATTTTTCCGTAATTTGGATCTCCATAACTTAAGTCTGCAAAAAATCATTTAAATATTGAACAAACCCAACAGGCTTGTTTTACCTCCAATAAGGATTAATGATATCTTAGTTGGGATCAAGTACAGGTACTGTTTTATTATTACAGAGAAAAGGGAATCATTTAAACATGAAATAAACCCAATAGGGCTGTTCTGCCCACAATAAGTGGTAATTATATCTTAGTTGGGATCAAGTACAGGTACTGTTTTATTATTACAGAGAAAAGGGAATCATTTAACCATTAAATAAACCCAATAGGGCTGTTCTGCCCCAATAAGGGGTAATTATATCTTAGTTGGGATCAAATACAGGTACTGTTTTATTATTACAGAGAAAAAGAAAATCATTTTTAAAAATTAGAATTATTTGCTTATAATGGAGTCTATGGGAGATGGCCTTTCAGTAATTCGGAACTTTCTGGAAAACGGGTTTCCGGATAACGGATCCCATACCTGTACTGGAATGAACCACAATGAAGACTGGATTTCCACTCTACCTATATTAACAGAAATTACTCTTGCCCTGCACAGTTTACTATTACACTGTAGCAGTGAGTGACAGGGGCATGGTCTGTCTGGGCGAAAAAACAAAAAAGTGGCATAACTTTGCTGGCAAAACTTTTGTGTGGGCCCTCTGCTTCCTCTATAGTTACTGTATGCCACTGGCGAAGAACAGGGGAAAAAATAGCGACATGAGGAATGTGTTGGATGCTTACTCTGTTGTGTATTTCACATACAGAATTAGATAATAGGTGTCTAGAAATATCTACAAAATATTTTCTTGGTCTTAAAGTTGGGGCAAATCTATGGCTAATTCTTTATTTCCTCCATGTATTCCTATTGCCTTTCCTCTTGCCTTCTAAACAGACCTTGCTGTAGAACTATGAGTGACAATCATGCATTGCGTAAAAAGCTCTTAATTTTTTCCTGAGCGTAACAAGATTCCAGGGCCCGAGCCCCCAATGGGGCAGCTGTGGTTGCAAAGGAAGTAAGGGAGGGCAGCTCTCAGGTGCCCCAGAGAAGTAACAGATGCTGCTGGAAAAAACCATGAAGTCACAGGTCAACGTCTCCCGAGTAATTATCACTTAGGCAGAGAAGGGCCGCTGAGGTAGGAGCTGCATGGTAATTCTTTGCTGCTAATTAAAGGCAAATGGTCGGAGGAAGGATGTGCCAAGATGAGAGGAAGGGAAGTCCAGCATTCTTTTTTTTCACACCAGCATACATTAGAGAATAATTCCACCGATGATTTTAAGTGACTGAACTAACAAAAGCAGAGTTTAAAGTGAAACCCTCACCAGAATAGAAGAAGTTTTGCTTTTACAGGTTGATTTTGTTCAAAATAGAATAGAATGGATGAGAGGGACTTTAATCTACCTGAGGGTCACCAGGCCACCGAAAAACTAGACCATATATATTGTAAACACATGTATCTGACCTCTATAAGGATAAAAGGAAATTAAAGGGGAATTTAAACCTGCTTTATAAAAGTTTTAGCCTATTCCCTATAACATGGGTCTCCAACCTTTCTTACTCGTGAGCCACAGTCAAAGAAAAAAAGACTTGGAGAGCAACACAAGCACCATAAAAGTTCATGGAGGAGCCAAATAAGGGCTAAGATTGGCTATTAGGGGCCTCTATGCACCCTATCAGCTTACAGGAGGCTTTATTTGTTAGGAAATCTTATTTTTATTCAACCAAAACTTGCCCCCAAGTCAGGAGTTCAAAAATAACTCCCTGGTTTGGGGGCACTGAGAGCAACATCCAAGGGGTTGGGGAGCAACATGTTGCCCACTGGGTCCAAATAAGAGATGTACCTTCTGGGTGAAAGTCTCTTTAATTGGCCAGATGGGTAAGTGTCACCTGTGACACATGGTGGACACATAAGCAATACACATTTCCATTTTTAAAAATGTTGCATATTTATGGTTAGTGTTATACATTGCCAATGACATATATCCCTGTCAAAGTCCATCCAAAAGGAGGGAACAGTGAGCCAGGTTTAAAGTCTCCTTTAAACCATCAGTGAATTCCTGCTTGAATTCTTTATGTGACCTCCAGGCATCAAACGTCTTATAAAACGTTGCTACGGTCAAGCAGTTATTGAGAACCACTGTGAACTCCCAGCATCCTTTGCAAGACAAGAAGTGTATTATGGTACAGGTAAAGGACCCTTTATCCAGAATGCTCGGGACCAAGGGTATTCCAGATTAGGGGTCTTTCCATAATTTGGATCTCCATACCTTAAGTCTACTAAAGAATCAATAAAACAGTAATTAAACCCAACAGGATTGTTTTGCATCCAATAAGGATTAATTATATCTTAGTTGGGATCAAGTACAGGTACTGTTTTATTATTACAGAGAAAAGGGAATCATTTAACCATTAAATAAACCCAATAGGGCTGTTCTGCCCCCAATAAGGGGTAATTATATCTTAGTTGGGATCAAGTACAGGTACTGTTTTATTATTACAGAGAAAAGGGAATCATTTAACCATTAAATAAACCCAATAGGGCTGTTCTGCCCCAATAAGGGGTAATTATATCTTAGTTGGGATCAATTACAAGGTACTGTTTTATTATTACAGAGAAAAGGGAAATCAGTTTGAAATTTCTGAATTATTTGCTTAAAATGGAGTCTATGGGAGACAGGCTTTCCGGATTACGGGTTTCCGGATAAGGGATCCCATACCTGTAGTAACACCTATGGCCCCTTGATTATACAGTCTTGTTACTGAAAGCTGGAGACCCAGGTAATTCTTCACAGAAATATAGATTGTTAGCAGTCGAAGGCTATTTCTTGCATTGAACTCTTCTCTTGTGCTGCTGGCTGTCAAGTTTATAGATTATAGAAGATCTTTCAGTTGAGTTTGGCAGACCCTTCTTTCCAAAACCCATGAAATAACCATGAACCAGATGTTTCACAATGGTTTTGAAAATGGTTTAATAACTATTTCAGGAAATCTTGAAATTTGTTAATTCTGCACAATTTTATGTTTGGTATTAAAAAAGAGAGGTGGTCTATGAATAGGCTGTGATCAAAATATGGGGGCCTTTAAGAAAAAATCCTTTGTAGAAGCAACTTGCAAATAATTAAACATTCTTAATATTTGCTTTAAACAAATACAGTAGAAGTAGAATAATAAAAAACAAATATGCCTTTAGGATGAAGACACATGAAGCTACTAGTAGCAGCTACTTAAATAGGCAATGCTGATCATTTGCTGATAACTGTCTCTACATGTGTTTTAGCAGAGGCAATTCTCATTATTGTCTATGGCAGAGAATTTTCTGAAGTTTAGTAGCCATGAAAAAGTAGCTGCTACTAGTACCTCTGTGCGTCTTCACTCTTAGGGCTCTGGCACACGGGGAGATTAGTCGCGACAAAACTCCCTGTTCGTGGGCGACTAATCTCCCCGAGTTGCCTTCCCCTGCCATCCCACCGGCGACAATGTAAGTCGCCGGTGGGATGGCACACGTGGTGGCGCGATTTCGCGCAAATCACCGAAAAAGCCTTGCGAGTCTTTTCCGGTGATTTCCCGAAATCGCGCCGCCACGTGTGCCATCCCACCGGCGACTTACATTGTCGCTGGTGGGATGGCAGGGGAAGGCAACTTGGGGTGATTAGTCGCCCGCGAACAGGGAGTTTTGTTGCGGGCGACTAATCTCCCCGTGTGCCAGAGCCCTTAAGGGAGAGCAGGCACTGCACAAGTGCAGACACATGGGGGGTCATTTATCAACACTGGGCAAATTTGCCCATGGACAGTAACCAATGGCAACTGTTGCATTCTTTGAAAATTCGCTGAAAAAAAGCCAACAACTGATTGGTTGCTATGGGTTACTGCCCATGTGCAAATTTGCCCACTGTTGATAAATGAGCACCATGGAGCATTGAGTCATGTGACTGCTGTATAATGTCTCTGAAGTGCTGTGTAAGTGTTGGCACTATAGATATATCAGAAAATAAAATAATATGCAGGCAAACATATACGCATCTAGGATATCAGTCTACAGGTCCTAGCTAGGCTTAGTATGATATGATTGGCTGCAGACAGGGTCAGATGCTCATCGGGATGCTGGGAAAAATCCCAGTGGGCCCTAGTGCTCCCCTGTGGGACGACTCAATGCTATTTAAATTTTTTAACAGCAAAGTAAGAAGTGCAGCTGAACGGGAGCTGCATTGGCTGGGGGTGAATTGGGAGTGGGAAGGTGGGCCCTTGAGTCAGGTACCCCATGGGCCCCAGCTACCCCAGTCTGACTCTGGCTGCAGGAACTCACTGTGAGCCCCACCACCTCCTCTCGCAGCATATATCCAATGACTGGAATGTAGTGAATCTGCTATATTAGTAAGCATGTGATGCCCTGGTCTGTCTGGTACCACAGTATATCATTAATGTTACAATAAGTAACTTTCCTGTGATGTTTACATCTAAAGAACAAATAACATGTGGCTGAGAAGTGCCTGCTTTCGGGGGGGTTTGATTGAAGTACATGGGAAATAGCAGTTGTGGTGCCAAGTGCTTCTTTACTGGCTTAACTGCTGGAACAATGGCAACTTCAACCTGGCAATGCTGGGATCCTGAGTTTGTATTTGCCAGTTAATTAACTTCTTATGGTTATAGTGTGTGTTAGGGGCCCTTACATTGTAAGCATCACTAGAGGGGCAGAATATGTTGACGCTATATAAATTACAGATAATACAAATATATTTATTGATCCAAAAATTACAATTGTTGGGCTACAAATATGTTGCTAGGGATTGTGGATAAAATGTTATAAGAACATATAACAGCACTAACCCCCATATCTAATAAAAGGCACTAAGTTTGCCCAGGAGCAGTAACCCATAGCAACCAAGAAGATGTTTGATTTTAAACAGGTGACCAGTAAATGCTGCCTGCTGATTGATTGATATGGGTCATTGCGTCTGGGAAAACTTAGTACCTTTTATCACATAACCCCCCAAGAGTACCATAAAAGAGTAAATAAAAATGGAGAATGCTAATGAAACCATTTGTAAACCAACTCACACTTTTGGAATACCATTACATTTTCCAACAAGAGATAAGGTGCAATGTCCCAGATTCTCTAGGTTGGAGTCTTATAAGGCTCTTTGTAAATGCAATATTTTATACTTTACTAGCAGCTTCTTAGTCTTCCACAGAAAAATTTGATCTTCCACAACTATAAAAAAAAAAATCTCATTGCACACAAAGGTATCATTATTAGCCTGTACCATAAAAAATGTTGGCTGTATCAATTGCCAGGCAATAAGCTGCCAAGACAATCTTCTAACTGCTTTACTCTCTTGTTCTTCCTTGCAGGCACTATTGACGCGATTATATTACAATTTATGAAGAATCTCTGGAGGCAAATGTTTTAATTCCCTGGTTAAAGAAGGAAATCAGACAGGCCCTAAGGGCAAGGGAGGTTTAACTCATCTCATTTCAACATTTTTTAATTTCTCCAAATAGTTTTTGGTTTATTAATGTGACATCTGTTGGGATTCCAGAGTGATTAGTGTGTGAGTTGGGTGCTGCTGGGTGCCAAGCTTCACACTAGGAATGTTCTGTCGGAACTTGGTAAATAGGATGAGAATGACAACCAGAGTCCCTGGGTTTTCTTGTAATTTCTAAAAGTATCTACTGGTATTTTACAGAAATTATCAAAGCGTAAATACAGGTGTAAGATCTATTATCTGGAATTCTTGGGACCTTGACTTCTCCAGATCTTTCTGTAATTTGGATCTCCATACCTTAAGTCTGTTAAAAATCATTTTAACATTAAAGGAGAAGGAAAGGCTAATAAAGAGTTACTCTCAAGCTGCAGGCATACCTTCAGTTCTCTCAATAGTGCCCTTAAGTCTCCCCATATTTCTCCCGTTCAGATAATCAGAAGCCAAACAGGAAGAAAAAATGCTGAGCTGTGTAAAGAAAGTTCCCATAATGCCTCACTCCTGCACCGAGACCCAGACCAAGTGAACATGCTCAGTTAGATAGACTATGGGGCACATTTACAAAAGCACGAATGCACGAGCGTTCATGCGAACGCTCCGAGCATATTTTCGGTGATTTTTTCGGGCGTCCGCACGACTTTTTCGTACGGCGCACGACTTTTTCGTACGCCGCACAACTTTTTCGGACGTTTGCACAAAAAAATCGGAAAGGTTTTACCGCTGTTTACAATTGTTCGGTACGAAAATTTAGTGACTTTCGGATCGCCAATACGATATTATCGTGACTAATACAATTTTTTTGTAAGCATTTTCGTGATATTTGCGATCTTACAAAATTTTCGTTTCCAATACGATTTTTTCCCATTCGTGATTCGGATTCGTGGATTAGTAAATGTGCCCCTATGAGTCAGCTTCTTGCTGATTGGCTCAGATCCACATTCCTAAGGGGGGGTGAGTTCTTTGAGGGAGGGGGGAGGAGGAGAGGGGTGAGAGCAGAGAGCTGCGTGTCTCTGGCAGAGGAAAACAGACACAACAAATCTTTTGACAGGAAACTCAGTGCAGCATTTCTGTGAGTGCTTATTGATGTATTTACATAGACCTTTCTGATAAATCATTTAAAAAAATATTTGCTTAAAATAGACTCTATGTAACATGGCCTTTCCATAATTTGAAGCTTTCTGGATAATAGATTTTTGGATAAGGGATCTTATACCTGTCTTCTGCTTGAGAAGCCCTTTGTGGAAGTTGTCCACCTCCCCACCCCAAACCTTTTCCCATGAAGTGCTGCTTACATATGGGTGGAATCATCTTGTCCCCAAAAACTCTGTTATGTTAATGCCATAATGGGTGATGTAGTGACTTTCCTAAATGTAGAGGGTTGTGTTATTATTATTTATTATTAACATGTATTTCCAACATATTCCACAGTGCTGTACAATAATTAGGTTTATGGACATACAGAGTTCCATACAAGCAGTGAAGAGCGCCCTTGCCAAAAGAGCTGTGCTGTTGCCAACTTCTACCCAAATCACTAAAAGTAAACACCAACAATAACAGAAAACAACTATTCACAGTGGATCTACAAGGATGTAATTAGTGATTCCCCAGGGGTTTGATGGTTGGCACACAATCTAAGCTCAAACTCCCAGATCATGCAGCTGCTTTATATAGTTCAGAACTTAAATTTAGCTTTAGGAGGTGAATTTTTTAACCATATTTTAATCATGTACGCAAGGGGCTTAGAAAGTAAGTGTTTAGGTCAAAACCCAAGGAAATGATAGTTAGTCAACTTTAGAAATATCTATTAGGGCTATGTGTATGTGTGGCCTACTATGGAATTCATTTGGGTCAGGACATGGCTAATGATAAACTGGACAACTCACCTAATTATGTGTCTTAACAGCATGTTGGAACATCTGACCCAGTGTAGACATAAGATAAGATGATAATCAAGCCTTGTAACTAGTGCTTAAATACAGCTTAAGGCAGATGAAAATAAGACAGGATTGGTAAAGTCATTCTTAACCAAGGTAAAAGCTATACTTGATTTATCTTAAGGAGGACCAGGATTGGTACACAGGTATCCAGTATATGTGCAGTGCAAATCTGCAACAAGAAGAGCAGAGATGTATAAGTGAAGGTAACCGTATATGGCAGTTTCCAGCAGCCGAAAAATCAAATCCTTTAGACTTTATATTAGACAGCTTATCTGTCTGTTTATGGGGACCTCTCTAATCGATATATAGCCAAAAATTAGCCAGGTTTGATTTTTCCATTGGATCGGGAAAATGGATTTTCCCATTGCATCGTTTCCCTTATCACTAGTGACCATCTATAACTTATGCTGATCAAATCAACCCTTCAATAAGGAATGCTTAAAAATGTATTGCAGAGTCCTTGTAACACTTGTAAAGCAAATCATACACTCATTTACACCTGTATTGGTGAAGTTGTTATGACTGATATTTAATGGGTTCCAGCAATGGTGCTGGATTTCTGGGGGTAAAAAAATGTTTCATGTGGGTACAAAACATGGGACTTTGTGAACAGCTCTGCAGCTGTTGCATAAGATATCAACTAATTACAAATCCATTTTGGTTAAAAAACATTCATAAAGAGTATTTTTATTTTAAATTATGTATTTTTGTAACGTTAAGGCAAATTACAGAATTCCCTTTGAAACCCTAGGCCGGGGGTCCACAACCTTTCTTACTCGTGAGCCACAGTCAAATGTAAAAAGACTTGGAGAGCAACACAAGCACCATAAAAGTTCATGGAGGTGCCAAATAAGGGCTGTGATTGGCTATTAGGCAGCCTCTATGCACACTATCAGCTTACAGGGGGCTTCATTTGGTAGTAAATCTTGTTTTTATTCAACCAAAACTTGCCCCCAAGTCAGGAATTTAAAAATAACTCCCTGGTTTGGGGGCACTGAGAGCAACATCCAAGGGGTTGGGGAGCAACATGTTGCCCTGAGCCACTGGTTGGGGATCACTGCCCTAGGCCAAAAGAACAGTGCCCACATGTGTCTATTGCTAACAGGTTTAGCTACAGTATGTTCCCTATTTTCTATATAGGCACCCTAAGGGGCACATTTACTAACCCACGAACGGGCCGAATGCGTCCGATTGCGTTTTTTTCGTAATGATCGGTAATTTTGTGTTTTTTTCGGCGTCTTTACGATTTTTGCGTAAAAACGCGTTTTTTCGGCGTCTTTACGATTTTTGCGTAAGAACGCAAGTTTTTCGTAGCCATTACGAAAGTTGCGCAAAGTCGCGATTTTTTCGTAGCGTTAAAACTTGCGCGAAACGTCGCGCCTTTTAAGTTTTAACGCTACGAAAAAGGCGCGACTTTGCGCGCAAGTGTTAACGGTACGAAAAAATCGCGACTTTGCGCAACTTTCGTAATGGCTACGAAAAACTCGCGTTTTTACGCAAAAATCGTAAAGACGCCGAAAAACTCGCGTTTTTACGCAAAAATCGTAAAGACGCAAAAAATACGGAAAAATCGCAAAATGTTCGTTTCCAATCGGAATTTTTCCAATTCGGATTCAAAATCGTGTCTTAGTAAATCAGCCCCTTAGGCATGTCCGTGGGGTGTCAGCTTTATGGGGGGATGGCCTTTGGTGCCTAAATATGTAAAATGTATAAAAGAAATCTCCCCCTCCAGTACATGCATGAAGACTGTTCTAATCATTTAATAGTCCAAGGATTCCGGCAGATTTCTGTTCTAGTATCTATATATTTGCAACACTTGGTGACAATCTGCATGTCCGGAAATGATCGCGCTAACTAGGGTTGTCACCTCTCAGCCCTTTAAAACCAGACACACTCAATCTACTTTGCTGGAAAGCTCAATAGCAATTCATTTAGATTTTAATTCTGGATGTCTGTACAGAAACCAGAACAGTCTGCAGCATATTAACTGCTAATTAGCCATTCTTGTCAAGGTTTTATGTTTCAGGCTTTAAAAGGGTGAGGCAGCTACCCTGGCATCAACTGTGGGCCACCCCACTCTCTAGTGATAGCCTTCCAGTGATTGGGAATAGAGTACAGGTATGGGATCCCTTATCCAGAAACCCATTATCCAGAAAGCTCCGAATTACGGAAAGCCTGTCTCCCATAGACCCCATTTTAATCAAATAATTCTGAATTTTAAAACGAATTTCCTTTTTCTCTGTAATAATAAAACAGAACCTGTACTTGATCCCAACAAAGATATAATTACCCCTTATTGGGGGCAGAACAGCCCTATTGGGTTTATTTCATGGTTAAATGATTCCTTTTTCTCTGTAAAAATAAAACAGTACCTGTACTTGATCCCAACTAAGATATAATTACCCCTTATTGGGGGCAGAACAGCCCTATTGGGTTTATTTCATGGTTAAATGATTCCTTTTTCTCTGTAAAAATAAAACAGTACCTGTACTTGATCCCAACTAAGATATAATTACCCCTTATTGGGGGCAGAACAGCCCTATTGGGTTTATTTCATGGTTAAATGATTCCTTTTTCTCTGTAAAAATAAAACAGTACCTGTACTTGATCCCAACAAAGATATAATTACCCCTTATTGGGGGCAGAACAGCCCTATTGGGTTTATTTCATGGTTAAATGATTCCTTTTTCTCTGTAAAAATAAAACAGTACCTGTACTTGATCCCAACTAAGATATAATTACCCCTTATTGGGGGCAGAACAGCCCTATTGGGTTTATTTCATGGTTAAATGATTCCTTTTTCTCTGTAAAAATAAAACAGTACCTGTACTTGATCCCAACTAAGATATAATTACCCCTTATTGGGGGCAGAACAGCCCTATTGGGTTTATTTCATGGTTAAATGATTCCTTTTTCTCTGTAAAAATAAAACAGTACCTGTACTTGATCCCAACTAAGATATAATTAATCCTTATTGGGGGCAGAACAGCCCTATTGGGTTTATTTAATGGTTAAATGATTCCCTTTTCTCTGTAATAATAAAACAGTACCTGTACTTGATCCCAACTAAGATATAAATAATCCTTATTGGATGCAAAACAATCCTATTGGGTTTAATTAATGTTTTATGGATTTTTTAGTAGACTTAAGGTATGGAGATCCAAATTACGGAAAGACCCCTTATCTGGAATACCCTTGGTCCCAAGAATTCTGGATAATGGGTCCTACACTTGTATTAGAATTCAGCTTCTGATTTTCACAATATGCATTACCCTTCCTGCTTTACAGCTTCGGCGTGTTAGGAACTTTGAAATATATCTACTTGTTATTTTACAGATTTTATGGTGTAAATGAAGTAATATATGAGCTCTGTACTTTGAAATCCAAGTCTGGCTTAGTTATCAAAGCACTGCAATCTTTTTATGCTGCGTTAACTCTCAGGTTGCCTTGTCGCATCAATATTGCCTTGCGTTTGCAGCTCGGGGACTTAGATCAATAGAGCCCCTCTCGGTCTGTCTGTGCCTGTTATAAATTATGCATAAACAGTGGATTTTATTCAGAGACATTAAAAATCGTTTTAAATTCCCTCCGAGTGAATTAAAATAACAAACCTTGCACATATCACTTACTAATGTGTGAGCCAGTATTTTACCTTCTATAAATAAGGAGGAAAAATATATATAAACATATTGTGCCGCTGAGCGTCTGACAGACGGCTTTTCACTAACACATTAGTAGGAAGATATGTTTAAAGGAGAATGTGGAATATAGAAATACAGGGTATGATTCTATTACCTCATTATTTTAATCGCTGTGTTTCTAGAAGGTTTCGCAAATTATTGTTAGAAGAATTGAGGTTCTTATAAGAAGACAAATGACTGGAGTCCCCAATATATACAGATTCCTAGCCAGAGTACGTCTGTCTGCAAGACCCAAGTGCCTATATATTGTATAAGATTCAACACTACACTAAATATATTTCTACACGTTTTTACAACCTACCGGACACAATGGGGCTTATTAAGGGAGGGCGGTGCAAAAGATAGTGCCAAAGCTTGTACAGGTATGGGATCATTTATCCAGAAGCCTGTTATCCAGAAAGCTTTGTTTTATGGGAAGGCCATCTCCTATGGATTTCCTTTTTCTTTGTATTACCAAAACAGTGCCTTGTACTTGATCCTAGATTTTCCACATACCTGTTCATCCTAAACGTATATATATAGAACCTCAAACAAAATTTATTGATATAGATACCTGGCCTTGCTGCATTCAAAGCTAGGAATTCCCAAGTATGGTTGCAACTTGCCACCTCTAGTGATCATTGATCTATCCATCCATGTAAGTACGGTTGCCGCCCGTATGTTTTTCACCTGGACAGCCTGTTTTGCTTTTTGTCACTGCTTTCTGCGTTTGTGTCCTTCACTAAAAACAAATCAAGATCAACCATTTTTTCTACGTGCAACCCTTCAAGCTTCCAGGTAGGGTTGCCACCACTGCCGGCTTTCTTAGCCGGGCAGGGATGGTGTCACGGGGAGGCAGTGCTGTGACATTATGGGGGCGGGGCTATGACATGGCGATTGCCCAATACTGAGTCCTCCCGGTTTTCCTAATTTGGGCTGTCTGGGTCAAAACCGGACAGGTGGCAACCCTACTTCCAGGTGATCCTGAGGAAGTTAAAAAAAACACCAAAATCCCATAGCCAATTTACCTCTACTGGGGAAAAATTACTTCCTGATTCCAAAAAGTTGGACCAACTTTGCACTAAGATGTCATTTCAATAATTTTGTCCAAATTAGGAAATCCAGACATGACCCTTAATTAACTATAGCAGCAATCAGCCATGTCATAGCTCCATAGGAGACATATCCTATAAAAATTATGAACGTGCCAGTGAATTATACTCCTCTAGATATAGAAGGATTGCGCTTAAAAAAGTTGTGTTTTGGACTGATTTTTTGAGAAATTCGCCCAAAACCCCACTGGCCCCGCCCATCCGTTTCACTTCCTGCTGGCTGAATTCTCTGGATGAGCTGGGGAACCGGCGACCCTCCGTACACTACACTGTAGGACAGGAACCAATCAGCAGCTAGGCTGACCTAATAGGGAACTGAAGCCTGCCTGTGCTTGTGTGAATGCAGGGCTGTGATTGGCTCTCCCCCTCCTACTGTGCTTCTGGCAGGGACTGTTAGGACACGCCCACCCATCATTTCAAACTCTGACAGAGAAGTGATAGGATCTATAGGGAGCTTCAATTAAGGGGCCATTTTTACAGATAGGATTAATTTTTAGCACAAAGTGAAACCAGCACCGTATATTATTCATAACAGTTGCCAATAGTGGACCTGCACTTTACTTTTTCCTATATATATATATATATATATATATATATATATATATATATATATATATATATATATAGGTAGGCAGAAAGTGGCAGACTGGCTGTTGCAGGGTATTACAGGGGTATGTTCTGTACCACGATGTACTATATCACCCTTAGTACAATATCATTATGTTTTAGAAAGATTACAAATCCCATCAGTTAGCAGACTAAATGTTCCAAGGTCTGAACGCAGAAAAGATCTCAGAGTTCAGTGTGTGACGCAGCATTGGTATAAACTGTTGAGGTGCAGTGTGTGCGATGCCAGTATTTCTGGTGCCTTCTGCCAAGCTGCCGTCTCTATTTTGCTAAATACCATTTGAAGAACCTAGGGGGGAGGGGGGGGGGGGCATTTACTGATTTATATAGTTTTGGAGCTTTTCATTGAAGTTCATTTCTGGCCACAATAGATCACTGCACAGTGATAGATGTTGTGGGCACACTCCACTTTTCTATACTGGGTAAATGTCTTTGCACAACTGGCGGTTCAGCCTCAAAACACATTAGCTTGTTAAATATGCAGTCGGTTAAAAAACATAACATGCTAAATTAACGCGAACGCAGACTGAGAATTCTCATGGACAAAGGCATTAAATCTCAGCCCATTATTGCTTTGAGGACTGTACAAACATTGTCCTAATGAAGGTGAAAATGTGCTTAACTTAACCCCTTTCCTGCCGGATTTGCTGCAGACAATCCCACTGCGGCTGCAAGTGATTTGATGATATCCGTCTTTCTACTCACATAACGATTAACAGGGTCTCTTGATTGTAACCAGATTTCTGTCATTCAAAGGCCTGCGTGAAGTGGAGACTGCTGAGCCTAGGAAGTGAAAGGGGGGATATAAATGAGTTATTACCTTCCATCTCTGAATATTAATCAGCATTTTATGCAGCAAACAGAAGAATGAAAACATAAGTCCTGCCATATCAAATATTCCTAACACTTATCGAAGACTGCCTTTCCTTGTCTCTCACAGAAGGGGGGATATCATAGAAATTCTCACATACAGACCATTAAATGGCTTCACACAGGAGGAAAGAAGATTTTAGAGGAAAAGGGGACTGCCAAAAAAAGTTTTGCTGAAGAGTAAAAGGTCTTAGGCTGCGAGAAAATGCAAAGAACTTCTTTACTTAAAAATGGTGGGAATACGGCAGCCAGTTAAGTCTGGTGCATTGCCTATATACCCTGGTCGGCATTCTTTGAACTGAACTGAAGAGTCCAGTCCTATATTAACATTCATTTATATAAGGTTTACTGTAGGCAATTCTGCTGTATTGTCCTTTAGCTATGTGTTGGCTTAACCGCCCGTCCCCTCTCACCTCTGTATTTCTGTGACTGGCCACGTATTTTGCCCGAGTCATCTCGCTCACCCAGTATGGCTTCCTTAGTATCTAATATACAAACTATATAATATATAGAAAGGCAGTTTTATTGGATATCATGACAGAAGCTGCTCAAGGTAAAAGAGAACACTTCCTTCACTTCCTTCCTCTGTTAACCCCTCATGTCTCCTCCTATCCTCACAGCAACCCAGGAAACTGCAACACCCATAATCCCTACCAACCTCTCCTGGTTCCCTCTTTAGCCATGTCATTGCCCTGTCCTTTCCAGTTCCTGGCTTACTTCACATGGACATTCTTTAGTGTGGCATTGTTTGCCCTTTGTTAGAAGATCTAGATGACTCCATTATCCCAGTGGTATCAGCCAGCTGCTTTATAATGGTACAGTTGTGCTAATTATTATTTATAAGAAATCCATCAGATAGAGAGAACATTAAAATAATATTAAAGTTAATATGCAGTAGAAATTGCTGATACATAAGTAAAAGTTATGGTTGTGCAACTAGTTGGTTGACGGAATTGAAGACATAAACTATGAGGAAAGACTGTTAATATGAGCTCCCTCAGTTCCCCGCACATGAGCTAAATAGTTTGTGATAAGTGAGAGGTTGCTGGGGGAGTTATGGGGGAGTGAAGACAAGCCCAGACCCCTCCCTACCATCTTATGCACTTTACCAATTATTATACTAGGGTCCAACAAATCTCCAGGACTTCTAGGACCCTGAACTAGCAGTAGGTAGGCAGAAGTAGTGCATTCCTTGTGGACCCCCCTAAGTGTTGCACCCTAGGCGCATACCTCTTCTGCCTACTCCTTGTTCCAGTCCTGATCTGGAGAAATGGCGCTTGCAAGGGGACTTAATTACTTTTTACAAGTACAATAGAGGTCATTATAGAATGATAGCTGAAATAGCATACCTATACCATGCCAACTTTTGTAAAAAAAAAAAATCATTGAAGGGTTCCAGAAGGTACTGCAACCCCTAGCCGCCACCCATCCACTCCCTACCTGCACCCCTTTCCCCACCCGCTCACTCTCAGGTAGGAGACCAGCCAGGAAGTGGGGAGGGGGGGATTTATACACAGCTATAGAGAAAGCAACCCCCACGGTCTGGGCCCTCAGGCTATAATGATCTATAGTTATAGCTAGTTTAGAATATATATATTATATATGTTTCAGTGTATAAATACATTTTTTGTATATATAATGTATGTATGTACTGGGTTCATTTGGAAGGGTTGAACTTTATGGACTTTTGTTTTTTTAACCCAAAATAGCTATGTAACTATGTGGTATATACTGTAACAATGTAAGCGCTATTTTAAAACAAACGGTAAAAAATTCTATTTGGCTTCATATTTAATGGTTACACACACAAGACTGCTATAAGAAATCTGCCAGTACAACTAAATAATCAGGTCCCTGCTGGCTTATGGTGTTAGTTGACATCTCTGGTTTTGCTGTCCTATTGCCTTCCATGGGCCTACTATTTGCTAGACCCCTACAGCAGTCCCTGCAGGGAGCAACAGGTTGCGGAGAGGTAAAATATAAGATGACACTTGCAATTTTAGTAAGATAATTTTATTTGCAAGGTTAAACTCTCTGGCTCTTATGAGCCAAAGTTTCTTTAAGCAGGAACAAGCAATCTGTGATAGGAGAAAGATAAATTTGTGCAGGAACCTCTCCCACTGGAATGGCCACCGTAAAATCGTTTTGGATGGTGCCTAATTCAGCTTCTTTTTTGCCAGCATTATTACACAGGTCTAGACATACGAGGTAGGAATCAGTCTTTCTTCCATGTGCTCTCTAAGTAAGAACATTCATGCTTGGAGCTTAAATAATAACTAAAGGTGGCAAGGTGATTCTTGGAAGGATATATGTATCAGGGGCATCTGTCCCTGCCCAGTAATATCCTGCACTTAGAGATACGGTGATTTCCCTTTCAAAAAATAAGCAAGGCTTGGGCACAGCGCTGAATGGATGTCTAGCCAAAATGCAAAAATTTACCACAATTTACACAAGTGTGCTGTGTTCCTCAAGCTTGGAGCAGTCTTGGGCCTTTCATCGCCTAGTCTCGACTCTTTTAAGAATGATTTAAATTGGAACCAATGGCTGGGGAGGTAGAACATCTGACGACAAGACTTAATAAGTTGTATGCTTAAATAGCTTCAATCTTCAGTAACCGCTGCCTTTTGGTGCCAGCGTATGAATTATTTTTTTCCCAAAAGTACAAGTACCTTAGGCAAATTCTTATTCAAGGATGCAGGACCCTGTGCCGAGACACTGGTTCCGATTAAAGGATCGTTCCTCTGACAAAGCAGCCTAGAGACCAATGCCATGGGCTGCTGAAGTCCAAGAGAGAAATAGATCTAATTACACATACTCCACTTACAGAATAAAGCACGATTGGTTTGTTGGGCAGATAATGCAGCTCGTATAAGTACACTTTAATGTTTATAACACTATACTTTTTGGATAAGTGTTGCGTTTAAGTAAGGAGAGCCCATTAATAACCTTTATTAATCTTTTGAATGTTAAGAAATACTAGACTGTGTAGGTCAGCAACATCTAAAGGTTTACAGTATAGACCAGAAACCAAAGGCTGTTGGGGGGCGGGCTAGACATTGTAATCTAGCAAGAGCTGGAGGGCTGCAGAATATATTCAAGTTTTTGTACATGTTGTGAAGCCCCTGCATTGCCCCTGGGCCCGCCCTTTGTTCATTATAGCCACAGATTAGTCACAATGGAGCAAAATTAGTGACTGGAACCAGAGGTAGAAGGCAGGTATTGGCTTTTATCATAATGCAGTAACTAGTTGCACTGGAAATTGTATCCTCATGGTATAAGTTAACTTAATCAACTTATATCCAAAAGATGCATGTAGTATGACTAAGATGACTTTCTTCACAAGCAGACACTGAAATTACTTATTAGTTATTGCACTGGGCCATCTGCACTGTTTAACCTCCCAATACTCGCAGAGCCTGCTCCCCCTATTACTACACTTGGTTTGGTTCACGTTTCTGCATAACTCCCTTAGACAGTCAGGAAGGAACTGATTGTAATGCTCACATACATATCCAGCTGCACCCACTTAAGAGAACTGTGTCCATGAAGTTGCATTCCATGTTATCAAAGTGTAGGAAGACATTCCCCCTCAAGAATGTCTCAAAGTCGCTTCCACCTGTGCTGGGTTCAACATGCCTGAATGTGCTAAAGGTCTATTGACTATGACAGTTCTGTGCTACTGAGGAAGGAAATGTAGAACGCATTCCTGAATGTGTATTACAAATATGGCTAATATTTAGAAGCATTCACATTCCAGAACCTCACAGTTCCAAAACACAAAGCCCATTCCACTTCCAGACCTGTGATACCATTACTATTGAATTCCTCTGTGGCTCTAAATCTCCAAGGTGCATATCAAAGACGTTAATTTTAGAATTCTTTTGGCAAGTATTGTATTTCCATATGGTATAGCCAGTTATTTCAAATTGCACCATTTAATTACCAATAAGCTCATTGGTTTTATTGGAGAAAAAGAAAATGTTAGAAGCATAGAAAAGCTGGGCAACATTTATGACCAACATATATATATATATACAGGTGTGGGACCCATTATCCAGAATGCTCGGGACCTGGGGTTTTCCGAGTAAGGGGTCTTTCCGTAATTCTTATGTCCTACCTTAAGTCTATTAAAAAAAATCATTTAAACATTAAATAAACCCAATAGGATTGTTTTGGCTCCAATAAGGATTAATTATATATTAGCTGGGATCAAGTACAGGTACTGTTTTATTATTACAGAGAAAAGGGAATCATTTAACCATTAAATAAACCCAATAGGGCTGTTCTGCCCCCAATAAGGGGTAATTATATCTTAGTTGGGATCAAGTACAGGTACTGTTTTATTATTACAGAGAAAAGGGAATCATTTAACCATTAAATAAACCCAATAGGGCTGTTCTGCCCCCAATAAGGGGTAATTATATCTTAGTTGGGATCAAGTACAGGTACTGTTTTATTATTACAGAGAAAAGGGAATCATTTAACCATTAAATAAACCCAATAGGACTGTTCTGCCCCCAATAAGGGGTAATTATATCTTAGTTGGGATCAAGTACAGGTACTGTTTTATTATTACAGAGAAAAAGGTAATCCTTTTCAAAAATGTGAATTATTTAATTAAAATTGAGTCTATGGGAGATGGCCTTTCCATAATTCGGAACTTTCTGGATAACAGGTTTCCGGATAAGGGGTCTGATACCTGTACCAACTAATATCATGGATTGGGGAGGAATATTATAAAAAAAAAAAACAATAGGAAGTCTGTTTTTTTTTTATGTTTCAATAAAAATTGCAAACCTGGGTATACCTGGCTGATGAGAACTATGTTTAACCCACTTTACCATTGTTTTTTTTTTTAGAAAGAATTAATAAGACATTAAATAAAGGCCATAAAGAGGTCAATAAGACATTAAGTGCAAAAAATGTTCATCATTAATTAAGTCAAAACAGTGTATCAATAAGAATGGTTTATGCCAGATTCAGCAGCTGAACAGCATTTAGTGAAAGAAAAAAAAAATAAAACCTAAAGATGCTTTTTCAAATACTGGGGTTTAGGGGCAAAAGGGGAAAATACATATTATGGTCAAAAGCTGGAAAAAATGTAATCAAATGTAAAACATTTTTCATAATAAAGTGGGAATTCCTTGCAATTTCACATGAAAAACTGTACCTGGTTTCAGATTCTGATAATAAGGTATCTATGACTGATTGTGAGGGTAGTGGAGATGTGAAGTAGTACAGACAAGTGTCGAGGAGAACAGCTCAGCCTTATCTTAGCCTTGGCAAGTTACGCCTGTGATCTGTCTAAAGGAAGCCAAATTCCCATTTTGCTGTCAGTACATCGTAATGATGAGATGGTTTAAGGCTCAATTTGTCCATGGTTTGTGGTTGGAGTAATATGGAAACCCAGATGAATTGAAACTGGAAGCTGAAACAAATGTAAAACTGCCAGATTTCAAGCCTGCCTTTGCTCGTGCTCCAAGACACTGGGTATGGTTATGCGGGTTTCCTATAGTTGGTCAGATGTTGGTTTTATTGATCCCGTAGTTTATAGAAGCCCAAAAATGCAGAACCTCCAGTAGCTGCTAAAGTACAATCCAAAACACACCTCTTCATACAGAGGTATAGGTCAGCAGCTGCAGAAGGGCTACTTTTTGACCATCTATGCCTATGTATTTAACTTAGATCTGTACATCATGGTACAGCGCAGCTGCACCTCAGAATAATGTTGGTCATAAACTAAGTTTGCAAAGAGCTCCTCTAAAATATTCCTGTTTACTTGTAGTGTTTCTGGTGATTTTCAGACATTCTGGGTTCAAATTTTCCTTCCAGGAAACAATATTTATTTGGGTTTAAATACATTTCTGGCAACTTTAGAGATGCATAAAAATGTTTTAATGGTTAATATGTCACTGGGACATGTAGATCAGCCACTAAGCATTATTTCCATATCTAAACCTAAATCCCATTTCAACTGGGACCCCAATTAACTACTTAGGTACTGAGTCCCACACCCTATGTCTGGGAACCTTTGCCTTTGGATAAAATTACCTTAACTACAAAACAGAGTTTGCAACAAAAATGGTGCACAAAATTCTTTAATTTTCTGTTGGGGTTTGATGAATGGCCACCCCTTCAGCAGTTACCTCCAAAAAGTGTTAATGTCCTTAAGGAAAAGATTATTTCATACTATGTAGGTCAGTGAAGGTTGGTATCTCACCCAGATAGTATACAGGAATATGTATCAAGAACTTGGGTAATAGTAAGTTCCAGTTAGATGTTAAACCTGAGACAAGGGCCCCAGTAAGGGCCCAAGCATTGGCAAGGTGACACTGGGAATGAGGACTAGCTGGGTACTGTCCGGTTACTTTATAGGCTATAGGGTTAGAAAAGGGTACAAACTTTGCATCAGGTCTAGTCACCTATAGCAACCAATCAGCAGGTTGCATTTACTGGTCACATGTTTGAAAGCAAACACATTAATTGGTTGCAACAGCTAGACGATCTACTGCAGACTATGGGGCACATTTACTAAGACACGAATTCGAATCCAAATTGGAAAAATCCGATTGGAAAACGAACATTTTGCGATTTTTTCGTATTTTTTGCGATTTTTTCGGCACCTTTACGACTTTTTCGGAAATTGTCGCAACTTTTTCGTTACCAATATGATTTGTGCGAAAAAACGCTAGTTTTTCGTAGCCATTACGATGCGCTCGTATCTTGTCGCTACTTTTTCGTATTGAGTGCTCGTAAGCGGCAGCCGAAACTTTCAGACTTAGCATGATTTTGGAAGCCTCCCATAGGACTCAATGGCACCCTGCAGCTCCAACCTGGCCCAAGTAAACTCACCATACTGAAGCTTGAATGAATCCGAATCTTTCGTACTCGGCACGAAGGCTACGAAAAAGTCGCGACAAAATACGAGCGCATCGTAACAGCTACGAAAAAGTCGCATTTTTTCACGCAAATCGTATTGGTAACGAAAAAGTCGCGACAATTTTCCGAAAAAAATCGCCAAATACCGATCATTACGAAAAAAACGCAATCGGACGCATTCGGCCCGTTCGTGAGTAAGTAAATGGGCCCCTATGTGTAGTTTAATATTTTGAGATTGTACAAAAGGTTCTTATATTTTTTAAATGTGTTTTTGACCCTAGAAGTTTGGTTATGACTTAACTACAATCCTGGGCAAGAGGTGTCAAGAGACACCTTTATTTATATTTATTTTGCTTCTGTACTATAAAGCCTACATGATGGGGACAGCGAAACACTCCAAAGGATGTTTCCATTGTCTGTAAAGGGAAATCCTAACCAGTGTTAGATCTTTGACCAATATGAAGGGCTTGTGGATTTGGTGAATGTTGTTGGACTGAGAAATGAAAAATGAGCTGACGATTAAAACCCATTCAGTTTATTATGTTAAACATTTCCAACTAAAGAGCAGAGGGGGCTTTTATTAGCAAAAGTTATTTGAAAAAAAACAAAAACCACTGTGTATCATGAAGGTCCTCATCAACTGCATTCTAATAAGGGTCAAAGTCTTGTTATGGTGCAAGGTGCTTATTATCTTAAGGAGATCTTTGGCTTGATCCAACCCTGATAGAAACACTTGGTGCAACCCTTCTTGATAGGCCTGATAAGTTACCGTCTACCAATCTACTCATCATCCTGATAATGCTGGTTTCTCCCTCCCAGTTGCTCACCTATTTTATGCATTCCACCATAAGAACGTCACAAAAATAGATTTATAGTGTATTCAATGCAGTCTCTGCCTCACCATGACTGGTTTATAGACAGAACACGTTTTGAGTCACTTAAGGACCATAATAGTGGTGCTTCTCTGTGTTTTCTTATTTTTAGAGAGGTGCTAAGACTACACTTGAATTTTATTTTGGGGGGCTCTACCCCTGGCATGGGATACTGTGCTCTGAGTCAAGTTTCTGAAGCTGCAAAATACATTCAAATACAATAGTGCAGTGGAGTTCAGCCAATTACTTGGCATGGGTGATTTTACTTGCCCTTTTAAGGGCCTTGGCACAGGCTACTTTGGTTTGTAACCCATTGAAAACCCATTGAAAATTTTCTCAGAATATCATTGTCTACACCATACTTCAAAAAAGGGGGTTCTTTAATATTAGTGATTATATACAGTATATATATATATGACCATATAAAAGCCCAAAGCTAAAGGCATGAAACTCTGAGGAGACTAATATCCTTATATTTTTCAATAGGGGATACATTATTTATTGTAATACACAAGTTTCTGTGAGTCACATGACAGAAATTACATCACTAATCAATATTTATAAGGATATAATTACAGGGTATTCAGGGCTCTGATGTATATAAACACACACACTACAAACCTTAGCATAGGTACGTAGATCACCAAATTCCAATACAGGTATGGGATCCGTTATCGAGAAACCCGTTATCCAGAAAGTTCCAAATTACAGAAAGGCCATCTCCCATAGACTCCATTATAAGCAAATAATTCCAATTTTTAAAAATGATTCCCTTTTCTCTGTAATAATAAAACAGTACCTGTACTTGATCCCAACTAAGATATAATTACCCCTTATTGGGGGCAGAACAGCCCTATTGGGTTTATTTAATGGTTAAATGATTCCCTTTTCTCTGTGATAATAAAACAGTACCTGTACTTGATCCCAACTAAGATACAATTAATCCTTATTGGAGGCAAAATGATCCTATTGGGTTTATTCAATATTTAAATTATTTTTAGCAGATTTAAGTTATGGAGATCTAAATTACAGAAAGATCCCTTATCCGGAAAACCCCAGGTCCCAAGCATTCTGGATAACAGGTCCAATACCTGCAGGGGCGGGCCAAGCCGACCGGGTGCCCTAGGCAACCCGGTCGGCCACCTCGCCCCTGCACCTTCCTCATTCGCCCCCCACCCCCCTTTGGCGCGCATGCGCAGTTGAACGCGGGGGCGGGGTTCGCGTTGCGATTCGATGGATCATTGCCCTAGGCAGCTGCCTCTTCTGCCTACCCCTAGTTCCAGCCCTGCATACCTGTATATATATGCATATGCATACCTGTATATATATGAGTGTGTAACAAAAATTTTTTTTACTTTTTTAGACTTACTCTAGCTGTGAATGCTTTTAAACTTTGAATATAAATATTTTATGGGGAGCACTCAACATTTGATGTTGGAATGGTAGGTGCCATCGATGGAAGCTATATATATATACTGTATATATATATATTGTGAGCGAGATCAGACGTACAGACAGTTCTTTTGCATGAATAATGTCTGTTTATATATACAGTATTAGACAGGAACATAAACAAAAGAAAACAAAACCCTTTCCACACTTGAACTACTACACAGGGTGCTTTTCATTCTGCTACCGGTTCCCTACTGGGATTTCTGGCTAAACCCAAAAATACAACTCCACAGAGCCACTTTACCTTCAGAGAGTTTGGGGACAAACCAGCAGAACTCCAAGCTGTTCCCCACAGGCACAGACCCCCCCACACCGGGCTCAGGTCTCAGTCAGTCTGGGCCCTCACTCTCTCTGGCTGCTACAGATCTGCCTGATAATTATTCCTCAGGTGAGACTTCCTTGGGGAATTAACCCACTCAGGGCCGCTATACATCAGGGAGTAGGAGATGAGCCTTGGGGAAATATATCTCCCTTAAAACTTTTCCCATTGCCAGTTCACAATATATATATATACTGTTTTTACAGCCTGGAGAGATGGTTCCCTAAGACGTTGACATTTTTCGCTAACGAAAAAGGTCTGAGTCAAGTATTTTCCACCTGGCAGAGCCCATAGCAATAAGTGTATATTTTTAAACCCATTACACAGGGAGTGTGACTGTCATTACATTTCTCACAGGGTGGGAACTGCCTCTGTAATGTTATTCTTGTTACCTAGCCCATTATGTTGCAAATGACGTCTTTATTACCTCGTCTGGTGGGAGGGCGGCTGCAATAGGATACCATGTCCAACCTCAGTCTCGTGTTTATAAATAATATTCGTCCCTCTGCGTAACGGCAAATCCTGTTATTACAGTGTTTTTTTGGCTAGAAGATAATACTAGTACAATATACAGGCCCTTGGTCTAGGCACCAACATCATTAAAGTACAAGTGTACATTCATGATATAGCAACTGAATGGTTGCAGAACACACAATGTTTGTATTTATATTAAATCGGACCTGTCACCCTAAGAAATAATTTCAAATTATTTTCAGTTGTGTTTGTAAAGCAAAATAAACTTCACTTACAGTATTTAAATAAAATACATTTTGTTTCCTTCTGTTTTTGAATTACACAATCACAGCAAGCCGGCAAATGCCATTTTGTGGGCACTGTTATTAAGGCAAGTTTTGTATCACCCCAAAATCTTGTTTCTGTGCAGGATTGGGGGACATGGTGCACATGTCTGTACACAGGATATACAATTAGATGGTGAGGAGGGAGGGGAGAGTGCTGAATGGAAAGTGAAAGTAATTGTCTGCCCCGCCTCTATGCCTAAGGAGGCGGGGAAAGCAATATATTATTGACAGGTGGGATTTTTAGATGCCTTTATAATAGATATTGATGTTTGGGTTTCATGTTTAATTTGAAAAGGACTTTTTTATACAGCTTTTGACGTCTGGGTGACAGGTCCCCTTCAGAGGCTAAATATGCAGCCCTTCTAGCAGGATTTATTAAAATGTGAGATTAGAGCTCACCAGAGAAATATTCACCCACTTTCTATTCATTCCTAAGGGATTCTTAGGAATTTATCAATGGGTAAAAGTTAGAGTTTACAAATTGATAAATATGTTTCTAAAAACCCATAGGAATGAATAGAAAGTGGGTGAATTTTTCTGTGGTGAACTCGAATCTCACATTTTGATCCATCAGTCCCTAAATGCTATTTAAAACATTTAGCATTGAGCAAATTTGTGCGTTTTTTTCTTGCTGGTGATAAGTATGATTTTCTTTCCATAAAAAAAATCTAATTGATTGTGTCTACAGCTGTATGTGACCAGGTATATCAGTAAAACAGTACCATAAGAAATATGCATGATTGTACAAGAAAAGATCAGAGGCTTTTACCCAAAACTAAAAGAAGCTACATAAAATGTGTACATTTGCTTCTTAGGGGGTATGTCAGCCTAGAATAAAGCACTGTCAAACTACTATCAAGTGTTACAAATCAGTGACATTTATAATGCATATGTATGTTTAATAGATCTCATGTTATTTAAGCTTTCATATCCATATCTTATGCTCAAAGGATAAAGAGTGCTCAGTTTATGTGCCCTGGATGTGCTCCTTAGTGCTCACTCAGTAGTCACTTGCTTTTGGGGCATCCTGCACTCTGCACCTTAGGTTAAGGATAGGGGCTCCTTTTCATCCCTAGTCTTTCACTGGCATACCATAACTTGCATGTCTGATTGATACACAAATTAGGGTGTGGGTAAGCAGGGGGTACAGGGACTGTGGAGACTTATTCCCTCCCTTCCAACTTAGCCTGATGCACCCCGCTGACGCAATAAAACAGACTGACACCGTTATGTGGGTGGAGTTCGGCCACAGCTTTATTACGAATCCAAACATCACAATAGTCCTTGCCATGTATTTCAAACTTTACCAAACATCTTACTGAACTTTATAGCTGTTTTAAAAAGAATGCCAGCCACTGCGAACGCAGTGGGCATGTGGAAACCATCAACCAACACCAGAGATTAAATGGCCAAGGACTATCACCCGCCATTAGCTGTGACAAACAAAATATGAGCATATATAATTTTTTTTTTTTTTAATAAACAGTGCCTGAAAAGAAAAATATATCATATAGCTGATAGCAAATACAGAATTACAGATCACAAGATAAATGTGCTTAAACAGGGAGGGGGGGGAGGGAGTTGCCACTCCGTGATACTGCAGGCGGGGTGAGACGCTGCGCGGGAAGCTGGCAGGCAGACAAAGGGGAGGGGTGAGTGAGGGGGCTGTTCATCCCTGCATGGGTGTAATTTAACCCCTTATAAGCCTGGAGGGAATTGAGCCCCAGGTGGCTCCACAGTCCCTCCGTGCTTTCATTAGATATTTCAGCGCTCTCCAGGACTCTTGCGTGCTGATGTTCCGCCCCCTTTCATGAATACAGTGCTACCGAATGTAAGCAGAGATGTATTCATAGGGGGAGTGCAAGTGTGGCCAGGGTGCAGAAGTGCAAGGGTAGTTTGTTCTTTGTCTAAAAACATATTTAGATCCTTTCAAACTCCTGACCTCTGATTTCAAAAGGCCAGACTGCATTGTCCCATTGGCTTAAGCTGGCCCTACACAAACTGGATCCAATATAATCTGATTAGTTCCTGGGAACAAAGTACAGTTTGGTAACACACACACAGATTATAAATTCAAAGCCCCTGCAGGCAGTCCCTCATTGCCTGCTGTATTGGTTTGTCTGTATCTCAGTTATAAGTATCCTTATGTACAGTATATGTTGGCATTTTTAAAAAAACCCAGTGGCGAGTGAATCCAAACAACAATATTACATGGGAAGTGTGAGGTGATGTGTGGCCTATGACATATCTTCTGTTTGCCCCCAGCCAAAGATCCCACAGCATGAGCAGTAATTAGACAGTTTGACCGAAAAACCTGACTGGTCAACCAACTCGCTCACACTGCTCTTGTGAAAGAAATGTGGGTTGGAAAAATGACTTCATCCAACCATCAAAGCATTATCTTCAAAATACTGACTTCTGACATCTCCCAAAACCTTTAGAGGTCTATAAAATCTGGGAAAGATTTTATTTTATGAAGCTAGAGTGTATTGAAGAAATGGATGATGGGCCAGATTATCCCATACACCTCCAAGCTGCTTTTTATGTCTGGGAGTTTTATACATTTGAGAGGTTTTTCCTTCTACTATTACCTTAGGCTGATGTCAGACAAGGCGTAGGGTGTATATTTTCGGCAAGCGGAAAAACGCTTGCCGTAAATACCGCCCTACGCCTCCTACATGTGCCTGCACCCGAATGAATGAGATACGCTCGGGTGCAGGTATATGTGCAGGTATATGTAGCCGATATATGCATAAAAACGCAAGACTTTGCATTCTCTTGTGTTTTTATGCGTATTTCGGCTATATGTGCCTGCACCCCAGCGTATTCTATTCAGAGTATGTCAAATTACTGTGAGATTGTGGATTAAACTTCAGTCTTATTGGGATCATAAAGCAATGGAATCCATATTTATGATTGCGTTTTGTCACATGCATTACTGGATAGTATACTGGATCCCGCACATTGAATGACCAAAGAGTAGATTCCCTGCAGGCAAAACACTGCTAAAATGATGTAACTTTTCCCAAATCTCCTCCATCCCACCCAGAAGAATGAGCTACAACACCATAAACATTTTTAGATTACAAGAAGAATAAAATAGCTAGATTTCTGTAAGGAGGTAAAAGATATTTTTTTTTTTAAATGAGAAGGAAAAGTAAAAACTCAGTAAGATTTATCAGAAAGGTCTATATAAATACAGCCATAAGCACTCACAGAAATGCTGCACTGAGTCCTCTCGTTTTTTGTAAGCATGTTCTTAGGATATCTTCTCTGGGTAATCCTTCATTCCCAGGGCCAAAGACTGCGCAGTTCTCTCCTCCTCTCTCTCCTCTCCTGCTCCCCCCTCACACAAGAATTCATAAAACTCACTCCCCCCACCCTTAGAAATGTGTAATCTGAGCTATAACGGCTAGAGCTGCAAGCAGGAAGCTATGAAGACCAAGCTAAAATGGCAGCTGCAATCTTAAACAAACAGTGAAAGCTTCTAGGGCTCTTTACTCAGGTATGGTAATGCTTTCTGCAGAATAAATATAGTGTTCTAGGTGGCACTAATGCCTTTGGGCAGTGCAATAGGTAGGGAAAGCAGCTCTGGAACAGGGAGAACTAGTCATGCTGGAGAAAGAAGGAATTAAATAAAGAGAAATTTGATTCAGGGATTGAGTCTTCCATTCACCTTCATATGTGGCACAGATTGTACATTAGCTTGCTATACACTTATTTTGTATGGTATTGTACCAAAAAAGGCTGCCACAGGGTGCCCTCTCCTAGTAAAAGTATATAGTATCACTTTAATCCGAAGCCTGTAAGTCTTCTGAGCTTAAAACATTTTTTCAGACTTGTCCAGTTTTCAGGAACTTCTTCCAAGGCACAGATTTAATAGAGCGGGACAGTAAAGTAAAAATCCTCTTTTAGCATTTTACAATGAACAGGGTGGAGGAGAGCTGAAGCTTACAGGCTCCAGGCCCTAATTTCTTGGTAGAGTTTGCTGAATGAGCTCATAGGAGAATTGGGATTCCCCATGAGTGAGTGAGAAGGCGGGAGAGCACCTTGTCCTGGCTTGGGAAACAATTAACATCAGAAAAAGCCAATGGCTAAATTTAGACAAGATCCTGTCTGAGTGCAATCTCAGAGACAAACTAAATACCACACGAGAGACCAGATTTAAGGTATATATAACCTATATGTTAAAGCAGACGTGACTCATATTACATTCTTTCCCAGAGCAGATTATCTTCACTAAAGGGCAAGTATATCCTTCCCTTTGCTGCACCTGCACTAGGGGGCTGATTTACTAATCCACGAATCCGAATGAGAAAAATTTGGATTGGAAAACGAACATTTTGCGACTTTTTCGTATTTTTTGCGATTTTTTCGTCGCCGTTACGATTTTCCCGTAAATTGTCGCAACTTTTTCGTAACCGGTACGACTTGCGCGAATTGTCGCGACTTTTTCATAGCCATAACAAATTTCGTGAATTGTGGCGACTTTTTCATAGCCATAACAAATTTTGTGAATTGTTGCGACTTTTTCATTGCCATTATGCCTTTGGAGAATTGTCACGACTTTTTCATTGCCATTATGACTTTGGAGAATTGTCACGACTTTTTCATTGCCATTATGACTTTGGAGAATTGTCACGACTTTTTCATTGCCATTATGACTTTGGAGAATTGTCACGACTTTTTCATTGCCATTATGACTTTGGAGAATTGTCACGACTTTTTCATTGCCATTATGACTTTGGAGAATTGTCGCGACTTTTTCATAGTCATTACGCAACTTTCGTATTGAGAGCTCGAAAAAGTTGCGACAATTTGCGAAAAAGTCGCAAAGTACCGATCATTATGAAAAAAATGCATTCGGACGCTTTTCGGACGTTCGTGGATTATTAAATGTGCCCCTAAGTTTAGTTAGGTTAGGGCTGCATGGATAGCAAAGAATGACTGATTCAACCTCAGTTATAATTCAGCTATTTATTGTAATTGGTAATAAATGATAAGGAATATTTACCTTTGATGGTGATATCATTCCCACATTTTTTTTTAAATTATTGTATTATGGTGCTGGATTTAGTTAAAGTTAAACTGCCAGCCGGTCCTGGTTCTACTGTTATAGCTTACACAAGTTCCTCTCAAAGTTTGGGACTTCTTTTCCTAGCCCAAATGTATGCCCCCAAAGATGCACCAGTATCGCTCCCACCTACTGATTTACAGAATGTTCTATGGGATGCTGTCAGTTGCCTGTGCTTAGGGTCCAACTCACAATATGCAATGTGTATATATATATGGTCAAATAGTATATATAATATATAATAGAAATATATATATATCATTAGCAGTAGAGGAATGTTTGATGAAGTGGGAAGGGCAGGTAATCCCCTATGTAGTAGGTTTTGTTTGTTACCTCCTTGGGTATTGTTTCCGGTAGGTAGGGGTTCATAGCGAGGTTTACCCTCTCTTACTATTCTACCAGGGTAGTTGGCATAGAGGGATGCTTGTTCACTACTGTGGGATTTTATAACAAAAAGTTTGGTGGGACTTTGTATGCTCTTTCCGTGCCTATGTGGGGATACTCCAGGTACCCTGGTTTCCACCCACTCTCCAAACGCATACAGGCAGGTTAATTGGCTTCTAATCAAACTGACAAAAGGGGGTCATTTATAAACACTGGGCAGTAACCCATGGCAACCAGTCAGATGTTTTCATTGTTCTATCTGAAATCTATGATTGGATTCTATGGATTACTGCCCAGGTGCAAATTTGCCCAGTGTTAATAATTAAGCTGCTGTGTATATGTGTGACTGTGATAGGGTCACCGGGGCAGGGACTGATGTAAATGATATATAATATCTGAAAAGCTTTGTAGAATGTGTTGGAGCTATATAAATAAAGAATAATAAATTAAAAAGTTGCATAGCATACAACTGATATGTTATATATAATAGTTTAAAACAGTTTAAATACTTAAGCGGAGATAAACAGGTTGAAATGTCATGCATGGCTACGTACCAATGGGATAAAAGGGTTTCTTGTATAAAATAGAACTGTCGTTGCCAAGAACTTGCTGGTTCTGAAAAGACAAAGACCCAGTTACCACTTGAAGGTAGTGTGCAAAGTGCAAAAAAAACTGGCACAGGTTGCCGTGCGCAGATAGACTTGGGGCAAAAGTGCTGTCTGAATGAGCACTAATAACACACTCTTGCACCCCCTCACTGCTCTCTCATTTATATCTTAAGTCTTAGATAGTGATGTAGCGAACATCGCCGAAAATGTTCGCAAACGGGTTCGCGGACTTTCGCCAAAACTCGCGAATATTCGCGAACTTTGCGAACCCCATAGACTTCAATGGGAAGGCGAACTTTAAAACCTAGAAAAGCCATTTCTGGCCAGAAAACTGATTTTAAAGTTGTTTAAAGGGTGCCAAGACCTTGACAGTGGCATGCAGGAGGGGGATCAAGGGCAAAAACTTCTCTGAAAAATACTTTGTAAAAAAAACGCCAAAAAAAAAAAACGCCAAAAAAAACGGCAAAAAATAACGCCAAAAAAAAACACGCAAGCTATTCCTATGTATATGCATAGGCGATAAAACGAAGCGAAAAAACGCGGCGGAAAAACCAAGGCGAAAAAACACGGCGCCAAAAAAAACCGTGGCGAACCCAAAGTGGCGAACATCGGCAAAAGTCCGCGAATTTCGATGTTCGCGCGAATTAGTTCGCCGACGAACAGTTCGCTACATCTCTAGTCTTAGGGGCTGATTTACTAACCCACGAATCCGACCCGAATTGGAAAAGTTCCGACTTGAAAACGAACATTTTGCGACTTTTTCGTATGTTTTGCGATTTTTTCGGATTCTGTACGAATTTTTCGTTACCAATACGATTTTTGCGTAAAAACGCGAGTTTTTCGTATCCATTACGAAAGTTGCGTAAAAAGTTGCGCATTTTTCGTAGCGTTAAAACTTACGCGAAAAGTTGCGCATTTTTCGTAGCGTTAAAACTTAACACTACGAAAAATGCGCAACTTTTCGCGTAAGTTTTAATGCTACGCAAAATGCGCAACTTTTTACGCAACTTTCGTAATGGATAGAAAAACTCGCGTTTTTAGGCAAAAATCGTATTGGTAACGAAAAATTCGTAAAGAATCCGAAAAAATCGCAAAACATACGAAAAAATCGCAAAATACCGATCATTACGAAAAAAACGCAATCGGACTCCATTCGACCCGTTCGTGGGTAAGTAAATCAGCCCCTTAGAAAATGACCCCCTATATAATCTTGAAATGTAAATAAAATATTTGACTTATAGGTGTTACTGACCCTTTAAGTCTTGTTCCTTTCTTTCACAGAGCAGCAGTTCAGGCATGCCTTATGGCTCAGATTCTTCCTCAGGATTTCAAGCCCTCAAGAATGAAATCGATTTTCCTTTCTTAATGAAATAACAAAGTTAAGATGGGCAAATAAACAACTCAATGACAAGCAGTAGAAATACTTAGGACACTGTTCAGCACGGCCAGAGATGCATAACACATTAAACATGAACACTTAAAAGTGAAAAATTGGGATGCCATGTGGGGAAATTATTGCATTCAGCCTCAGAAGTTCATGTCCTTCGCATTCTGTACTGACTAATTTGCTCAAATCAGCCTGGGCTGGTCTCAGCCAGTACAGCATTCTGTGTCCCTAGCCATCTCATGCACAATCTACGTCACTTTGGCCATTTTAAAGGGTTTGTTGTCACTACATATATAGCTCAAGATTAAAATGTCACAAATAAAAACATGACCTTGAAGTATTTCCATAATCAAGGCTGCTGGCATAGTACACGTCCATCAGAAGTGATATAACCATAACATGCATTTTCCTTGGCTTCACTTAAACATGACATGTATCCAAACCACTTACGATAAAAGGTAGGGCAGATTAAAGGTCCTGGAGCGCAATAATGACGGGCCAGGTCCCTTGGAGTAGATATATCTAAGTCAGGCAAAATCTAAAGTGACTAAGTACAACCTCATACACCAACCAAATACTTTCAGAGATCTTTTAATTTCCAGTTTAATTTCTTATTTTTAAAAAATCTTTAGTTGTAGCTTAACTACTACTCCCAGGTCACTCCCAAAGCCAAAGTCTAAGACTTGTTCAACATGGACACCAGCTTACCAAAGAACTAAATAACCCTTATTGCTATTTCCCTCGCTAAAGTCATCCATAGAATATTTATAGAATATTTCTTCTTGTCTCAGACTTCGCAATTGCTGCTTCAATGTATAAGTGCAATATGTTTTAATTAATTCATTGTATTATTGATTTTATACTATGTGAGTGTGCCCCTCTTTTTTCTTTTGATATATCTAGGGTAGGCAGCGTAGGTCATGAGTAACAGGAATGATTGTGAGTGATGGATGTCTCTATCAATCTAAATGAGTCGATAACTCATTGTGTTGTATTTAGAATTGCAGGAAATGTTCTCCATGGTAGTCTGCCTGCCAGGCTGCTCCACAAGTGACAGAAGACAGCTCTAATGAAGGTCAGGAAGACAAGGAATGAGTGATTTTCAGTTTTGAGCTACTACTTTACATCATCCTAATAAGGAGTTAATTCCACCGAACACCCACCTGGGTCAAAAGATGACAGAGCATTAAAGAAGATACGATGGCACCATGGTTAGTGCCATAAGAAAACATGCAGGAGTGTATCAGATGCAGCAGCTGGGGCACAAATATAGACTGCCCAATACAAGGTCCTGAATAGATCGCCTCCCCAAGGTTGAGGGGATTAAAGCAGTAATACTCAACCAGTGGCTCATGAGCAGCATGTTGCTCACCAACCCCTTTAAAGATTGCTCCCAGTGGTCTCAAAGTATGTGCCATTTTTACATTTCTGGCTTTGAGACAAATTTTGGAAGCCCAGAGACATCATTTTACACAAAGCAGAACCTCATGCAGGCCAGCAGTCCACATGGGGCTACCAAATAGCCAATCATAGTCCTTATTTGGCATTCCCAAAGAACTTTATTGTGCTTGTGTGGCTCCCCAACACTTTCTACATCTGAGTGCGGCTCATACGTAAAAAAGGTGGTGGTCCCTGGATTAAAGAGTGTCATGGGTCACATAAGGAAATTGAATTATGCAGCTGATAAACCTGAGCAAGTGTGCTACAATTATTTACTGCAGTTAAGCCACATGTAACCACTGTTCAACTTGAATCTATGATGGGGTGTAACTGGTGTCCCTGAAGCAGAACTGTATGACAGTTCCCAACTCTCAATAAAGCAATACAAGTCCAGATTGCTGTGCTTTAACTGTATTATAGTGCATTTAGTTGTGAACATATTGTACTGACCTAAAGAGTTAATTTACATTATTAGGTACATCATCACAATATTGCTGAGCTTCACAGTAAAAGCGTGTGGGTGCGTGTTTTTTGGCGCAGCACAATACTTTCCCTGGGTATGGTGGTCTCCATTTGAAGCCTAATTAAACACACTGCATATTTCTTGGAAAGTGGTGAAAAAGCTGATCCAGTCTCTGCTGATTTTCCAACCAAGACAATTGTCTTTCTGTCTTTAGGCATAATCTAGTCTATGGATCAGGGTACGCTGGTGAGACCCCAGCCCATAATTCAATTTACATTTTCCATTGAAATGAATGGCTGCTCCAAGTCATAACATTAGTAAGTGTGGCTCTCCATTAGTAGAATATAAGCATTCATTCACCACAGCAGGGACTGGTTCCCATATCCCGCCAGCCCAAGAGACGTGGTTTGCCAAGATTCAGCTCCTCAAATCTCATGTGGAAATCTCAGCTCTCGTATTTGTTTATTATTATTTTATTTTAGCCTTTGCCAGTAGAGTGGCAACACTATACAAGGTAAGCATACATAGCACAACATTGGGGAGCTCTGTGTAACAGACCAAGTCACATAGGTGTACTGAACACGCAGACAGCTTCTGTGCTCAACACAATGTGCAATTATTGCAGTTTTTTTTAAAGAAGTTTATTTTACAAAGGGGAAATATCCTACTACCTAAATTAAACACGCCACTTAATACAATGCAACTCTATGCACATACATTCCAGCAATTATTTTCTTCTTCTACCTGAATTATTTAATCTAGAAATACATACATTCATTTTCTGCACTGGCGGGGTAACACTCTCCTGTACAAGTCGCTACCAAATCATTACTTATTGCCGATCTAATAAAAAAATTAGAGTTCAGTTCAAAACTGTGACCCAGCTATTGAAAAATACTATTTCAGTTCCTATGAAATGCCTGTTGTGAAAAGTAAACCTTCGGAACGAATGCTTCATGGACACGCAACCTCCCTTGTTACTATCATATAATGAAAAATGGGAAGCCAAGAAAATTCATAGAATTTCGAAACATTCTTTATTTTAAATGATTCACAGGTGACATTATTCTGCACTTATAATAAAAGATGACATCTATTGATGAGCGAATTTTTTCACCAGGCATGGATTCGCAGTGAATTTCCACATTTCACATTGGCTCATTGTTTCACGAAACTTCCGTGAAAATTTGGCATGTAAAAAACATAACATAAAAAAAAAATTAGTTGCACGTCAAATTGGGCGCAGTTACTGCAAAAAAAGGTTGTGTTGCGTCAAAAAAAGACGAAATTGGGTGCAGTTGCGTCAAAAAAGCACAGGCGACAAAAAAAGACACGGGCGACAAAAAAATTTGCGACAAATGTGTTTCGGAAATTTTTCACTGTTTTGCAAATTTTATGGCGAAATGGGACAGATTTGCTCATCGCTAATGACATCACTAAGATGTGTTTCTAAAGATACATTTAAGCCATTTCATAAATTAAACCCAGAGTGGCTGATATGGATATAAATGCACCGTTTGATCAATATTTTGCTGCCTCTTTGGTGTCAATCTAACCTCTGACTTTACTTTTAGGCACATCTTTTATAGCCATTTAAAACATAAACCCCACATTGGACAATATTAAATGTAAGTCTCACAGTTTGCTGCGGTATATGCCATTCCTGGTAAAAATACACACTAGAGCTTATTTAGGGAATAAGTGCAATGTTCAAATGTAAAAAATGAAAAAAGGGGCAGTTTCGAAATTATTTCAACCAAAATGCAGTGTTTTTTTCCAAGACTTCAGAGAATATATCCAGTATTTCTAGCATCATTGTTAGCCCACTGATACTTAAGGGCTCTGGCACACGGGGGAGATTAGTCGCCCGCGATTAACTCCCTGTTCGCGGGCGACTAATCTCCCCGAGTTGCCTACCCCTGCCATCCCACCGGCGAACATGTAAGTCGCGGGACTCGCGAGTCTTTTTCGGCGATTCCCTGAAATTGCCCCGCCGCGTCTGCCATCCCGCCGGCGACTTACATGTTCGCTGGCGGGATGGCAGGGGTAGGCAACTCGGGGCGAACAGGGAGTTAGTCGCGGGCGACTAATCTCCCCCGTGTGCCAGAGCCCTTATTCATCCTTTCTAGTAATCAAGGTATAATAACAAAACTTTCAACTGTGAATTATAGTGAATGCGGCATCAGTAAAAATGAGGAATGGACAATTCTATAGAAGTTGTAGCCAAAAGTCTTTATTTCTAAAGACAATTGTTTTAGAAAATTTCAGATCCTTATGGGATCCAGCACTCCAGGTTTCAAAAGCAAATTGCACAGCTTGCTGTCTCAGCGTAAAGTGGTTTTGGTGGTGCAGGAAGTGCAAGTCAGGCTCTTTAAGAATAGAGATCTTGCTATGTGTAGCTGAAACTGTTAGGGTCATGAGTCCCCTGCTTATGAATCAATAGGTAGCCCTCTGTGTACAGTTCATATTGGTTTCCCTGTCATTTATTTTAAGCTGGAATGAGGTGGAAATCAGACGCACATGTTATGAAACTCACAAGGTGGAATAGAGAGGATAAGACCACTCAAGAAAGAATTAGTGACCCTTCTGTTTCTCTTCTTGCAGCCATACGTAAATCAAAGCAAGCAGGAAAGAGCGTCGGGGATTTGCCTCTCGAATTAGATCCACGTGTTGTGAGGAAAGGGCAATCTATCAGCGGGATTGAGGGGGAAAAAAATCACAAAAAATGTGAAATATGACTTATTTTAAGTCTGACTTTTAATTTCCAAGACTTTACCTGCTGTCAACTCCATCTTCCTGCTGATCCCCATGTGGTCGCCATTAGCAATACAAAACTTTTGACACCCAAGGATATTGGTTGGTGTTTGAGAGATTCGAACCTGGGGGTCTAGACATGTATTTAAAATAGCACTTCATTATTTTTGGCCTTGCAAAAGGGTACAACAACCTCTAGAAATGGTGCCTGGCTTGTTATATTGCCGGGTTCTCTGTTGGTTTTCCAAATATCTTAGCAACTTGTAATTCCATCAAATACTTGGAAATTCAGGTGATGAAGACGTAGTCAATTTACTTATGTCCAGCCAAATTACTTATCCCACTGTGGTTAAGGCACCATTGGAGAACTACATTTTTTCACCCTGCTATACTCTCTGTATAATTTATATAAAATGTTAAAAAATACACTTTTAAACATATTGTATGGGTTGTACCTTTTACCATTTTTATGCATTATGGAATTCATTGCCATAATTACTATGTCCCTAACAAATGCCAGGATCTTGAATGGGCAATTTAATATGCAGTCTCTGTCTTCTGCTAAACTGGAAAGTAAAAGAAAATCTGCAACCCTTTATTCATGGGCTAGTTATCCTAATCCTATTAGATCTGTCATACTTTATCTGCAACTTTAGACATAGTCATGATAGATCTTATTGCCCTGGGGTATTGTGCAGACAGATCTATTTATTAGCCAGAGAGAGTGGTCCTAATACATCAATGACAAGTAATATATGAGTCTCCATTTACAGACCTGCAGGAAAAAAAAATTAATACTGTGTTTTATAGCTGTGCCATATTAACCAGAAACCCCCATTCCACACACTTTTAAAGTTTGTAGTTTGAAATCAGTAACAGCATACACAGACAGAAATAATCCACGTGTGAATAAGTAGTCTGGTATTTGATTGATGTGTAGCACCTCAAATAATGAATATAGCATTGGAACATGAATTACTGAGGCAATGTAAGGTTACTGTACTATAGATATGTTGGAACTGTACACTGGAATATAACAGTAGAGGCAGCAGTCCCAGTAGTCGGGAGGTACACAGGGATAATTGTATGATAACCTTATAAATGTATACATAGTTATCATACCCACCCTTAACCATCTCTTCTCAGCATAAACAACCCCAACTTGGCCAGTCTTTCTTTAAAACTGAGACCCTTCATACACTTTACCAGCTTAGTCGCTATTGGGAAGCGTTAAATTGCATATAAATATATATATACTATAATAGTTGGCTTTTTGTCCAAGCCCCACTAAATTATTCACCATCTATGCTTTGAGGGACGGAAGCTCCAGAAAGAGTCAGTCGGTCTGTAAGCTAAAGTCTAGAATTAGAATTATGTCTAAGTGCTATAGAGAAGAATGAAACTGGAAGGGTTACTATAGTTGCCTTCATTAACCACATCAACTGGAAAGGAACATGGCGATCCAGGTTTTCTGCCATCAGAGGAGGAATCCCCATACCCTCTCTTAACTCCTTGAAAATAGAATTAAAGCACTAGAATTAGCTGGGGGTACCTTTTATAGCTGCTCTCGAGGGTGGAGCACTGCTACATGTGACTCCTCAGCTGGGCCCTGGCAGAAATATCGGAAGAAGGGTCTCCAGGATGAATTATATTCAGTAATTATATTCAGTACAGGTATAGGACCCATTATCCAGAATACTTGGGACCAAGGGTATTCCGGATAAGGGGTCTTTCCGTAATTTGGATCTCAACCCCTTAAGTCTACTAAAAAATCAATAAAATATTAATTAAACCCAATGGGATTGTTTTGCATCCAATAAGGATTATTTCTATCTTAGTTGGGATCAATTCCAAGGTACCTTTTTTTTTCTACATAGAAAAAGGAAATCAGTTTTACAATTCTGAATTATTTGATTATAATGGAGTCTATGGGAGATGGGCTTTCCGTAATTCGGAGCTTTCTGGATAATGGGTTTCCGGATAAGGGGTCCGATACCTGTATCATGAAGAATCTAGGCCTTCAGTGGTTTTCAACAAGGAACTGTAAATATACTGAATAGAAAGTTAATTCATTGTTAAACTAATTATTTGGGGCTAATGATGACAAGGTTGGACTGGGGGGGTGCAGGGCCCACGCATCCCCCAAGGTGCCCCCGCCGGCCATGTCCTCCGCACCCTCTGCAGGGACTCCCACCAGGCCCTCCTAACCCCACCACCCGCCCAACAACCTCCCCTGAACGTGCGGAAGTGAAACGCATCAGGGGAGGAAATCAGGGCCGGGGCCCACCAGGTTTTTTCCCAGTAACCCAGTGGCCCAGTCCGACCCTGAATGATGAGCACATTTTCTCACAATTGTCAAGTTTTTCTGCAGATCCCTACTCCTTGTGTAAATAAAAAGATCCCTACGCCTTGTGTAAATAAAAAGATCCCTACTCCTTGTGTAAATCAAAAGATCAGTACTCCTTGTGTAAATATAAAGATCCCTACTCCTTATGTAAATCAAAAGATCAGTACTCCCTGTGTAAATATAAAGATCCCTACTCCTTGTATAAATAAAAAGATCCCTACTCCTTGTATAAATAAAAAGATCCCTACTCCTTGTATAAATAAAAAGATCCCTACTCCTTATTTAAATAAAAAGATCCCTACTCCTTGGGGCTGATTTACTAACCCACGAATCCGACCCGAATTGGAAAAGTTCCGACTTGAAAACGAATATTTTGCGACTTTTTCGTATGTTTTGCGATTTTTTCGGATTCTGTACGAATTTTTCGGATCCAATACGATTTTTGCGTAAAAACGCAAGTTTTTCGTATCCATTACGAAAGTTGCGTAAAAATTTGCGCATTTTGCGTAGCGTTAAAACTTACGCGAAAAGTTGCGCATTTTTCGTAGCGTTAAAACTTAACGCTACAAAAAATGCGCAACTTTTCGCGTAAGTTTTAACGCTACGCAAAATGCACAACTTTTTACGCAACTTTCGGAATGGATAGGAAAACTCGCGTTTTTACGCAAAAATCGTATTGGATCCGAAAAATTCGTAAAGAATCCGAAAAAATCGCAAAACATACGAAAAAATCGCAAAATACCGATCATTACGAAAAAAACGCAATCGGACTCCATTCGACCCGTTCGTGGGTAAGTAAATCAGCCCCCTTGTGTAAAAAAGATCCCTACTCCTTGTGTAAATAAAAAGATCCCTACTCCTTGTGTAAATAAAAAGATCCCTACTAATTATGTAAATAAAAAGATCCCTACTCCTTGTGTAAATAAAAAGATCCCTACTCCTTGTGTAAATAAAAAGATCCCTACTCCTTGTGTAACTAAAAAGATCCCTACTCCTTGTGTAAATAAAAAGATCCCTACTCCTTGTATAAATAAAAAGATCCCTACTCCTTGTATAAATAAAAAGATCCCTACTCCTTATTTAAATAAAAAGATCCCTACTCCTTGGGGCTGATTTACTAAGACACGATTTCGAATCCGAATTGGAAAAATTCCGATTGGAAACAAACATTTTGCGACTTTTTCGGTAATTTTGCGATTTTTTCGTATTTTTTGCGATTTTTTCGGCGTCTTTACGAAAACGCTACGAAAAAATCGCAACTTTGCGCAACTTTCGTAATGGCTATGAAAAACTTGCGTTTTTACGCAAAAATCGTAAAGACGCCGAAAAAATCGCAAAAGATACGAAAAAATCGCAAAAGATACGAAAAAATCGCAAAAGACACGAAAAAATCGCAAAATTACCGATCATTACGAAAAAAACGCAATCGGACGCATTCGGCCCGTTCGTGGGTTAGTAAATGTGCCCCCTTGTGTAAATAAAAAGATCCCTACTCCTTGTGTAAATAAAAAGATCCCTACTCCTTATTTAAATAAAAAAAATCCCTACTCCTTGTGTAAATAAAAAGATCCCTACTCCTTGTGTAAATAAAAAGATCCCTACTCCTTGTGTAAATAAAAAGATCCCTACTCCTTATGTAAATAAAAAGATCCCTACTAATTATGTAAATAAAAAGATCCCTACTCCTTGTGTAAATAAAAAGATCCCTACTCCTTGTGTAAATAAAAAGATCCCTACTCCTTGTGTAAATAAAAAGTTGAAGACATTTTCCCTACATCCACATGCCTAGACTTTTAACCAAACAGCCTCTCTAAAACATACAGATTTGATATCAGAGTCTGAGCATGTATATTACATTTAAAGCATGCAAATATACCTTAAATCCATATTTATTTTGTTAGCTAGCTTCATCAGTTGTTTGTGTTTCAAACCTTTCCATTACTGGTTACAAAAAGAAAACAGAAATTCTGCGAAAAGCACAGTTGCTGCAATGAAAAACATAAAGCATTTAAAATTCCTGACTTCCCAAATTTTTTTTTTTATAAACGACAGAAAAAAGTAACACTAATAGCATTTTTCTAAGGGAAAGTTCAAATAAAGCATATATGTGCAACGGAGAGATGTTATTTTGGTCACACTAACATATTCATATTTCTCTAACTACTGTTTCTTGCTGACTTCCTGCAGAGACCTCTAAATGGCTTTTTACACACTGATGACAATCCAAATATTTTCATGTAATGGAATCTATTTTATTATAATATAAATGTATTTAATCAGACGGCTGCTTAGAAAAGACTTTCCTCCAAGGGGCCTGAAAGAGGATAGTATAGCTTACTGACAGTAACTAAATGCAGACACCTTGCACATTTATATGTTTTTTAAGACCTGAGATCTTCATGATCCACTCCAGTTGCTCCAGACAGCAGACCCAGCAGCTGCCAGAGAGGCCAAGCGTATAAATCCCTGTGCAAAAGATCTGCTCCACACCAACAGACCTAGTAACCCAAGGCAACCAATCAAATTTGAGCTTCCATTGTTCTACATGCAGCTAGATAATCACTAATTGGTTGCTGTAACTTACTTCTCAGGTGCATCTTCCCTTTCCTGGGTCACATTGCCATGATCCCTTCACTCCCATGCCTGTGAGCGAATCGATTAGACAGTATGGTTGCATGTAGAGATGTAGCAAACTGTTCGCCGGCGAACAAATTCGCGCGAACATCGGGTGTTCGCGAACGCGTATGTTCGCGAACTTTCAGCGTATGTTCGCAGTTTGGGTTCGCACCGCGTTTTCCGCCGCGTTTTTTATCGTCGCAAAAGTATTGTACAATACGCCGCACAAGTCACACATGGCGTTTTTCCGCAAATCCCGTTTAAGCGCGACATAGCAAAAAAGCCGCGTATTTTCGCTAGAATAGCTTGCGTTTTTTGCGCAACTCTGTGCCAACAAAGTATTTTTCAGAGAAGTTTTAGCCCTTGATCCCCCTCCTGCATGCCACTGTCCAGGTCTTGGCACCCTTTAAACAACTTTAAAATCAGTTTTCTGGCCAGAAATGGCTTTTCTAGTTTTTAATGTTCGCCTTCCCATTGAAGTCTATGGGGTTCGCAAAGTTCGCGAATATTTACGGGTTTTGGCGTATGTTCGCAAACTTTTTTTTTTAGGTTCGCTACATCCCTAGTTGCATGTAGGGGGGCCCCTTCTGTGGTCGCAGGGCCTGCTGGTCATATAACAATAATCATTGTTTACCACTGGAGCCTGCTTAAGCCGTGTCCATCGTTCTCCCTTACACTTGTTTGCCCCATAGCCATTAATTATCAATGCATTGGTTAAGGGGCAAGTGTATATCCTATGTCCCTCCTAATTAACAAGACATTTTATAGACAGGATTACAAGGGACAAAATGATTATTGCAAAGCTCCTGAACTTCTTTAGGATAGGTTAAAATGAATGCATTGTAGCAGTGAAAGTGTTACACTGGGCAGCTGCCCCCGTCCTCCGACTGTCCAAAGGAATCCTTTTTCTCCCCCCTCTGCAGACATCACCCCTCCTCTGCGGTTTAGAGCTGAAATATCCCACTCGCCTACACTAAAATAATAAGTCTTTGCTTTTCCAGGCCCCGGGGAGCAAAAGGTTTTCCCCCTCGTGCCAAAGTTTTCTTCATAAATGAAAGCGGTTTTCAAACCCAACCGAGTAATTCATGGACAGGAATCTGGAATCTGCAGGTAACATTTTTGTTAGTAAGTCAGTGCAGGAAGAAAAAAGTGCCATTGCTCCTTCTACAGCCACAAATGCCAACCAAACACCGCAGTAAAGCCTGTTGATGTAGTGTATGTATGTATACATTATGTAGGCTAGATTCTATTTTTTACCTGTTGTAGCTTTTAATTGGTTCACATCCAGAGCTATTTTTTATTGCCTTATAATATATTAAAAAGCACAAATGTTTATCTTTTGGGATGGGAGAATGGTTTATTGCATTTGGTCATATAGTGGTACAAAGAACAAACACATTTTCATCTTTAAATAAAAGATACTAGTTGAGGTATACATCATTACCCAGGAAAATTGATGTGATATCTTTAAAGTAGTAATGAATGTAATGAGTAATGAAAAAGAAAACATGCTATATGTTTGAGAAGTTTTCCGATCCTATGGAACCTCATTGGTGAGAAAGGTAGGTGAGCTTTTAGCTAGCATTGCCCAAGAAGCAGATCTGGTTTGCAGGTAAATGGGACACATAACCATGCTCAGCGGCTTTGGAAGTCCCCAGGTGTTCTCTTCTGAAACAATGTGCTGATGCTGAGATGGGCAGGCAGGGGTAAATAGATGCAGATTGAAGCTCATCACCTTTGGGTAGAAAGATAAGCAGGCTGTTGTAAGTGGGAAACTAATTATTTGTGAAAAAAATGATGTAGTGGGTGACTTTTTCCTGCATCAGAAAGCAGCACCTAAAAAGTTTTGTTGCAGGTAACAAAGAAAACTGATTTTGGGGTGAGAATGCGGCATGATAAAGAATTTGGAGCATCCCTTGCACCCCTGCAGTTTAACCTTGTTATAAGCAGTTGTGCCAAGCCACAAGGTTTTAAGCACTGCCATATATATTTGTTTTTTGGTCTATGCTTATGAATTCTAGGTTACTTCTCTAGGCCTCCAGCCATGCAGTAAGATCACTCTCTCACATGAGAAGCTAGATGATTCTTTGTCCCTTTTTCAAGTTATTTCTTACCCTACAAAATATACTAGTAATAACTTTGCAAGGTATGGACTAAACAGGACAATTTGGCTGATTATTGCATTGGAATGTATATGCAAACTATGACCAACATGTTTACATTTTTTGCTCTATTTCAGTCATTAACAAGATCTGGACATGGGTTCTGAAGAATTTGACCCACAGTGTGCAAACCAAACTGACCAATGGTCTTAAGCTATCAGACAGCCTGAATTGGTCAATTTAGCTATCGGAAGTCATTTTGGGCCAATTATCTTCTTGTTCTGCCCATACAGTACATACACAGCTATGTAGTTACTAAACTGATATTATGCTATAAGTAGAACATCTAAATCAACTTGACTCGCTGAATAATCTTGTGGTTAAGGTAAGTGGTAAAACATTTTTAAAATTACTCAGCAAGTTGCTTAAGACTTACCACTAAAAGTAAATCAAGTTTGTGTGTGTTTTTATTCATTCAGGTCATGATATAGCTTGACATTATTAGCACAAAAATGTAGTTCTATGTGGAGCTACTGATGTGAACTACCGGCCACTGACTGCGTCATAATAGCAACATACAGAGGCCAGTTAAGAGAATAGCGTTATCGGGCAGATTCTGTGGATTTTCAATCCTGCTGAATACATGAATGTTCATTCATACCGTGGGTCAATAAGCTACCTACTTGAGGGGTCAAGTCAGCAACTAAATTTATCCATGTATAGCCGGGTGATAAAGGGCCCAATAATACCTGGTTCATTTGAATTGATGCATGTAAAATACATTACATGTGGTGATCATGGGTAATGGCAAAGAAGGTGATAAAGTGCCCTGTCTGACACAACCCTAAGGCTGCTGGGGGTTTTCTACTGCTGTTACAAGCTCGTTAATACTTAATAATTAAGGAAAACAGATTCTTAGTCTAGCTACATTTCCTTAAAAATCTTCGGTGTAATCACTTCTTAAGCATTTTCGACCATGGCACATATGGTGTTATAATTGCTGCCAAATTTTCTGGGAATAATCCCAGGCCAAGAGCTGCATGGGAATCCCAGTAGTAAGCCTGTGTGTATCTTATTGCAATTAGTCTGCAAGTGTCTTGCCATTCAGCAGTGTGTGTCCTGGTTCATGTCTTGTTAAATAAAGACAATGCCCTAGTAGTTGGCTTGGGTATATTTATCTCACAGTCAATCCACTCCCTTGATGAGGACCATTTCAAATGCATGTATGTATTCTTCTTGTAATAATAGCTTTGTTGGCAAGTGATTGATTCATGACTTGATTGACACCTTTAGTAACCATTTTGATTTGTTTTGAGGTGGGGTGGTTTGGGGCTGCGTGGCCTGCGTGGAACTCATTCAGTCCAGACCTGACAGATGATATCAGCACACTACTTGCTACCACTATATTTAGAAAGTGTTGGTTCTTTATTTATGTTGCTGGGCCAGACAGGAAACTCTCCAGACTGACTGTCCTTTCCCTTTTCTATCCTATATGAAGAATTTAGCTCAGGGATGAGAACCCTGATATCACAGACACCCTGTAGCAGAACTGTCCTACACTGCAAATGATGTTATTTTAACTATAGAGAGAAATACAATGTAACCATAAATAAGCAATTAAAAACCATATATTAGTGCTATACATGAACAGCAGAGGACTTAGGGCCTGATTCACTAAAGGGCGATAAAAATTATTGCACGCTTTTTTGCGTTAAAAAACGCAAAATAATTCACCATAGTATTATCGCGTGCGAAAAATCGCCATTTTCGCATGGGTTATTTCTCGCACTAGTTTTACCGCATGCGTTAATTTCTGCGCTGAAAAGAATACGATCGCATGATTCACTATAACTTTTGCATGCTAAATATCGCATTCGGCTATGTGAAAATTAACACCTACTACAGGCAGGCGAAAAATTATACAAAAGTACAGTAAATGATTTTTTGCAATAAAATATGGACTTACAGTGTTATTTATTCAAGTATGTGTTTCCCCTAGAGTGACGCAGCCGCCAGTTTGCAGCGAAATGTTCATTTTTAATACAGTAATTTTCTGCAAGTATTGGCGTGTATGGCTAACATGGCGTGCGTTCATTTGCGCAACTATTTCTATTTGGCTACAAGTGATGAAATGTTTCGCCAGGCATGGATTCGCAGCGAATTTTTGGACGTGCGTTGAATTTTTTCGCGGCGGATTTTTTCATGCGTTTCGCAAAACAATCCGCCAATGGCAAAACGCATGAAAAAATTCGCCACGCAAAAATTCACCGCACATACAAAAATTGATACAAGCGGCAAAAAATAATAGTCACAGCAACAATTTTTTTGCCCGCACAACATTTTTGCCGTTTCGTGGATCTTTCGAAAGATTTGCTAATTTTTCACTAAAGAAACCAGAACACATTTGCTCATCACTAGTGGCTACTATTTATAAGCATCTACTATTTATATGATACTATTTATATGCTACCATTTATATGTGGCTAATATTTATATACTCCATTTATATGCGGCGACAATTTTTATACACTATTTCTAAGCTACCATTCATATGCGGCGACTATTCGCGGGCGTAATTTAGCACATGTACCAGCAAATACCGCATTGAAATAGTCTTCGCGAGTTAAATAACGCATGCAATATCGCACGTAAAAAAGCGCGAGTATGCTTATAGTGAATTGTGCGAAAAATCGCCAAAATTAAGACGCGGTAAAAATTTTAGCGCACAATAAAAATAGCGCACTGTACTTTTGTATAATTTTTCGCCTGCCTGTAGTAGGTGTTAATTTTCGCATAGCCGAATGCGATATTTAGCGCGCAAAAGTTATAGTGAATCATGCGATCGTATTCTTTTCAGCGCAGAAATTAACGCATGCGGTAAAACTAGCGCGAGAAATAACCCATGCGAAAATGGTGATTTTTCGCACGCGATAATACTATGGTGAATTATTTTGCGTTTTTTAATGCAAAAAAGCGTGAAATAATTTTTATCGCCCTTTAGTGAATCAGGCCCTTAGACTCCAACCTAAGAGTGTCATACGGCAAAAGCACACAGGGCAGTTTCAGCTATTTCAGGTCACAACATTTATAGTAGATTAGAAGGGGGGTTCTAAAAAGATCAAAATTGCCCCTCCAATACCTGGTATGGCAATCACCTGCTGTTTTGTCGTCTGAGTTTTTTTGCAGTGAACATACGCTGTTTATTCTTTCCATTATAGGAAGAAAGAATTTCTGTAAATTACTTAAAATGGAATAATCACGTATAAAAAAGTCTTTTTACACAATTAAAGTCTTTAACTTGCAGCGATTCTCACTGCCCATAATAGAAAGATATGGCCTACTAAACATGCTGTCTGCCTTTGCAGAGCTAGGAGTTGCTTCCAGTTGTCTTCCATTTTGTTGTTGTTTAGCGTATGTTAGCAGAGGCTTTACAGGAAGTAGAGTTGTTTAATGTGTGTTAGCAGAGGCTTTACAGGAAGTAGAGTTGTATAGTGCATGTTAGCAGAGGCTTTACAGGAAGTAGAGTTGTATAGTGCATGTTAGCAGAGGCTTTACAGGAAGTAGAGTTGTATAGTGCATGTTAGCAGAGGCTTTACAGGAAGTAGAGTTGTATAGTGCATGTTAGCAGAGGCTTTACAGGAAGTAGAGTTGTTTAGTGCATGTTAGCAGAGGCTTTACAGGAAGTAGAGTTGTTTAGTGCATGTTAGCAGAGGCTTTACAGGAAGTAGAGTTGTTTAGTGCATGTTAGCAGAGCCTTTACAGGAAGTAGAGTTGTTTAGTGCATGTTAGCAGAGGCTTTACAGGAAGTAGAGTTGTTTAGTGCATGTTAGCAGAGGCTTTACAGGAAGTAGAGTTGTTTAGTGCATGTTAGCAGAGCCTTTACAGGAAGTAGAGTTGTTTAGTGCATGTTAGCAGAGGCTTTACAGGAAGTAGAGTTGTTTAGTGCATGTTAGCAGAGGCTTTACAGGAAGTAGAGTTGTTTAGTGCATGTTAGCAGAGGCTTTACAGGAAGTAGAGTTGTTTAGTGCATGTTAGCAGAGGCTTTACAGGAAGTAGAGTTGTTTAGTGCATGTTAGCAGAGCCTTTACAGGAAGTAGAGTTGTTTAGTGCATGTTAGCAGAGGCTTTACAGGAAGTAGAGTTGTTTAGTGCATGTTAGCAGAGGCTTTACAGGAAGTAGAGTTGTTTAGTGCATGTTAGCAGAGGCTTTACAGGAAGTAGAGTTGTTTAGTGCATGTTAGCAGAGGCTTTACAGGAAGTAGAGTTGTTTAGTGCATGTTAGCAGAGGCTTTACAGGAAGTAGAGTTGTTTAGTGCATGTTAGCAGAGGCTTTACAGGAAGTAGAGTTGTTTAGTGCATGTTAGCAGAGGCTTTACAGGAAGTAGAGTTGTTTAATGTATGTTAGCAGAGGCTTTACAGGAAGTAGAGTTGTTTAGTGCATGTTAGCAGAGGCTTTACAGGACACAGTTCTGTAATACTGAAACATATTGACAAGAGTAACTCATAAATCAGTGGGTTTGCTTCTTCTGTCTGTCACTATCACAATATAGTCCTGTATAGCTAGAAATAATGTGTTCTGTCTATGCCAGCCATGCCAGTCTGCCGGCTGTTCAGTGTATTTCCCACTCTGAAAGCAACTGATGTATAATCAATAAGAAATTATTATATGCATGTAGAATGTACATTGTATGTACATAGGGAAAGTGTTGTTTTGAGGACAAGCTGAATGGGCTGGGTTGGATATAGGGGAGTTCAACAATAAGACCTTATATTCAGGGTAAGGTAGTAATTCCAGTTAACTGTGTTCATGGTTTTTGTGATACTAAGCATCTTGTGCCAGGTTCCTGTCCTGGGGGCATCTGTATTTATGATTTCTCAGTTCTTTATAATGGTTTGTTGGCAGGTTTCTACTCAGTGAGGTAGATATGAAAGCCCTTTAAGCTGAGTGCGTGCTGATTCTAATGGCATATTTCAGCTACGTGGGATCAGACAGAGGACTTGATATCTGCCATGGGTAATGGCTAGAGATGAAAAAAACGATAAAGAGTTTGAAGTTACCCAGACCCATCACTGTCATTGCTTCTATTCTGTTGATGCTAACTGAATATACAGACGCAGCTTGGTGATCATTGTGCCGGCACATAAATAGTTTGTATTAAGGGATAGAATATTTCAATTACTGTGACTGGTTGGCAGCGATTTAAACTAGAGGATTGACTCATTGACATCAATAGAAAGCAAAGCGGTCCCTTGATCCAAGAGGCTCTACCTCCTATGTGATCTGCAAAGATCTATTGTAATTTCATTGGGGCTATTCAGTGGAGCTGATCAATGTGCTACCCATGGTGGTGCTCAGAGCATTCCAATATACGTTTTTGGAGTGATAACCTAAAATATAAGAAGTGCCATTCCCATGAGTGTCCTATAATGTGCCAGTGTCACATTTTTTAGCTTCTTGGCGAACTGTTAGTGAGAGGCTTCTGTAACCCAAGCAAGATACCTGTTGCAGAGAAGGATGCAAAATTCCAAAGGTCACGGATGCATTATAAACCCCATTGTGAATACATCCTACACTAAATAGTGTTGCTTTCTGTCTACTGCAGTCACTGGTCACTGATAAAGTGCTAAAAATGCCCTGTACAGCAACAAATATTTGGATACTCCTTCAGATTACTGATATTGGTTATTTAAAGTACAGAAATCACATGTGCTGTTCCATCATACAGTTTAATAGAAAGGGATGCTACACTGTACCAACTGCTCTTCATGTTCTTAGAAGCTCCTGACCTTGGGACGGCTGAAGTTCAGGCCCAAGATGACAGTAAACATTGTCAATATGCAAGTCAGTGATCCTCAACCAGTGGCTCCTGGGTAAAGTGTTACTCGCCACTCCCAATGTCCTCAGTGTAGGTGCGCATTTCTACATTTTTGGCTTAGAGTTACATTTTGTAAGCACAGAGACAGAGTTTTCCTGCAAGCAGAGCCTCCTGCAGGACAGTAGTCCACATGGGGCTACCAAAAAGCCAATCCCAGTCCTTATTTTGCATTCTCAAGGAACTTTTTCATGCTTGTTTGGCTCATCAACACTTTCACACAATATGGCTCACAAGTAAAAATGATTGGGGATCCCTTATGCAAGTAAGCCATTTATAGATCTTTTTTATAATGTAATTTACTATTAATTATATGTGATTGTAATAATTTAACCTTGACTGGTGTTCCTGTGCATTTAACCTTGGCTGGTGTTCCTGTGCAAAAAAACGCACTGGCCTGGGTACCTGCAACCATTCCCCTTTAAGCACTATAATGTCCCTATTTAAAAGCCAGGTCTATAAAGAACGGGTTTGCTTAGCTGTGAGTAAAAGAACTTGACTGATCTGCACAGAGCTCTGACCTTAACCCCACTGAACACCTGTGAAATGAATTAGAACACCAAAGCAAGCCAAACCTGATCCCCAACATAAGTCCAACCTCACTATTGCTCTTGTGGCTGAATGGAAACAAATCCCACCAACAATGTTCCAACATCTAGTGCAAAGTCTGTAAAGGCAATTTAAGCAGCAAAAAGAGGACAAACCCTTGGATTTGAAGTTAACGGTTGTACAGGCAGGGGTCCATATACTTTTAATTTTACAGTGTATCAACCATGTGTAAATGAAAGAATACTTTGTACACATCGTACATGCACAGGTATTCCAACTCCCTCTATAAAATGAAGCGATAACAGAAATAATCTGCAATTGCAGTCATGGTTTATTATGAGAATGCCATATTCTTAAGGAAACATCTTCTGTGCTCTTCAAATTCATTTCTATTGTAGAGCTTTCAAAAAATATTGTTTAAGAATTTAAACAGTAAGAATTTAAGAAACAGTTGTCATACAAATTATTCATTCTTGTATAAGAAATCTGTTCTTTAGTCTTTAGGATCTATTAGCTGGATTTTTTTATATTTTTTGTTGCATAATTTGGAAAACCATATTTACAATATTTAAATCCAATTCAACATGGATTTATGCTGACTTGACTGCAGCAGTGTAACTCCTGGGGGCGCAGGGTGTGTGTTTGCACCAGGGCCCCTACCCTCTTGGGACCTTCAGATTTTTTCTGCCCATGCAATTTTGTAGAACAGAAAATGCACATCTGGGGGCAGTGCTTGTTACATTACTGCTTGACTAATAAAAACGGAATCTATTAAAAATAAATAAATATTTATTTAAACAATTAGCTAAAACAAAGTACCCAGATAATAGATCTCATGGCTTTATAGAACAAGACTACTTATTCTTTACAATTACCAGGCTAAAGAGCTTACATCAAGTCTTGTAGAATCTGCAGTACTTCATATTTAGCTGCACCTTGGTTTGAGGCAGGTGGGGATTGAACAGACAACATAAATAGAACCCCTAGAACTCCTAGAGGCGATCTCTTCTGTGTATGGCCCCTTGGTAACAGGGGTGCTCTGTTAGGCACTTATAACACAACGGGAGGCAAATAAAACAAGGTGGCAATACACCTGAAATCACTATATATGTAGTTTTTATGGCTATTTGCACACTTAAGATAAAACTCTATGGGGTTTAGGGCTCTGGCACACGGGGGAGATTAGTCGCCCGCGATAAAACTCCCTGTTCGCGGGCGACTAATCTCCCCGAGTTGCCTACCTCTGCCATCCCACCGGCGAACATGTAAGTCGCCGGCGGGATGGCAGACGCGGCGGGGCTATTTCAGGGAATCGCCGAAAAAGACTCGCGAGTCTTTTTCGGCGATTTGCGCGAAATCGCGCCACCGCGTCTGCCATCCCGCCGGCGACTTACATGTTCGCCGGTGGGATGGCAGGGGTAGGCAACTCGGGGAGATTAGTCGCCCGCGAACAGGGAGTTTTATCGCGGGCGACTAATCTCCCCCGTGTGCCAGAGCCCTTATGTAAAAAAAAGGGCACTAAGTTTTCCCAGGAACATTAACCCATAGCAACCAATCACAAGGTAGAATTTACTGGTCAGCTGTTTAAAAGCAAACATCTTATTTGTTGCTATGAGTTACTGCACCTCTTGTTACATATAGGGCTATGTGACAAATATAAGATCTATGAAGATTTTCATTCATCCAGGTCATGGTATATCTAGTATAAATAAATCTAAAGCAACTGGATGTTAGGTAAACGTCTTTAATGATTACCAAACAAGTCCAGTTGCTTCAGATTTATTTATACTAGATATAAAATTGTTTTAAACTGATTTACAGATGAATAGACTCCAAAGAAATCTTCTGTCATGTCAAGCACAAATATAAATAGTCCTGTACTGATGGAATGCTACAGGCATAAGAACTTACTGTATCAATGCATTGAACTCCCATCCAGCCATCTTGCGGCCAATGTGAACTCCGTGTCTCAAAATGAATTTTACCTGAAGCATAAACAGCAAATGTTTCATAATCCCAATAAACCACTGTGATTTATTTATCAGCCGATCCAATTATCTAAGAGGCATACGGATCACTTCCAGTATATTCATATAACCAATATTATTATTCTAAATTTTGTTGCTTCTATTTTTCAAAGCAGGGAAGCTGGAAACAATGGATCATTGTTCTGGAATAAGACATTGTAGCAATACACACACCTTGTTTATAACCACCTGAAATACCCTGGGGTGAGAAATGTTTCATGCACAGGAATATTAAGCAAATGCTGGCCCAAGAAAAACAAGTCAATATATTTGGTATCACTTTTTGTGTTGTTGAACGCCAGTGAATACAGTGACAAGAAAAGAAAAATAAAGCGAGACTGCATTGATACTGTTTGTACTTATTATGCTTGTTGAATTAATACAAGATTCCATCTGTGATTATTAGAAGATTCTTAGGATTCTTTTCACGTGTTTAATAAATCCTAAAAGAGATTTTGCCGAGATTTTGTTAATTTTCCTCTATAGAAAGAGTTATATACCAGTACTCTGATGTGAAATGGCATTGTGCAGGGTCTATATATCTAGGTTAAATGCACACAGTCATTCAGGGTGCTTTGCCCACCTATTTATAGACTTTACATGTCTCAGCAGAGCTTCTCAGGTCTCTATCACATTCTATCACAGTCAGTTTTATCAGGTGTCAAAATGTAAGGAAATCACAGTATCTGCAGGAACCCACAGCAGTTCATGTAGAACATACAAACATCTTGTGTATACTCCCTGTCTTGAATCAAACCTAGAAACTGATACTGTATACAAACACCATGCATATACTGCCCTGTCTAGAATCAAACTTAGATCCAAGCACTACATCCAAACACTTTGCGTATAGTGCTCTGTCTAGGATCAAACCTAGAACCCAGCGCTAAAAAAACAAACACATTGCTACATTAATAAATGTTAAATATTTCAAGTTGTGAAGAATATTCTCGAGTATATTTGGGTTTGTGTTTTGTTGCCATATTTTTTCGAATAAAAAACACCAACCTGATCTTTTATAAATCTGCCCCTTAGAGTGCGATGATTCAGGAAAGCTTGGGAGCCAAACCATAGGGATTCTGGCCAAAGCTAAAGCTCAGTTTAAATACATGTGTACAAAATGCATCATTTCCCTGAAACTTTTGGGAAAGAAAGTCACTAAAAGGATTTTACTGAGAAGCCTTGTAACCTTTAATCACTACAGTGTTTCATCCTGATTGGCCCCTCTGACACCCATGTGTTGTTCCAGCCACGGGATTTAGGGTGCTTCATGCACATGTGCCCCAGTACCTTCACCCTTTTGTTCTCTTTAGCCTACAATGTATCCTATTTAATGGTACCCTTGGGGAATATAAGAGTTACAATTTTATAGAAATATTGTTTACTGTAAATAAAAAGCAGGTTGCCTGTGTGACTCAACCAGTAAGAGCTGCTTCTGATAGCTATTATAAATACAAAATACGGTTTTATTTTCCTTAGGTACCACGATTAGAAAAAATAAAAAAACAAAGTTGCAGGAGCATTGCCAACAACATTAGACTTCCAAATTAGGCTTTGTGGGAGAAAGTGTTACAGATCTAAAATTATGGTTCGAAGTGGTAACTGTTTTCTTAAATCCAATCACTGCCTATAAGAACATTTTATAGAAAACACAAAAAAGTTCCACTGCTCCGAAGCCAACTTGGCTCGTGATGTCGGCTGAAGAGATATGTTAAGTTCACTTAAGACTTGGCCATGTTTGTCATTTATTGTCTAATTTTTTTCCATGCCCAAAACTGGCGACACTTATTCATTCCCTTGCCAACTCTCTCTCCCCCTCTCGCTCTGCTGTTGTATTAATTCTGCCTGTTACGTGTCAGTAAATCCTTTTCCCCTTGTAACAATTCAAAATCACAGAGGATAATTCAGAGTGGAATTGGGTAACCTCCTCAATATACGAAAGGCTAATTATGAAAAGGAATGGCAACCTCTTTGTGTAGGAAATAAAAGCAACGATTTTTCATTTGCATTTCTCAACCCCAAATCCCCTGCAGCAGTGAGAACACAGCACCTTTGGCCATCGTTAGTTGGTTTTTTTTTATAGGGAAACTACTAATACACTATTTTAGAAAGAAATGTTAAAAGAAAACCTTGAAGATAAACAATATTTTTTAAATTTATATATGTTTAAGCATGGAAATATTGTCTTAGCTTTCCACAGGCGCTTCGTAAGTTTCAATTATTATTTTCTTTTTTGCAGTTTCATCTTTACATTAGACTCCATTATTCTTTCTCCCTTTAGCCCTATTTTTAAGGTACATACAGGTCTGTTGTAAAATATCATATAAAAAGTATATACTGTGAGAATAATGGTCACCACATTGCAAAATATCCACATATAACCCAAATACAGAAACCCTTATCCAGAAATCCATTATCCAGAAAGTTCCAAATTACGGAAAGGCCATCTCCCATAGACTCCATTATAAGCAAATAATTCTAATTTTAAAAAATGATTTCCCTTTTCTCTGTAATAATAAAACAGTACCTGTACTTGATCCCAACTAAGATATAATTACCCCTTATTGGGGGCAGAACAGCCCTATTGGGTTTATTTAATGGTTAAATGATTCCCTTTTCTCTGTAATAATAAAACAGTACCTGTACTTGATCCCAACTAAGATATAATTACCCCTTATTGGGGGCAGAACAGCCCTATTGGGTTTATTTAATGGTTAAATGATTCCCTTTTCTCTGTAATAATAAAACAGTACCTGTACTTGATCCCAACTAAGATATAATTACCCCTTATTGGGGGCAGAACAGCCCTATTGGGTTTATTTAATGGTTAAATGGTTCCCTTTTCTCTGTAATAATAAAACAGTACCTGTACTTGATCCCAACTAAGATATAATTAATCCTTATTGGAGGCAAAACAATCCTATTCGGTTTATTTAATATTTAAATCAATTTTAGCAGACTTAAGGTATGGAGATCCAAGTTACAGAAAGACCCCTTATCCGGAAAACGCCAGTTCCCGAGCATTCTGGATAACAGGTCCCATACCTGTATAATAAAAATAGACAATATGCAAAAGGCTTATTTTATTCTTAGCCATGGATGTGACCAATGAAAGGAAGTGTCAACATATAAGGGGGGGTCCATACCCCGTGTGTGTTACATCTAAATGGAGATTCCTGGCCACCAGCTACTAATACGTAGTGTGGGAGTAGTTATAATTATTTGACTCTTCCATATTAATACATTATTATTGTTTCATCCCTATAATATTGCACAAAATTATATATATATATATATATATATATATATATATATATATATATATATATATAATAGAAAGAGTACCACACACCCAGGGGCTTGATGCAAAAGGAAAAAATGTTCTTATTGAAAAACCTGAGGAAGAACACTGGTCGTGCTCGAAACGTTGGAATTTTTTCCATAAAAACATTTTTTTCTTTTGCATCAAGCCCCTGTGTGTGCCGCACTCTTTCTATTATATTTTTGTTTTTGACCTGCACCAAGGGCATTTGTACTTGTATAGGGTGTGCTCCTCTCTGTGTACTATATATATAAATATATATATAGCACAAAGAAACCGGTACCGCACTCACAGGACTTTCAAAATGCAAAAAAAATTTTATTCAAAAGTTGTGTCTAACGTTTCGGCTACCGCTGCAGCCTTTCTCAATGTTGGCAATCTATGCCCCATCTCCAAAAAATGTTTTGTTACCGGTTTGATTGTCTTCTGATCACGAAAGGCTGTACTTATGGCCGACCTATGCCCATCCATCCGGATGCGGAGTGTAAGGTCGGTCTTCCCCTCATACGATAGCCCATATGGACATGTCACCAAATAAACTACAAACGTTGTAGTACATGTAATGTGTTGTTTAATTTTTATTTTCTGTCCTGTCTGAGGGTGGTATATATATATATATATACACATATATATATCTATATATATATATACACATATCTATATATATATATATATATATATATATATATATATATTGCAAACACAGCCTCTCTTAAAAGGGGTGTATTGCTTTAAATAGGTGCCACTGCTTTATAGAACAAAGAGGGGAAAATATAATACAAAAAAAAAATGAATATATTGAACAGTAGCTTAACAACATGCAGAGATTCATTGGATTAGGAGCCTCTGGGAAATTTTAAAATCCTTTTTAATAGCATGGGTGCTTAATAATTTGGTCCAGCTCTTTTTAACAATACTCTTTAGAGCATTCAAACGTGCTGTGTATAGCAATTCTATTACTTCCCAACCATCCTCTCCCTCCCTCAAATAAACGCTCTTGGCTGAAAACAGAAGAGGAAAACAGTAAAACAATGAAATGAATCTATTTACAAGGCCTTAGTGGATGGAGAAGGGACTGGGCCAGCTTTCCACATACTCATGAAGAAGTCGTTTTGATAATGAAACAGATGGAACGTATAGAGTAAGGCTGCATTAGTAGAAACCATGAAAATATAAATAAAATAAATGTAATCAACTAGGAATGAGCCCTTCCTCGTAATGATTTGTTTTTATGGTAACATAAAACTATGCTGTTCCCACCTCCTGGAAAAAAAGAAAGATTTAACAAGGTGCCCAGCTGTAATTGTACTTCTCTCTAAACCGTTTATGAGGGTGTAATGCACAGCAATATTTCAATAAGAAGTTTGAGGGATTTTTTTTTTATATTCCCGGACCATGTTCTTAGCAGAGCGAATGAGTCTAGCCAGAGAAAGATGAAGGTACAGTGCCATTAAAAGTCTCTCGTTGGCGTTAATTAAGAACTGAGTTTAATTGGAAAAATGTTGCAAGCAGCCAGTCTAGACTTAAAATCCCATGATGGCAAATGTGATTAAGAAATTGGGGTTTGCGGTGCATTAACCCATTCCAGAGAGCAGTGTCGAACAAGAAAAGGGTCACGCAGGAGATGTGCTGAGCTAAGGAGCTCCTCTGATTACACAGATATAAAAGTCAAACAGTGTCACGTTGAATTACTCTCTTTGCCTGGTTTTTTTTTTCCAAGGTTAGTCTCATCTCTGCTAAGGAGTATCTAATTCCATGTATTTGGGAAATGACAGGAGGCAGAGACAGCTTGATCTTCCTCTTATTGCCTTTGCTTCTTCACTGCCATCATGGGCCTTTGAATTGTTAGGAAATAAAATTATCAGCTTCCCGGGTTAAATAATGCCTGTGTAGAACAAGGCACACTTGCAATGAGGTCCAAATGATCTTTTGCATTGTATCTCCCACATGTATGAAAAAAAAATTACCCTGATGTTGATGTTGGGATGGCAGATTCTATTAATGCTTTTAAGACTTGGGTAACTATGTACAAAAACACACACTTATGTCTAGCAATTTAGCATCCCTAAACTGTAGAGAACTCTCCAGAGTGAAAAGGATAATCCAGGTGCTCCAACCCAAAACCTCAGCTCAAGGTAACGAAAAAGCTGTAAACACAGGAACAAAAAAGAAAATAAGGTGGCACTCTTTATTATACACTCATTTCATAAAACCTGACGCTTTTCGTGTCCATCTGACAATCATAGGCTTTGGGTAACTATGTACAGTAACTGCTGAATCAACCTACTGATGTTGTGTAGTGTTGGGACAAATAGGCAAATATTAGTTTGTTCTATAATTTAAGGGGTGATTTCAAAGTGCAGGACAGGGTTCAAAGTGTAAACATGGGCACAAACTTCCATGTTTTTTTAATTTTGCACCCCACCCTTTTCTGAATTTTTGTCATGTCTCATGAATACTGTGCTGCCTGTGTTTGCCAGTTCTGTATTCATAAGGGGAGGGTAGGATAGCACATTGCTCTGGGCCTCCTGGCTGCACAACATGCTTGCCAGCCCAGGTCTACTGTACCAATGGGCAGGAGCTTTTGGTGAAACAAAGAGAGTTGGAGCATATTTACTAAAGAAGAATTAACTTTGCTTTGGTAAAAAATCCTTTTCACATTAATGTAAATTCAGCCAGTTTCACAAATTTTCCAGTGAATATTCACCAATTTAGCGAGAGCACAAAAGATGCCAATATAAAGACAGAGTGTGAGTGAATCGTTTTTAAAGAATAACCCCGGTCCTATTTAATCTTCTTACACAGCATACAGGTTAATATTGGTATTAATGTTTCAAAAGATCAGACTGTGGTAGAGGAACAGTGGGTAGTAATGTCAGATCCTGTGTATATTAGCTGGAGAGGGAGATACTGGGACACAATGCAAGAGGGACACATAAGACATTTAATGCATAAGATAGACATACAGTATATACTCTTTTATCTCCTTTATGGAACTCACATTGCAGCCTGTATTTGAATGTGTCCTTTTAAACCAAAGGGAAAAAACCTACTTGATAACATGTAACAATCCACTGTCAATTATACGTTGGGACTCACTGTGCTCTGGTAAAACTGCCAACAGGGGTGTTATTGCATTGTTTATATTTAAGACAGTGAGAGACCTGATAAAGGAACGCACAAAGTGGGAAAAAAAATCTTGTGGTAGGTGTAATATAAATGTTCTCATGTGAGATCCAAATTGTTTCTATGACCAAGGCAGGGGTACTTGTAAGGGCTCATAATACAAAGCAGTGTGCGTCAAGATAAGCCTGGTGGACAAGGGCAAGAAAACATGGAAAACACTAGGGAAGTCATTAGTAATGGGGCAGTTTGTACAATTAGCTGGTTAACCTGTAGCTTTACGTAGCCTAGTGCAGAATAGATGAAAGAAATGCAAATATGCAATCCAAATTAGGACTATATGCAATCCAAATTAGGACTGTATGCAATCCAAATTAGGACTGTATGCAATCCATATTAGTTTCCGTATGTGTCCTGAACCATAGAACTACACAGTTTTGAATTTGTCCCTTGTGTAGCGCTCAAACTCCTATTGAACTGCACCCCCAGCATCCCATGATAGTGACGGCTTTAAAGACATGTTAAGAATCCTTGTACTAAAAGCCTACATTATGGATGGCATGTGTGGATAAATATAATATATGAAGGGGGGTTTCTATACTGCTTTACTGGGAAAACTTTACTCTTATCAACCTCAACCTAGAGCCATTAAAGATCTTGGCATCTTGGAAAATATGTTCTTCCCATCAGAAATACACAAAAAAAGGGAGAGTTTTGTATAATTTTTATTTTGTCCTTCAAATGTCACAACATCATCCCGCGCATAAAAGCATCTTTGTTTTTAAATGAACTGTTCCTTTAAGGATGAGTTTACTCAATGAATGTACTTTTTTGCATTAAAACGATGGAAACTCTCATATATGGAATCCTACACCAAGTAACACATTTTAATCAACAACAAATTTTGTTTTAGACAGTGACTCTCGCTCCTTGCAAGAAACTAAGCATAAATGGAAACGTTTTTTCCTTTCTTTTCCAAAGCTGTCGTCTTCATAGTGGGGCCCACGGAAAAAAAATCCCCACAACCCCTATTACTCCTCCAATCTCAGTCCGGCTGCCACCAATCACCAGCAGAATTCATGATGGGGTTTTTAGAAGTCACCTTGGAATTCTCTGGCGGAGGGGCTGTCCGAGCCCAGAGGTGCTGAGTGCTGGGAATGGCAGGATGTTTAGATGTTGTTTGGAGCACACTGTTTAATCGGTTTGTAGCAAATGCAGTGACGGGAGCCAAGTGCATTACAAAAGCTATTAGTCTGACCCCCTTATGAGCACATCGTGCAGCCTGAGGAGAATGAGAGGCTGGTGGAAGGGTGACATCATGCTCTCACATTATAGTTTTCCCCCTCGGGACACTGCACTCTGCATGAGATCAGACATTGTGAGAATTTAGGAACCTAAAATGTGCAAATGGGCAAATTCACTTCTGCTTCCAGAGAGACAAATGCATATCCCAGAGTGCAGTGCAGGTACCATATAAACATAAAAATGAAAAAATTCCCACTGCAAAGTTAATCCCCTTGCCTAATAGACTCCTGCTAACAAAACAGTTACAGCAAAGGGTGAAGAGAAGGGGTTGAATACTAATCTGACTAGCTACCTTGCAAGGACCAAACATGGAGTGGTTTCAGTCTTTCTGCTTGTCTTGTTTAGCACAAGTAATAACTAAAGACATTGATTTTTTTGTGATGCATACCATTGACATACAGTATGTTCACTGAGAGGTCTAGTCTACTAAGGTAAAGTCACTAGTACAGGTATGGGTTCCGTTATCCAGAAACACATTATCCAGAAAGCTCTGAGATACAGGAAGGTCATCCCCAATAAACTCAATTTTAAGCTTATAATTTATCATTTGTATTATATTATTTATTATTATTTTATTTTTAAAAATTATTTCCTTTTTCTCTGAAATAATAAAACAGTACCTGTACTTGATCCCAACTAAGATATAATTACCCCTTATTGGGGGCAGAACAGCCCTATTGGGTTTATTTAATGGTTAAATGATTCCCTTTTCTCTGTAATAATAAAACAGTACCTGTACTTGATCCCAACTAAGATATAATTACCCCTTATTGGGGGCAGAACAGTCCTATTGGGTTTATTTAATGGTTAAATGATTCCCTTTTCTCTGTAATAATAAAACAGTACCTGTACTTGATCCCAACTAAGATATAATTACCCCTTATTGGGGGCAGAACAGCCCTATTGGGTTTATTTAATGGTTAAATGATTCCCTTTTCTCTGTAATAATAAAACAGTACCTTGTACTTGATCCCAACTAAGATATAATTAATCCTTATTGGGGGCAGAACAGCCCTATTGGGTTTATTTAATGGTTAAATGATTCCCTTTTCTCTGTAATAATAAAACAGTACCTGTACTTGATCCCAACTAAGATATAATTAATCCTTATTGGGGGCAGAACAGCCCTATTGGGTTTATTTCATGGTTAAATGATTCCCTTTTCTCTGTAATAATAAAGCAGCACCTGTACTTGATCCCAACTAAGATATAATTAACCCCTATTAGACGGAAAACAATTCTATTGGGTTTAATTAATGTTTAATAGATTTTTTTAGTACAGAAAGACCCCCTTATCCGGAAACTCCTAGGTCCCGAGCATTCTGGATAACAGGTCCCATACCTGTACTTGATCCCAGCTATAATATAATTAATCTTTACTGGAGGCAAAACAATCCAATCAGGTTTATTTAATGTTTAAATTGATTTTTAGCAGACTTATGGTATTGTGATTCAAATTACAGAAAAAAAAAATTCTTTAATTATAATGATAATTTCCCCTTTGTTTGCACGTGTGCTGCACTGTAAGCTGGACATAGTTGTGCCAAATATTTAGTTATCTCACATCCGGTACTTGAATGGCGCCTGTGCCCGAATCTTTAGACACAAGTGCGCTGCACCTATTGACGCAGGACACTGAGAGAACCATGGAGCTACCTTTGGTCTGGAGATGACAGAAGCTCGAGGGTTCCCACAGCACTGTGTGCCTATAGACGCAGCGGGACTCAAGTTGGAACAGAAGGCAGGAAGAACTAATTGCCGCTATATGGAAGTGCACAGAGCACATTTGAATGCAAGTGAATATAATGAAAGTGGTTTTAGATGCAATTCACTGCGGGGAGAAATGCAAATTGCCCACTGGGTCTGCGGACATAATTCAGCCCTATAATTTTAGAGCTAAAAATAGTAAATCAGTGTGTTAGTAGTAGTGTGTTAGCACAACCTAAACATGTTTCCACTACTGCAAATAAGTCAGCAATGTTGTTTGTCAGCCGTGCATTGTACATGTCTGACTCACACTGGGCTAATTAGAGCAGGTCACGTCTGTCTGAGAATAACCACATGCGTGTTACAAAAACCAATGATTGCATAGCTAACCAACAACAGGTATAGGATCCATTATCTGGAATGCTTGACACCTGGGGTTTTCTCGATAAGGGATCTGTAAGTTGGATCGCCATACCTAAAGTCAGATAAAAATCATTTAAACATGAAATAAACCCAATAGTATTGTTTTGCCTCCAATATGGATTCATCAAGCACAAGGTCCGTTATCAGGAAACCCGTTATCCAGAAAACTCCGAATTACAGGAAGACCATCTCCCATAGACTCCATTTTAATCAAATAATTCTAAATGCCGCCCCGCCGCAAGCAAATTTTAACATTTTGCTCCCATACGGAGCAATGGGGACATCTCCCCACTGCTCCGTATGGGAGTTCTAAGTTAGGCGCTTGCGCATGCGCATTAGCGGCCACCGGGGGGGGCTTGTTTGCGCATGTGCAAGTTAGGCGCTTGCGCATTCGCGTTTTCATGGCGGGGGGGGGGGCATCGAATGGGGGCGGCCTTGGGGCGCCCCAAGTAGAAATCCGGCCCTGTTCATCCTAACTAAGATATCATTAATCCCTATTGGAGGCAAAATAGTCCTATTGGGTTTTTTTAACATTTAAATCAATTTTTTAGTAGACTTAAGGTATACAATAATGTAATGATCCATTATCTGGAATACCCCAGGTCCCAAGCGTTCCGGATAACAGGCTCCATACCTGTTTTATTATTACAAAGAAATAGGCCCTGGGGGATGGCCTTCCTATAATTAGGAGTTTTCTAGGTAATGGGTTTCCAGATTACATACAAGGAAACAAGAAAGACTGTGAAACTCATTTATTAAACATTCACTACAGTTTATGAAAAAAAAAACCCCATTGTTTCAATGTATTTTGTGCAGAAAAAAATACAGCATAAAACAGCTATTGACTTCAATGCATTTTGCAAATTTCCGCCGATATGTGGACTATAGTGTGTTTTCATGGTTGGGACCTCGCTTGTAATCTCTCCTAAATTAAGGACTGGACTAATGGTACAAATTACTGTAAAGCCCTGGGTAACATGTTGGCTCTACATAAATAATGGATATGAATAATTAGGGCTTACAACAAAATGAATCTGAATGATTACGTCAGATGCTTGAGACCAGCCTGTTACAGGAGTGCAGTAGCATTCCACATTAGCTTGGAAACCTACGCCTAAATTGGTTTAAGTTGAGTCATTGTCTGCTCCAGAGAGAACAAACATTTCCCCATAAAGCAAAAAGACCTGTCAGACTTTCCCATGCTGAATAATACATAAGGACAGCAGTGCTAATTAATCAGCTTTAGGAGAGGGGGCACATGGCTGCCTGACTACCAGACCTTGCTCTACAGGTGGAATCATGACAAGTCTGAGGCAAGTGTTCTAATAATACCATTATTATTATTTATTTATAAAGCGCCAACATATTCCTCAGCGCTGTACAATAAGTGGGTTACATACATTGGACATACAGAGTAACATATAAAGCAATCAGTAACCGATACAAGAGGTGAAGAGAGCCATTTATATAATGTTACTTAAAGTAAAGTACTGAAGAAGAGAATTATACTTTGCGTTTTATGCTTTATATACACTTTTATTTTTAGTAAACAGGTAAATTATATAAATTATACAGTAAGAAAGAAACTTAACCAAAAATGAAAAAATCAAAATGTGTATATCTATATCATCTATTTACCTATTTATCTTCTATCTACCTATGGATCTATCTATGTATCTATCTATCTATCTATCTATCTATCTATCTATCTATCTATCTATCTATCTAAATATATAAACTCTCCATCTCTTTCTGTCTTTTAACTGTCTCAATAATACACAGCAGGTTTATGATTATTAGTTGTATACAATTCACATTGCTTAGGAAGCCCGTATGCTCACGTAATCACTGGCATAACTAGTTATTGGGTCTCACTAGTGATGGGCAAAATGTTTCGCCAGGCATGGATTCGTGGCGAATTTCCGCGTTTCGCCATTGGCGGATTGTTTCGTGAAATGAAAATTCGCTGTGTGTCCAAAAAATAGATAATAGCTGCGGGCGACAAAAGAATAGCCACGAGCGACGAAATAATAGCCGCTGGCGAAAATTTTTTTGGACAAATTTTTTGCAAATTTTTCGCTCTTTCGGCGAAGCGAGACGGGACAGATTCGCTCATTACTAGGTCTCAGGGTAAAAACTGAACTCCAAAACTTTTGTAAGATAAACATTGCCTCAGCAGTATGGTGGCTGGGTAGCACTCCTGCCTTGCAGCACTGGGGTCCTGAGTTTATTTCTATCCGGCGCACTATCTGCAAGGAGTTTGTATGTCTTTTCCATGTTTGCGTAGGTTTTCTCTGACTCCTGATATACTTGGCCCTACTGTGTGTGAATGTGACAGGGCGTTACACTTTAAATGACACTGGGGCAGTAAATGATGTACCATCTCTGTAAAGCTCTTTGTAAATGTATTCGTACTATATTAAATACTAGGAAATAAAATAAGGTGGTACTTTAATATGGTAACTTTAAAGGAAAACTATGCCTTCAAACAATGTAGGTTTGTATAAAAATAGAATACTTAGAACAGCCCATGTAAAATCTTGCTTTATCTAAATAAACCATTTTCCTAAAAATATACTTTTTTCAAGTATGTGCTACACAGTACCAATGCGCATGTCCATCTCATGGGTGTGTTTCTACCGTACTCATACACTCCTCAGAAAAAGACTGATGTGTATCATGTTGTGTAGGTATCCCAACGTTCCTCACAAAGTCACACAGACCAATATCCATCATGTGGAGTTATCCATAATGGCCCTACACATACTTCCCTAGCACAGCCTTTTCTCCATCATATGTAGATATCACTACTGACCCCACACACTTCTCAGCCACAGGTTGTTTATTCTCTATGTATGGATAACCCTGATCTAATTATGCTTATTGCAGAAGAAAATGGTGAAGGTCATTCTCTAAGTAGCTTTTTTCATATAAAAGGTCAATTAACCTACCTGTAAGTTTTTGGAGTATAGGAGGAAACCCACACAAACAAATGCACACAGGGTTGGACTGGGCCGCTGGGACACCGCGAAAAATCCCGGTGAGCCCCGGCGGCCCAGACCCGTCTCTTACCTGCGCTACCCCTGCCTGACCGCTCCTCCCCTGACGCGTTAAATTTACGTGCTATGGGGAGGACGTTGGGTGGGGGGCCCTGTGAGGGGGGTTAGGGGGGTGGGCGGTGCGGTGCGGGCACCTGCAGGGCCCCTGGGGCTATGTTGCCCATAGCAGCCAATCAACAATTACATTTGAATAGTCACCTACAAATTAGAAAACAAAAGCAAAGATTTGATTGGTTGCTATAGGCAGCATCACCAGTGATGTTTATCTCCAATGTTAATAAATACACCCCATGGCGTTGTTTCTACTCCGTCATGATGCTGGTAGATATTGCATTCCACAAGCTCACTCCGAAACAAATAACCTTACATTGTTGGAGTTTCTTCAGTGTTTTTGGAGGTATTTTACTATTTTAGACTAGTACTTGTGCCTATCCATTATTACAAAGATAACTGTGACTAATAGGTGATTTTTCCTTCCATCAATTGTATGTGGATTCTTTGCACAGAGTTGAGGCACCTCCAGACCATCTAAACTTTACAATAACAATTTTACTCTGGAAAACCGTAAACGCCAAGCAGTCATTATTTTATTGCGAAATGCACAACATGTTGAATCCAAAACATGTTGTGCCTTTCATAATAAAATGAGGACTGCTTGATTTATGTGCCTAATCCAGCACTAACTAAGCAAAAGTCAGACTTTTACAATTGTTGTTGCTTGTGCTTGTTACCCTAATCAAATGCTCTCTTTGTCAGTTTTTGGCTATCCAAAATATGAAAAAAGAAGTATCTAGGGTCAATGGGGATTACCAGGCAACTCGTGCATAATTGTAAATAATGAAGTGGATCGTGGCAAATGGATTGGGGGTACGGAGCTTGGAAAACTAAAGGTTTTTATTTTACTAAAATCAGATAGCCAGCTTGCCTAGAATACTCTACAGAACAGTAGGTAGGGGGGACATAAGATGAGCCTCAGTGCACAGATTAATATGATCTAATTTCCCCTGCTGATTTCTACCTGTTAACGGCTTGAAGGCCAAGGTGTACTATCTCAATAGCTATGGGTGGGCAGGGACTTTTAATTGCTGGAAGTGTCCTCTGGCCGTGAATGTATCTCATTTCCATTAATCACAGCTTGACAGGGACTAGGCTTCAGAATTTACTGCCTTTCTTCTCCTGACAACTGTAATTCCTACTGTTTACAGATCAACTTTCCATAGATGGAACAAAATTCACATCACATGTCCGTATAATTCCCAGCCTCAAGTTCTAGTCCCTTCTTTTTTGGGGATTTTGTAGACTAATTTATTTGTGAGCTGGAGTACAAGTACAACAAGTACAACCATTTTTTTATGTCATTTTTTAAATAATTAAAAAAAACTGTTTTAAAGCTGAAGCAGAAGGTTAATAAAAGTCTGCTATAATATTGGTTTGCTCGTGACTTTTTATGAAGGCATATAAAAAGAATATAGAACATCATGTTTGTAGCATATAATTATCTTTAGGTAATAGCTTCCAACTCCTTTGATACAGAGCCCCTAATAACCACCAGGTTGTGACGGACGTTATTATTGAACAATAATGGGGCAAAAGAATATTTTAAGCAGTTAAATTAATAAACCATCTCATAGCTTGTAACCTTCCAAAATGCATCATTTCTTTGAGCAAAACACTAAAGGGAAAGTAACAAACACTGACAGGCATTAAGTGAAATTCTTTATGTCCACATAATTGCAATCAATAGGACTTCAATTCCCATTGGATGTCAATCCAATCAATAGGAAATAAATTCCCATTGGATGTCAACCCAATGTCTATGAAACAAAGGTAAATTGTTTCAGAAAGTCTTCCCTTAACCTACTTGTCCAAAGCAGGACATCATATTCTAAAGACTGCCCTATTAAGGAAAGGTAAAACATATGTTGGTTGTTACTGGTGTTTATTTTTTGAGGGTAACGCTTAATGCAGGCATGGGCAGCTGGTAGCCTTCCAGATGTTACTGACTAACTCCCAGCATCTCACATAATTCACCAGCATCTGCTTTCCCACCACTCATTTAATGTGTCTATTTCTTCTATGCATATATACATGTATACCAAAGAGTGGGAGCTGCCATGACTACAGCTTTAAGGTACCAGCAGGCTCTGGGCAATTCGTAGTAAAATAACCCTCAAGCATGTGAAGTTGAATATAGTAACGCCGACAGTGAAGAAATGTTCTGCGTGTACTGAAGTAGACATAATCCCCAGGTGTTCCGCCCTGGACCTTGGAGCAGGAAAATTCAGTGCTAAAAAGTGTTGGGGAGTCAAACAAGCAATGAGTGCTTTGATTGGGTGTTGTTTAGCAGCCTGATTGGGAGCACTCAGCACACATATACTCCTCTCTATCAGGATAAACACTAGCTTTCCCCTAAGGAATTTTCAAGGGGAACTCTACCTAAACTCATCTAAGCTTTTTGAAAAGTAAGCATAATTTCACGCAGCCTGTTCTCCTGCTGATATGGCTGAATACTTTGAGACTCAAAACAAGCCTTCAGCCTGCATTCTCCAAATCCCACAATTCCCTGCACACCAGATGTCAATAAAGAAAGGTAGATCACAGTGCAATGCATTGTGGGTTATGTAGTTCCTGCATGCTGTCTGTAAGCTGTGGAGAAGTTGTTACAATTTGTAACATCAGTGTTTTAGTCCCTCCTCCCCTGCCAGATTTCATCATATAAAAATGGTATTTATTCATACTTTTTGATGGAACAGATTACAGTGATAAATTAGGGGTTTCTTTGTTGTATGGGGTTAGGTAGTATCACATAATGTCTATGTTGCAAATTGAAATGACATGCATTTGTGTTAAATAGGGAATGGTATGTAAGGCAATGTATATGTAATGTTCAAAAGTCACTAATCTATCCAGTTATAAAAAGGGCTTGTAGTTCTGTAGTGGGGCAGACTGGGATTATGCATTACACTTGGCGGCCTTTGTTGCAACATATAAACCCTTCTCAGGTGACAGACAACCCCATTTTATTCAGCGGTTTCGGCTGATAATCTGACACACACCAAAACGAAGAAGAAGAAATTAAAGACTTTTGTTCCCCTTGCTTTTCAGAGTCCATAATGCCACACCACCCTGCAGTATTTAATTGTGTATTTTGTAGGGACGCTTTGGGATTTTGGCTTTGTTCTCCATATTCAGGATGCCTGAAATGAGGAAACTTTAGAAGGCTTTGCTCTAAAAGTCTTACATAAATGAAACCCATACCCCTTGCATGTGTAATGCAAAATTACCTTTGTGACTATTGGACGTTACTTGATTCTAACATCGCTTGCTTAAGGATGACACAACCTGGGACCTGGGGAAGCTTTCGGGGACACGGGGTGACATTTCCTGACCTTGCTTGGTCTCCAGTCTTGAAAAAGTCTATTGAACCTTTCCACTGGGCCAGCTCTCCGAAGGGGAGTAGAATAGGAATTCACGCTCTCTTCTCTTTTTCTGTGCTTTATTTCAGGTTTGAATGGAAGCTGCAAAGCTATTATTCTATTGCTACTGAAACAAAATAAGGTGGACAAAAGGGAATGCCAGTAGGAAGGAGGGGGAATGGAGCTGGCTGCCCTCAAAACAGGTGTAGCCAAGATGGCCGCCACTTTCCCACACATATCACTCGAGCTTCCAAATGGCCTCCAAGGAAACAGCATTATGTCGCTTGGGACTGAATGTCTGCCAGTCGGATGAGGAAAAACTAAGAGCCCACACTGGCAGGAGAAAGGGAGGGGGCAGAGAAGCTGGTCTTTTTTTTCACTCTTGTTTGTGACTGCTTTCATTCTCATATTCAGATTGTGCCTAGAACATTATCTGTGTTGTAGGCCTTACTAAATGGACTTACAATTGTCTTTCTGCTCTGATCACAGAAGGTCATCCTCCATTGTGTGCTCTCCTTTGTTATGTATAGACTCAGGCTGTATGTGCAGGTAGCTCATTGCCCAGAGCCAGTCACTCTGCAGCTGTTTGTTTATCATCATTATTGCAACTAATTAGCATTTTAACTTAACAAAAAGATGCCTACAGTCATGCCTAGCTCCCAATTAACTCTCTTTATTATTGGAAGCAAATGTGCCGTCATTCAGCTTCAGGACGGGCTTTTACAGTCTGTGCCCTCTCGACATGGTATTTATTTCAAGTAAATATTGGGGGGGGGAGGCAATATTAAAATGTCTTTACTGCATTGGAAGTCTTTGTTTATAGGTTTTTCCTGCGGGGTGTATTTTATTAAGTGATATGTGCCTATATAAATATGTTTGGAGGAAAATGGATATAGGCAGGTACCATCATTTTTATATTTTTTTCTGGAACCTATTTATAAGGCTGCTAAAAAGTACGTATCCAAAAAAGGAAGGTTTTATATAGAACTTTTAAAAGTTGTCTTTTTTGCTTTATATATAAAAATTGGCAACCCTTATACAGGTATGGGACCTGTTATCCAGAATGCTTGGGAGCTGGTGTTTTCTGGATAACGGATCTTTCTGTAATTTGGATCTCCATAACTTGTCTGCTAAAAATCATTTAAATATTGAATAAACCCAATAGGCTTTTTTTGCCTCCAATAAGGATTAATTATATCTTAGTTGGGATCAAGTACAAGTACTGTTTTATTATTACAGAGAAAAGGGAAATCATTTAACCATTAAATAAACCCAATAGGGCTGTTCTGCCCCCAATAAGGGGTAATTATATCTTAGTTGGGATCAAGTACAGGTACTGTTTTATTATTACAGAGAAAAGGGAATCATTTAACCATTAAATAAACCCAATAGGGCTGTTCTGCCCCCAATAAGGGGTAATTATATCTTAGTTGGGATCAAGTACAGGTACTGTTTTATTATTACAGAGAAAAGGGAATCATTTAACCATTAAATAAACCCAATAGGGCTGTTCTGCCCCCAATAAGGGGTAATTATATCTTAGTTGGGATCAAGTACAGGCACTGTTTTATTATTACAGAGAAAAAGGAAATCATTTTTAAAAATTGGAATTATTTGCTTATAATGGAGTCTATGGGAGATGGCCTTTTCGTAATTCGGAACTTTCTGGATAATGGATTTCCGGATAAGGGATCCCGTACCTGTACAGCTAGCTAAAACATAATTTATTGCTCCTTTATAAAATGGCCCCTAAATTTTCAGCAATTTGGAGAATATGTACATTAACACAAATATTCTGTATCTGTAACATACCATATCATTCTATAATAACTGGTTTTCTATGAGCATTACTGTGATTTTTTGGAAGATCGCAGAAATGAAAAAGCAATGTTTTGATCTGGGGTTGTACAGGTGTGGGATCCCTAATCCGGAAACCCGTTGACCAGAAAGCTCCGAATTACGGAAAGCCTGTCTCCCATAGACTCCATTTTAATCAAATAATTCAGAATTTTAAAACTGATTTCCTTTTTCTCTGTAATAATAAAACAGTACCTGTACTTGATCCCAACTATGATATAAATAATCCTTATTGGATGCAAAACAATCCTATTGGGTTTAATAAATGTTTTATTGATTTTTTAGTAGACTTAAGGTATAGAGATCCAAATTACGGAAAGACCCCTTATCCGGAATACCCTTGGTCCCGAGCATTCTGGATAATGGGTCCTATACCTGTACAAATATTTGTTAGTTTATCCCCATACCATTGTTCAGCAGTGCAGGAATGGTTTTCCCTGCCGACTGTTACATTATGGTTCTGTTTTCACATTCATTTACTAATGTTCCTTATAAGGAAATGCATACTGAGCAGCCTAATGATAACATGATAGGTGGGTGAGTAAATATCAAAATGGGTAGGGGTGAGGGTTGGCAGATCCGCAGGTTTGGGTATCAAGTAACAATATAGACTTTTTAGCCATCCTGACCCCCTTGTCTTGCACCCAGAAGATGCTTCTGTTTTTGGCATCCAGCAGATGTTACAGGTTAAATACTGTATACAGTATAATGTCCAGTATAATGTCCATAAGAAATTGCTGGGAACAGTAGGTATTTTTAGTATAAGGTATAACTGCACTATAAAAAAATGCACCCATACCAATACACCAATTTCTCTGTGTATCCTGCTAAACCTTAGGGGTTGATTAATAAATCTGTGTTAAATACTTTATGCTGATAATGCACACTTCAGTGTGCCAACAAATCCATGGGGGAGAGCAAGTGGGCCCCAATGCAATTGCACCCCCCAGCCCCTCACTAGCGTAGGTTGGACAGTCCTGACTTCTGAGTTACCCTTTACTTAAATGTAATAAATTAGAATGTATTCGAACCCATTTTACAAAGCAGAACAATAAACCCATATGTTCCCAAAGTGCTAATCTGTGGCAGTCCCCAACTACAGGTATAGGACCCGTTATCCAGAATGCTCGGGACCAAGGGTATTCTGGATACGGAGTCTTTCCGTAATTTGGATCTCCATACCTTAAGTCTACTAAAAAAATCAATAAAACATTAATTAAACCCAATAGGATTGTTTTGCATCCAATAAGGATTATTTATGTCTAAGTTGGGATCAATTACAAGGTACTGTTTTATTATTACAGAGAAAAAGGAAATCAGTTTTAGAATTCTGAATTATTAGATTAAAATGGAGTCTATGGGAGACAGGCTTTCTGTAATTCAGAGCTTTCTGGATAATGGGTTTCCGGATAAAGGATCCCATACTGTACCTTAATCCTATCTAACACTCATGGGAGACTTATCAATTCCACACTGTTTGTAAAACACTCACCCTGGGGTTTCTCTGGTCCAGGGGCCGCTGCCTCAGATCCTACATTCTAATAACCACTAATCTTATGTTTCAATCAAAAATTGTTATAATACAGTATTAAAAGCCTGATATACCTGGCAGGGACTCTTGAGTTTCCCTTTACTTGAAGCCTAATTTCCTAGAAGCAGGGTATGTGGGGCAGTGCTGACTTCCATCACATATACAGTATACTGTGTCAGAATTACAGTCCAGACGGTGAATAAATTCTCGCCCTGAGTGAAAGTGTTAGTTTTCCCTTTTTCCTCTGCTTGTGAATCTTATTTTTGGAACAGGTTTTTACCATCACCTGACACGTTTTTCACCGCGCATCATTGCTGGATTTTGGGTGCGATTCAATTTGGAAAGGCGGCCAATTGCCAAAATTGTCAAGGCGCTGTTTGCCTTGAATTTGAATGTACGTAATTCGACATGATCTGAAGGCAAGTTCATAGCATAAAATTCTGTTTTCTTGTTTAACCATGGCCGGCGTTCCCTTGTAATGGCTGAACTGTTAAAAAAAAACATCATCCTGGCTTACTGGCAATGGAATGGTGGTGTTATAGGCCGTCTCCAGTAAGCTTTGGCCACTGCCATAATGAGTTTACAAGCAAGTTCTTTAATAGAAGAACTATCAATAATTTATTTGTTTTTTATTTTTTGGGAGGGCAAGAGGAAGTTGCCATATAATTTGCCAGTCCAAAACATGCCATTTCTTTATGCCTCTGTAAAATGTCTAGGCAAGCAGCATGGCAGCTCATTAGTTCAAGGAATGTTCCTGCACACCAGGCCCGGACTGGCAATCTGTGGGTTCTGGCAAATGCCAGAGAGGCTTCTGTAAGATGCCATAGACAGTCACTATTTATTGGGCTGGTGGCTGCTGTTTGGGCCTCTGTGTACTTAGAATGCCAGGGCCTATTTTGACTTCCAGTCCAGACCTGCTGCACACACACTAAAGGTGGCCATACACGAGCAGATCCGCTCGCTTGGCGATGTCGCCAAGCGAGCGGATCTTCCCCCGATATCCCCACCTACGGGTGGGCGATATCGGGGACCATTTAGGTAAAAAAAATAATAATCCGATCGTTTGGCCCTGGGGCCAGACGATCGGATTATGTGGGCGGCAATGGGGCAGTCGGATCGGGGACCGCATCAACGAGCCGATGCGGTCCCCGATCCGACCAGATTTTCTAACCTGGCCGATCGAGATCTGGCCAATTTCAGGCCAGATATCGGTCGGCCAGGCCAATCTGCTCTCCCCATATATGGGCCGATTAGCTGCCGAATCGGTCCAAGGGACCGATATCGGCAGCTATAGTCGGCCCGTGTATGGCCACCTTAAGCAATGCCATTATATAATACTGTCTTTTTAAATAGTAACTAAATCCCTCATTTGGTAACTTTTGAAATGGTAACTAAAGCCTTTAGAGACTGTGACCCTGCACATCCAGCCATAATTTTACATTTAAACAAGTGCAAATCGCAGTCAGATCACCCTAATATGAATATTGGTGATGGATCAAAATAGGATAGCGACTACTTGAAATAACTTTTTTTTTACCTTGGAGTTCATACAGCAGCCTTGTCATACAAACTCCCTTTGGGAATTTAATGTCATGATTCCAAAAAAGTCACTATCACTTTAAGAGCCCTGTTGACGCACTGTAGAAATAGGAACATTGCACACTGGTTGGTGTTGCCTAATGAAAAAAAAAATGGAAAAACAAGTTTTTCTGTTGCTGGGCTTGCCTATTGGGATTGGGAACGTACTTTTTATTCACCGCATTAAGTTTTATAGGATTCAGGCACATGGAAAATTGTTTCTTTGTGTGTGTGTGTGAGTGTGTGTGTGTTACACTGAAAGTTTTATAGCTGCAAAAACAGCATTTGTGGTTTTTATGTTTTAGATTTGATGCAGAGGGCTGTGGAATCTCTTAGGTAATCCTATGGTCTGAATAATTAGACAAATATTTTGCTTTCCAATTCCACCCCTTCGCTGCAGACAAGAGGTACTGGCAACCTTTTGACCACCAGAGAAATTGCAGAGCCAATGTCAGCTCTCGCCGGTGGGACTTGGTGCCAATGTAGCTGCTGCCTACGCAAGATATTGCTGCCCATTTTTATCTGCGAAGGCTGGAGTGCATGTTCAAGATCAAGTATACAGAAAATCTTTATAACCTCTTCTACGGCTACATTTGCCTTTATGGTATGCATTTAAGAGCATATGTTGCCCTAATTGCCGTGTAGTTGAGTCACATGTAGCTAACCGCAAGGTAAAGCATGTAGTTATAGGCAGGAAAGCTTGAAACATGAACAGGGTCTGGGCAAAGAATGCATTAGTGGGCACCATACCTCAGAAATGATTGTAATACTCCTCTAAATATAAATAATAACCCAATTTCCCCAAACCTTCCTTAAGTCTTGCTTTATGAGGGAATCTAGATATACCTTAAGGATCGGAGCCATTGCCAAACAAAATAAATAAGGATCTTATTATAAGCACTTTTCATCTAAAAGCTCATTGACATGTACACAACTGCTGCCTGGAGATGCTTGTGACTGATTAGTTAATGATAGTAAAGAAGATAAGAATACTTACGGTGGCCATATACTGCATAATCTGTATCATGGGCAGATCATGGCCCAACTGGAACATCCAAACTGAGTTGCAACAGTGGGGCCTATGGAGACCTGCTGGATGAGAACCACATGAATAAGGCGATGCAGCGTTATTTATTTCAGATTTCAACTATACTAATATATGAGATCTGGCATTCACACTGGTTACTTAATTATTTGTGAGTATTTTGTGATGCCAATATCCCTTTAGGTTAATTGATGTACAAGATTGTCTTTCTCTCTGTAAGGCAGAATAAAATCCTAGTCTCTGCCATACTTGTAAAAAGACAGCTTAAAGCATTATTTATAACTGCAATGTGATTGTATTGTAGCATTAATAGCACACTATGTATTTTACGGTGGTTATACAGGGTAAAATCCACGAGGTCATGAAGCGAGTTGATCTTCTCCCGATATCCCTACATATAGGTGGGCAATATTGGGCTAATCCGGTTGTTTGGCTCTGGGGCCAAATGATTGAATTAGAACGACGGGTATAGGGGCAGTTAGTTTGGGGAACACATCAACAAGCCGGTGCGGACCCCAATCCGGCTGAAAAATCAAACCTGCCCGATCAAGATCCGGCTAATTTCAGGCCAGATATCGGTCAGGCAGGCCCGTCATTCGTGCCCATACATTGGACTGAAATCAGCAACTAGAATCGGTCTGTGTATGGCCACGTTTAGGCCGTGCCCTTTATCAAGGGTGACACTTGATAAATGGCTAATCATTTTTCCTATCTGATTCCTCTCTGTAGGACTGTTAGTTTATCTATGGGCAGCTGTCATCAGTGATGGCTAGTGATGAGCGAATCTGTTCCGTTTCACTTCGCCGAAAAATTCGCGAATCTTTCAAAAGATCCGCGAAACGGCAAAAAATTTGTGCGGCAAAAAAAATTGTCGCCCGTGGCTATTATGTTGTCGTCTGCGGCTATTATTTTGTTGCGCAGCTATTATTTTGTCGCCCGCGGCTATTATTTTGTCCCACGGCTATAATTTTGTCGCCCGCGGCTATTATTTTGTCGCACGGCTATTATTTCATTGCCCGGCTATTCTTTTGACGCCTGCGACTATTCTTTTTTGACGCTGGTGACAATTTTTGGACGTGCGGCTAATTTTTCCGCTGCAAATTTTTTCATCCGTTTCGCGAAACAATCCGCCAATGGCGAAATGCAGAAATTCGCCGCAAATCCATGCCTGGCGAAATATTTCGCCCATCACTAGTGATGGCCAATAAGTGCCATAATTGCTGTTAAATATTCCGGCATTTACTATATAGAATTCTGCTAATATTAAGGGCTATATATACAGTATAATACATGGAAATACTGACTGAGGCAAAAGTAACCAGAGTCTTGCTTGTGAGACCTTAAATGTTTAATAATATACAATTAAGACTATATTTATATTAATTTATATCAAATAGATCTCCAAATGAGAACAAACAACTCAGTGTGATTACATGATCAATGTACATTCCATTCTTTTAAAAGATCTCAGGCAACAGATGGCGAATGGCATGTTCATCACAAACTAATTTGGTTCTTTCAGACTTAGTAAGAGTTTAAATTCCTATTATAAAAGAAGAGTAGGTCAAAGGTAGGATTGCGGACTTCATTCAAGAAGTCAATAGAGGCTACAGTATACATGTCTAATTATAGGTAAAGGAACCAGCTCTCAGCGGAGCTTGTCAGTCCTACCTGCTGTGATCACAGGTGATGTGAGCAGGTGAGGCTTCAGCCCTTCCCCTATTATCTTTAGGAACCAGTGCTTGGAGAAAGGGTCAGTGATAACAGGTTTTGTCAATGTGCAGCTTTCACTGGAGCTGGGACTGTGGGGCTCTGTGCATCTCACCGGTGTCCTTTCCCAGGGCTAAGGAACTCATGCACAGCTGATCAGTAGAGGCACCCTCTAGATATGGAAATGCCAGAGCTTGGCTCATTTAGCCATTGTCTCTGGCTAATTGTTTGGAAATTGCAAGTCCACTGGACCTTAAACATCATGACCTGATAGCCATCTTTTTGAAGATGAGAATTGAGACTTGTCGCTTCTGTACTCTGGAAATGCACAGAGCATCCTCATTTGGTCTGGGGTTTGGCCAATGTTCAGCTGCTTGTAATTGCCTTCATGACAAGTAGAAGCCTTAGGGCAATGGCACAGGTGGGCATTTCAAGCTTTTTGCCAACTGAGTTTTTGAGTAGCTCCAAACAAGCAGAGCCAAAATGCCCAAATTTGTTCAAAGAATTGCCTAAATTCACTTGTTTATACATGTCAGCAATGTAAGGTAATTTAGGATGTTTTGCTTTGTAGATCAGCATCACCTATTCATTGAAGTCAGGGCTATGGTACATGTGCCATTTTGTCCAATGACTTCATGATGAACCCCCTTGGTGTGCAGGGTCTGCTCTCACCATTGCTATGCCATAGTCCACCATGGTGCCATTATTTGCCTGCCATTGCTTCCTATAAAACAGCATAAAAAAACTGAAGCACTGTGAGCCCCACAATAGCTAAAAAGAAGTCACACAAAGTTTTTCTCTTGCTACAATATCAAACATGTTTTTGTCACATAGTAGGTACTGCCATACTGATTGCTCTGTCAAGGTAAAATGAAATATCATCCACACATGCCACACAAACTGTTCCCCAGTGATAGAATGATCATGTAGAATCCATGATAATGTCTCTTTTACAGCACTAATTAACACTGTGATACTAGGGCACAATGCAAGTAAAAAAACAGCAATTTTCATCATATTACTTTACATTGTGTAAATTAAAATGGCATAGTTCCTATTTATATCTAACCCAAATCATTCTACAATCATTCCAATACGTTATTTCTGCTTTAAAGAGATACTGACACCAGAAATGAAATCTTTTTTTTTTTATATATATCATAACTTTTCCAGAAGAGTATTTGCCCAATGCTTTTACATTACCCATTACCTATCTGATCCCCCATGTTTCTCTATGAGGGGGCGGCCATATCTGTGCAGCAGGAGTCCTTTAGCATTAGAAGGTATAACTGACAGGCTGAGAAGGGACAGTCAGGTTGGCAAAACAGTCAGGTTTAGGAACTTCAAGTTTTAATTGAATAGTTGTTTTTAGTGTCATTAAAACCACTGATGTTCATTTATGGGGTGTAATGTTGCATTTCCCTTTTGCAAGGTATATTTTTAGGTCCCATCACCTGAAAAGCGTCTCTTGATGCAGCCATGGGGTCCCCACTCCCAACTCAGCAACGCCCCCTACAGTTATACCAATGTTAATTCGCTTATAAAGGAGCACTTGGAAAGTTATATTTTTCAATTTTACGGTGTAAAACCACAACCAGCAATCCATTTTTACCTTCCAGCTCCCCCCACTTAGCGTCTAAAGGTGGCCATACACGGACCGATTTTTTACTTACAAACGACCGATTCCCGAACGATCCGATGCTATCGTTAAGTTATCGTATAGTTGGTGGTGTACGAACGATCGTCGGCCCACTAAACGAGCCGACATTATCGTCCCCAAAATCGATCGGCCAGGTTTAAAAATTTTGGTCGTTTAACGATAAAATCTGCCAGTTGGTGTGAGTGTCAGACATTTGTCTTTCAACGATTGTTCTCTGCGCATGTCACGATTGCCAGCAGCAGAAGTCAACGACATCGATCGTACGTAGATGTACGATCGTAGGTATTTTACGATAATGATGCGACAAAATCTTTCCCGAATTATCGTTGCCCGTGGATGGCATATCGTATGGGAACTCGATCGCCATACGATCGTTTGTCGATATAATCGTTCATCGCACAACGAGCGAAATCGCCTCGTGTATGGCCACCTTAAGACTCAGCAGCATGGCCCTCCTTATTTACAGGGTATAGTTGTGCTTTTCAAATGTAGGTACCAGTGTGCATATAGTACCCTGTGTCTGAGGTAAGGCCGGGAATTAGAGGAAAAGAAAGCATTTCAGGGGATATCTGGAAGGTAAATTGGTCATATTAGGGTGCTTTGTATCAAGCTGTTAATCTTATTATCCACATGTTTACTTAAGAGTTTCAGCCAAAACGACAATTAAAATAGCAACAGGATATTCTGCTTAGGAACTTCTGTATCATTTTGTCTTCCAGTAAGCAATATGACAGCTCCCAATGAATTGCAGATGGGTCAGGCATTATGTATTTTTGATCCATTGAGCCCCAAACTCACAAGCATAAACATAAATGCTCAATGTTAAAAAAAAAGGGATTTATAGAGTGAATGTCATGTTATTTGTCAGTATAACACTGTATAGCCTTAGTGAGTGAACCACAATACCCTGATACAAAAGCAACGGGATCATTCCATGACCTTGACTAGTTAGGAGGTTAGTCCGACATTACATTGTCTCAAAAAGCTTCAGATAAGTGTTATCAGACCCTAAAGGGGTAGGGTAGTAAATGTCAGCAGGTAGCATGAACTAGTCACTTGATCTAAAATAAGTATCTGATTGGTTGCTATGAGACCTGATACAGACTATGGACATTATATAATAAGTACAACTTTAAGTATGACTTGCATGTCCTATTCTAATATCTAGGGCTGGTTTTAGAAGCCATACAGGATATAGAAGTCATCCCAGCCCACTTAGTGTGAAATGTCCTTAGTAATATTATAAAATATTATGATATTTTGTCATATTTTCTCTACATCTAAAGGTATCTGATCTGTGACTCTGCAGCTGCTAATAAACTGCAACTTACAGTCTCCTAACTGAGACCTGAAGCTGGTTGGAGGGAAGCAGATTAAAAATTTCAATTTTTGTCTCAGTTAGAACTCCCAAGCCTTCCTACATAGCCCTGAGCACCAACACTCCTCTGCATCTCCATCCAATTAATGCAATTAATGAACAAGAAAATGTATAGGCCTGGAAAGCAGAACCCATAAGCTGACCAGGGAGACACGGTTAAACCAGATTTTCTCTCTCTTGCTGGGCCTACAAATCCCAGAGGCCATGCTGAGCCCTCAGGGTGCGTGTTCAGACTTATTTTAGGGCCATCAAGCAACCTCCTTCCAGCTGTTAATGGAATTCCCTCTGCCATTGTAAAGACATGGAGAAATGATGACATACAATGCCTGGAGCCTCTCAGCTGGACACTGGAAACTAAATTCTTCATTGTAAAGATAATGAAGGGGTGCCCAGGGCACATAATAAACATAGGGACCCAGATTGTGTATAATGTAATGCATACAGTAGGCTGTATCTCATTAAAGCATGTTAAGCAACGTCTCTGCGTTCCCCTGTATTCAGATTGGTATATTATTAGTGACGGAAATTCAGTGGGTACACGAGGACTAAAGTCGCAACAGTAGCGCTGTCACCAAAAGGGTTAATACAACAAAGGAAATCAAATGTAATTTTATGTTGTACACATTGCAGAACATAAAATATAAAGCTAGTCATACAAATTTGGTACATGTGTGCTGGCAGGGAGATCCCTACCAACAGGGTCGGACTGGTGGGTGCAGAGCCCAGCACCAGGGCCCCCACACCCCCAAGGTGCCCCCAGAGGCCACATCACCTGCAACCCCCACTGTGTCCCCCCATAACCCCCTACAGGGGCCCCCGCAGCCCAATGTCATCCCCTGAGTGCGCGTTAGTGAAACACACGTCAGGGGAGGACATCGGCGGCAACAGGGATCGGTCCTTGGCCGCTGGGGCCCACCGGGTTTTTTCCTGGTGTCCTGGGGCCCAGTCCGACCCTGCCTACCAATATTTATATACAACGCCAGTAGGTCTGATACTGTTATCTACTGATGCATCATGTTGGCCAATGTATTGTGCATAGGCAGATGAGGAAGAAAAGAGAATCTGCAACTCCAATTCGCTTCATGTTGTGATTGTTTGGGCCAAACTCACATAAACCTCAATAAATGTTCTAAATACCAGAGTTTTAGGAACTTGACCATCAAATTGCTGTTCTAGATGCCACTTTTAGGAATCCAATGTACCGTTTCAGAACCAGATAGATCAGAAAACCATTTTGGTGTTATTGATCAAGGTTTGCTTGCATTAATAATGTCAAGTTAGGAACCATGGAGTAAAACTAGCAAAAGTGTGCTACACCATCTTTTTGAATTTAAATAAACATTTTGTTATTAAATCGTGATTTTATTTTTTAATAAATACATATTTTAATGACAATTTAATTTTTCAATGCTGCCTTTGTGAATTCTAGAAGTTGGGTATCCTAGAACTTGGCACATTTGGGCAGATCTGTGATTCAGCTTCAGAACTGGAAGGGGAATACAGACAAGCTAGCCTAACAGGCTGAATGAGAGGCCATAGGCATAGTCACCACCACAAGGTAGGTCAGTATCAACCTTAAAAGTAGCTTGGTTCTAGGCTGAAATTTATGACTAATTATTTTCACTGGGCTCCTGTAATATAATAGAGACGCTATATCCATGCAGAGCTTTCATTTTAATGAAATATTACATAATTATTAGGCCCAGACAGAAAGCTTTTGAGTTAAGAGCGACTGCAAAAAAAGAAAAGAAAAAAGGACTAATTTAGAGGTCCTGGCGTTCTCTAGCCTTTAGCAATGGAGGCAGTAAAAAAAAACCAGAAAAAAACTCAGCACTTAACAACTGTGCTCTCCTGATTAATTTTTAATTGAATCTTGTAAAGGCATGGAAACAGTGTGAATTATAAAGCAGCAGACAGGGTTTTCGCCAATGCAATTCATGCTTATTATATGGCCTTTTTCCATGTGTCCGGCAGGGCCAGAAGGTTTAGACATGGCTGAAGGGATGAATGTTTAGAGGAGTCAGGATCACAGAGAGAGGAAACATCAAAGGGAGACAAACAATAAGATAATTAGAGCCACCAAGTCCCAGGGGTAGAAGCAAAGCAAGATTTGCAATGGCTAATCCAATATTAGCAGCCATACAAAGTATGCCTGGCAGTTTAGACAGTCATAAACTGGACATTTTTCAAAGCTTTGCCTATAAAAAAGAAACTTAAATGATGTATGGTGTCATGTTAGGGACCTTTTTCATTGCCTGTATAAAGTGCCTTGGGGTTGTAATACTAAGTAAAAACTTAGTATATTGGAGCATGATGTAAACATTGATATTCAGAGGCAACTTGCAATGGTTCTTCATTTTAAATTTCAGTCCTTTAGTTAACTAGTTGCTAGGGCCTTATTTACCCAAGCAGCCAGCAGTGGTTTGAAGGAAAGACTGGCATATGAATAAAAGAGGGACTAAATAGGAAGATAAGTAACAATAACAATAAAATTGTTGCCTAAGGGCCGTGGCACATGGGGAGATTAGTCGCCGCGCAACAAATCTCCCTTGTCGCAGGCGACTAATATCCCCGAAATGCCATCCCACTGGCTAGAATGTAAATCGCTGGTGGGATGGCATATGCGGCGCCGAAATCTCCGAAGTTTCCTCTCAAGGCAACTTCGTCGATTTCGGCAAATCGCCGAACCGATTATGCCATCCCACCGGCGATTTACATTCTAGCCGGTGGGATGGCATTTCGGGGAGATTAGTCGCCCGCAACAAGGGAGATTTGTTGCAGGTGACTAATCTCCCCGTCTGTCATGGCCCTAACAAAGCAATCATTTTTTGGCCACCGTGGTGAGAGGCAGAAGAAGCATCACCCGAAACGCGTAAGGTATTGAGGCTTTGATAGTTGAGCAAATAAAGATAATATTTTTTATTGGAAGATTGGCTGCTGTCCATTTTTCTTTTGTTTGAGAGGCAGATAATGAGTTAAACCACCCCTTTAAGGTGGCCATAGACCTGCAATATTCTTTGTTATCTACCATATAAGTCCTTGGGCCGAACAAACCCATACATGGTATGGCCACCTTAGCCTTGTTCCATTCCTTCAGTGTGATCTGTTGGAACAGCACCTGTAGATCCTTTTCACTTTATCTTTCAGTGTACCCTACACATGTACCCTACACATGTACCCTACACATGTTCCCTACACATGTTCCCTACACATGTTCCCTACACATGTACCCTACACATGTTCCCTACACATGTTCCCTACACATGTTCCCTACACATGTACCCTACACATGTTCCCTACACATGTTCCCTACACATGTACCCTACACATGTACCCTACACATGTACCCTACACATGTTCCCTACACATGTTCCCTACACATGTTCCCTACACATGTTCCCTACACATGTACCCTACACATGTTCCCTACACATGTTCCCTACACATGTACCCTACACATGTTCCCTACACATGTACCCTACACATGTTCCCTACACATGTACTCTACACATGTTCCCTACACATGTTCCCTACACATGTTCCCTGCACATGTTCCCTACACATGTACCATACATGGGACATGGGTTTTCTTGAGGATGAAAACTAATGGAATCCCTTCCCAGCTGCTGTAATGACATCAAGTGGATGCAGGCAATTGGCATTACAATGATTGGGCAGCAATTCTAGTAGGTTTTTGCCCACCAGTGGGGCTACTAAATGCTTCGGCAGTATGACCGCTAGAGAGACACATGGGGACAAGTGTGCTTATTAAGAACTGGCTTCAGACAGAAATGCTTGGATGCACAGAGGAAAGTTGCAGAAACTTGAGAAGAAATGATTTTGTGAGCAAAGCTGGTCACACGCTGATTTCCATGTAATCTAATCTGCTTCCCACAGATGGAGTCAAATGGTTGTTTACACCAGATAATTGTCTAATTACAAATTCAAAAACATCTTAACCAGGTTCTGTCAAAATATATATTTTTTTTAACATCAAAAAGTTGGAATAACAATGTTTATTACAATTCAAATCCATCTTTCTGACCTGGATGCAAAAAAAAAAAAAAAACCTATGTCAAGTACAAACAATCAAAAGTTCTGACTAGTGATGAGCAAATCTGTTCCGTTTCGCTTCGCCGTAAAATTCGCGAATCTTTAAAAAGATCCGCGAAACGGTGAAAAATTCGCGAAACGGCGAAAATGTCGTGCGACAAAAAAAATTTGTCGCCCGCGGCTATTATTTTGTCGCGCGGCTATTGTTTCGTCGCCCGCAGCTATTATTTTGTCGCGCGGCTATTGTTTCGTCGCCCGCGGCTATTATTTTGTCGCGCGGCTATTGTTTCGTCGCACGCGGCTATTGTTTCGTCGCACGCGGCTATTATTTTGTCGCGCGGCTATTGTTCCGTCGCACGCGGCTATTATTTCGTCGCCCGCGGCTATTATTTCGTCGCGCGGCTATTATTTCGTCGCGCGGCTATTCTTTTGACGCCCGCGACAATTCTTTTTTGACGCCGGCGACAATTTTTGGACGTGCGCCGAATTTTTCCGCGGCGAATTTTTTCATCCGTTTCGCGAAACAATCCGCCAATGGCGAAACGCGGAAATTCGTCGCGAATCCATGCCTGCCGAAACATTTCGCCCATCACTAGTTCTGACACATTGGTGTGCTTTGTAAATTGTACTCATTTTATTTCATAAAAGTGCCCGTATATAAATATATATGTATAGCACTACTGTATACACAGCACCGTGCTTTTTGCACTACAGAATGGCAGACAGATCTGCGCTGCTGCGGCAACATATCCTTAGCCTTAGCATCACTGCATTACTTGCAGATATTGTGGGACATTGCCTTCTTTTGCATCTTCCCACAATGAATCATCACGAGTAATGTGTTTTACATGCAGGGATCTGAAGTGATATGCAACGGGAGAATAGCCAGTTCCCTGTAAGTACAAACAAGGGTAAAAAAATGGCAATAAATCCAAATAAATATGTAATTCCGGCACTCAGTGATGAGCACAGCATCAGGATACGCAGCTAGCCCTGTTCTAAGGCAGGCAGTAAGGACAGGGCCCTGATGCAGGCTGTATATATATATATATATACCTGACAATGATCCCTGGTGGATCGAAACACGTTGATGTGAGTGTGGAACAATAAATAATTTTTTTTCTGATGTTTTGAACTGGTTTGAGCTGTGAGTGCTTTTAACTAGGTATCTAAAGATTTTTTGGTGAGCACCCAGCATGTGACTTTGGAGTGGTAAGTGCCGTCAATGGAGGATATATATATAAATGTCACAATATAAGGCTGTATTAAACACATTCATTACATGACAGCTAAAACACCAGCACAATTATCATCATAATTTCCCAATCAGCCCTAGAGCATCAGCTTATATTACTGGCAAACCTAATCTCTGCTTGATAATTTGCGACAACCCCCTAAGCTTAGTTTTTCAAAACCTGCTCAGAGCCCACTGAACATGAGCCACTGACATTTCTAACAAAATCCAAGATGGAGAGCTCCTGTGACAACTTTATTGTTAAAGAGATGCTGAACCTTTAGGCCAATGAATTAAGCTTATTCTTTGCTGGGCCTTAGTGGCTAGTATAGGCCTAGATCATATGACAAGGAAAGAATGGAGTCATTGGATGGAGGGGCCTTTTTGATATTATCAAACCAGAGTTCCCTTCTAAAGAAATTTTCTGCTTACCCACACCAAAGTAAGTAGGTCAGGATTCTTAAAAATGCCACCAATTTGCTATAAGAAGTTGCATGGAGGATGCAACATATGCTATTAGCAGTGACAACCAATCCAAGAATCTTGCCCTGGGTTGCTTGGGAGGGTGCATTTTTCAAGGGGGCTTTCCTATTCATCTGCATTTCTTTTTGTGGTTAAATAGTTTTCCATCAGTTCATTCGATCCCCACTTGCACACAAATCTTAGCTCCTTCATTTAACAATTTTAGTGTGGGAGGTTCATAGAAACTCTTTTACATAAAGCAACTGTTATAATATCACAGGTAAAAAACATAGTTCTATTACCCATGAAACAAAACAATACAACTAAGGCCTGTTCTAAATCTAAATCGGTTTGTAAATGACATGAGTTCAAAAAAATATGCCAAGGGAAATATGGGGAGATAATTGGGAAACATTGGTGACCTATCAAACTTTCTCAAAATGTGACATTAACTTGTCCAAAACTGGACCCCCATTTGTGCCCATAGGTTTCAGCACTGGGGACATCCACCGGACTGTGGGGTAAAATGTGGTAGGCAAAATACCCAAACTCATGTGTTTGCCATAGGCCTGAGACTGTGCACAAGTATAAACATCCCCTCATAAACAAAGATGTGGGTTTTATAGATCAGTGTGGGATTACGACATTAGTGCATTGAAATGAAGTGATGAAGAAAGGCCTTTATATAAGGGTTACTTAATGCATGAGATTATTGGAGACTTCTCCTTTCATTGCCATTCCTATACACTCTTGCTTTTGTATGAGCATGTTAGGAAGCTGGCCTGTTTGTGCCCCTTTCTTTGGCTCATTAATGCCCATTAAGATGCCGCCTCTTTGGCGTCAGCGGCCCTGTGCCCTGCACACAAGCACACACACATGTTTATTTTATCTGGGGCTGTGCCAGAGCATCCAGAGGCATCAAAAGAAGCTACGTACCGGCAGGAATTGAAAGGACTCCAGATGTGTGCAGGCAGTGCCAGGGCGTTCGAAAAAGAACGAGAAAGGTTGGCTTGCAGTGTGCGAAAAGGGTTAACAGGCTAATTTCCTAAATCGGCACTGGGAACAATTTGGTGATTTATAAATAAACTTGTTACTAACTGTTCAAAATTGTGCTCAGAGCAAGGAGAGGCTTGTCCGTTCTGTTGTAGAGGAAACGCACAAAAGCTGCGTTAGTCCTGAAATTGCAGGTAACACGGAGAAAAATGTTCATTTACATTAGAAAGTCACAAACAAACAAACACCACTTTCATATTCTTCCTACTGCCTTACGCCAATGGTCATTTTAATATCATAAACCCGGAGCAACTAGCGTTTGCCCAATTTAACCTTATCTGAAATCTAACATTATGAACACAAGCAAAATGGAGTTAATAACGTCAAAAATGCTACCCTCAGCTTGGAGTGTGATTGGTGTGAAAATTGTTGACTTCAGCGCCTTTATTATTATTATTATTACTATGGTCTTATAGATATAGGGAATAATGTACCCCCTATTGTAAAATATAAGGATATTAGAAGTCACAGAGGAGAGACACAAGTACATATAGAGGTGTTTCTCTTTTACTCTGAAGTGTCATCTAATATCCTCATATAATACAGCAACAAAGTACATTATTTATTATAATACACTGTTTGTAAGGATTTACTTTTATGAATATTTAGGGATCTTGTGTATAGATTTTGTCTTTCACAGGACATTTAAAAAGTAATTTTAGCAAAATTGTTAAAACTAGAAATAAATAATAATTGCCAGTTGACAATAATTATTGTATTTCGTTCTTTCTAAACATGGTAGCCTCCCATCAGGTGACTGTCAGCTGTACATATGCCTTGTAACAACTATTGTGCATTTCACATGAGATTCCCTGTCTCTTTAAAGGGCTGATAAGAGAAAACACATGGTTTATCACCTAAAACTTAATTTCTCATCTCTCAGTCAATCAGTACGACATGACTTATAACCATTAGGTTTTATATCCTGATAAAGGGGAAGTAAAACCTTCTAGCAATTCTTAAGTTTTACTGCCAGTGCAGAGATGCTCAATCCCGCCTATGCGACCACATTAACTTCACTTGGCCCATAACTTGTCCGCCACTACCAGTCACACAGGCCATGTAACTTCCATACCATTCCCAACACTGTTCCCAACTGTCTTTCTTTTACAAAAAAATAAAAATGGGAAATTGAGTTGAAATTGACACATTTCTGTTTGCGATTATGAAGAGTGTATTCCTTGTTTCAACACTACTTTTATTCTAGAAAATGCTCTTTGCACTTTTTTAAACCCCCTTCATACAGTTTGAGAGAATTAGCAAGCCCATAAATTGGCAACCAACAATATGCAGGGAAGCAAAATACATCTATAGTTACACTAAGACACTATCATGGGTACAGTGTGTTCACAACTGCACACTGGCAATAGCAAACAAATGTGCACATAAGGCAAATCACTTCCACAATGTTCTTTTTGCTGCTGGAGAGGAAGGCTGGCTCCAGGTTACCTGCTGACTGCAACCCCTTTTGTCTTCATTACGCAGGTACTCCACATATAATGGAACTTTTACAGCTAGCTAGTGTAATATTCATTTGTACATGTTCCAATAGAATGCTTTTTGGCTGACGGAGAAGAAAGAAGGAAAATGCCCTCTCTGTCCTGAAGCAGCCCTGGATCCTTGCATGCACAAACTCTGCTTTAAGGTAATACACAGATTTTCATCAGCAAACTGAAGCCATCAGTCACTCGCACACTATATACAGGCTGCCAATGAAACCAGCGAGGCGTCACCGCGTCAGGCAGTTTCTACAACCCTTCCTGTACAGAGCTAAAATAAATCAGATATCCCAGCGCTTACAACATAAGTTACAACATGCAATTCTGAGACTTTTTCATTTATTTTATATTTACTGAGATGGTCATTCACTCATTTTGGACCAACAAAAACATAAACAAACAAACAAACAAAAACGGGCTAAGGGAAGCGTCTGAAATTTCAACCAAGATGTTTTATGCAAAAAACACAATCGTTAGAGGTTAAGTTGTTCAATATGGGTGTCTGGCGATCATTTTAGCTCAGCTGCCTGTTATCACTTCATACTCTTGAAACATTTGGAACTATTTATGTCCTTTAAACTAATTTACATGTGCTGAGAGACACATGTGTGGCAGAGACTTTACTTCAAGTGGAGGCAAAGCCTTTCGGTTTATGAGCGTGCTGATCACAGATGGGTGATATCAAGCCTTTTTTACAGATCACAAACTTTAGTGGTAAATGCACAGCTTTAATGGAAAGGGGGGGGGAATAATAGCCTCTGGGAAGGGACTGGGGCTGTGGGATAGCAGGTATAGTAGGGAGAGATGGTGCCTATAGTAGCAGTGGGATAATATCCCCTGGGAAGGGACTGTGGCTGGGGGATAGCAGGTATAGTAGGGAGAGATGGTGCCTATAGTAGCAGTGGGATAATAGCCTCTGGGAAGGGACTGTGGCTGTGGGATAGCAGGTATAGTAGGGAGAGATGGTGCCTATAGTAGCAGTGGGGGGATAATAGCCTCTGGGAAGGGACTGGGGCTGTGGGCTAGCAGGTATAGTAGGGAGAGATGGTGCCTATAGTAGCAGTGGGATAATAGCCTCTGGGAAGGGACTGTGGCTGTGGGATAGCAGGTATAGTAGGGAGAGATGGTGCCTATAGTAGCAGTGGGATAATAGCCTCTGGGAAGGGACTGGGGCTGTGGGATGGCAGGTATAGTAGGGAGAGATGGTGCCTATAGTAGCAGTGGGGGGATAATAGCCTCTGGGAAGGGACTGGGGCTGTGGGATAGCAGGTATAGTAGGGAGACATGGTGCCTATAGTAGCAGTGGGATAATATCCCCTGGGAAGGGACTGTGGCTGTGGGATAGCAGGTATAGTAGGCAGAGATGGTGCCTATAGTAGCAGTGGGGGGATAATAGCCTCTGGGAAGGGACTGGGGCTGTGGGATAGCAGGTATAGTAGGGAGAGATGGTGCCTATAGTAGCAGTGGGATAATAGCCTCTGGGAAGGGACTGTGGCTGTGGGATAGCAGGTATAGTAGGGAGAGAATTTTATTAAAATATATTTAACAAATACAATAAAACAATAATTACATTTCAATCAAGCAAAAAACAAAAAAAAAAAAAACATATAAATCAATATTACATCAAAAACAAAACGTACCTTCCTGCAAAGCATCTTATTTCTTACAGATCATTATAAAACACATATCAAGAGGCATCTTTATGTTTCTTTTTTTGAGAATTGTCCAAACATTTCCCAGCAGACCGTTTAACCTGTACCCGCACACCTGCCCCCTGACTCTCCATCACATCTTGCTCCCCCAACTCCCCTTCCTCCAGTGACTCCTTTTCTGCCCCCTGAGACTGAAAAGCCCCTTCTCTTTTGCTCTTCTTCCTGCTGGAGATGATATCAGATGAGAGACTTTCCCTTTTCTCCCTCTCCTCCTCCTCCTCCTCCATTCTCTCCAACTCTACCTGTTCCTCTGCTATATCCCCCCACGACTTCCCTCCTGGCAAAACAAACCTATTTTCAGTTGGGAGGGTAATTACACCTGGGCACTGAGCCTCCTTAGCTTTATTAGATTTGCTGCCCACCACTATCCAACCATCCCCTCCGCCTCCCTCCTCTTGGGCTGCCTGTACCGCTGCCTGTGCCTTTGCCTGTTTGTTCTCCCCCTCTTTCCCTCTCACCTCTGTTGGGCGCCCCCTGTCTGTCTCTTTTGCCCCACCTGCCCTCTCCTCCCCCCTTCCCTCAGTCTGAGGCAAGTTCTCCCCTGGCATTGGGGTACTCATTACTTTTTCCAGATTGGGACAAGCCTTCCTAATGTTGCGCCAGGCGTCGGGGCAGGCCCTATAAGCATGGCCGGATTGCATACACAGGTTACACTTTATGGCCTTTACACACTCCTTGCTTGGGTGCCCAGTCTCCCCACACAAAGCACATTTCTGTATGTTGCACTTTACAGCATAATGCCTGTTGGACCCACATTTATAGCATAGCCTGGGCTGGCCCACATAGAAACAGACACCCCTTGCTTTCCCAATGAAAAAGGAATTTGGGAGATGTTTCTGAACATTCTGATCCACATGCAGTTTCACTTGGACTTTATACCCCCCTACCCAGAATCCCTCCTCATCAAACACCGGCTCCAGGGGGGATAGGACAGTGCACTGGCGCCGGAGCCATATGAGGATGTCCTGCTCATGCACTGTCTCTCTCTTCATGATAATGGTAACCAGTTTGGTTTCGGGTTTGGACACCGGTATTACCCTAAACCCCTCCCACTCCTTGGCCTCTTTACTCAGATGGTATCGCCTCCAGAACTCCTCTAACCCTTGGGATAACTTATAGCTTAAATCAAACTCAGTGTCTGTGACACTCAGCAAGGCATAAACGTCCTGTGGGGTAAAACCCAGCAACTGTTTAATAATGTTTCTGCCCACAAACCTGCGCCCCGGGAAATCCTCCCTCTCTTTCTCCCACTTAATTTTCACAACATTTTTCCTCTTATCAAACTCATCATCAAACTCCTCATCCTGCTCACGTGCAAAGAATCTCCTTCCCTCCCAAACACTGCCCCCCGCAGCCCCAGCAACACTCTCAGTCCCCCCTTGCACATTGCTTTCCCCAGCAGAATAAACAACATTTTTTCCTTACCCTCCCCCCTCACTCACACACATTGCATTACCTGCAATCACCTGCACCTCAGCTGCACCACTCTCAGCTGCTTGCCCCACACTGCCCCCAGCACTCACCCCACTCACGGCAGCTGCACACACACTATCAGTATGGGAAAGACCGTTACTATGCACAATGTTAGTAGCAACGCTACATTCAGTAAAAGTTTTTGAAACTTCAGTCTCTTTGAGCAGTTCAGCAACTTTTAGCAGTCTCTCAGCAGTCACATTGCCCTCCTTCATCTGCTCAAATCTCTGTTTGTTGTCATACAGCTCCTTCCATGGCTCTATAACAGCCAGAATGTCTTTAATGTTAATTTCAGTCTCTTCCAGCTCCTTATTGAGGAAAGCCAACTCCCTGATGTACTGAGTTCTCCTCTCTCCTCTCAGCAACTTCTGATTTTTTATCAGTCTGTCAATGTCTCTGTTTAAATTGTTTTGCTTCTCCTCCAAACACCGCAGCTCCTTCAAAGCATTAATAATTGTATCATACTGTATTACAGTCTCAGTACCTTTGTGCACTTCCCCAGCCTTCCCCAGGGGCCCGGCAGCCATTACCTGTTCACTCTCCAGGGCCACACGGCTTCCATGCACCTCACAAGCAGCAGCCATTTCCTGGTCACTCCGAGCGCTTTCTGCAACTTTTAGGGCCACACAGCTTCCATGTTCCTCACAGGCAGCAGCCATCTCCTGGTTGGTCAGAGCACTTTCTGCAACTTCCAGGGCCATATGGCTTCCAAGCTCCTCACTGCCAGCAGCCATTTTGCAGTCATCAGACTCTCCTCTCACCTCCTGGTCTGCCTCTGTTGTAGCTCCGCAGCTCCCTGCAGTTACTCCAACACCGGCGCCCAGGTCCTCAGAGTCACTCTCCATGCCGCTTTGGGAACAGCTTTTGCTTTTCTTTTCCTTCCCTTTAAGAGAGCAGGAAACATTGCCCTCTGCAGTGCGCTCCACTGTCACCACAATGTTGGACCCAGTGGCCTTCTTGCTGCTTCTCAAACGGGTTTTCACTACCCGGCTAAACGGTTTAATCGCTTTCTTCCCCATTGAGCAGGGAAAAACAGCAAAAAACAAAGAAAAAATACCCACAAAAACTAACCCCCAGCCGGGCCTGGGAGAAAGTCACAACTCCACAGAGCACTCAGAGCACTCAGAGCACCTCCACTCAGTAGCAACAGCAATGAGCAAATGGCCTCTGGGAAGGGGGTGTGGCTGTGGGATAGCAGGTATAGTAGGGAGAGATGGTGCCTATAGTAGCAGTGGGATAATAGCCTCTGGGAAGGGACTGTGGCTGTGGGATAGCAGGTATAGTAGGGAGAGATGGTGCCTATAGTAGCAGTGGGATAATAGCCTCTGGGAAGGGACTGTGGCTGTGGGATAGCAGGTATAGTAGGGAGAGATGGTGCCTATAGTAGCAGTGGGATAATAGCCTCTGGGAAGGGACTGTGGCTGTGGGATAGCAGGTATAGTAGGGAGAGATGGTGCCTATAGTAGCAGTGGGGGCATAATAGCCTCTGGGAAGGGACTGTGGCTGTGGGATAGCAGGTATAGTAGGGAGAGATGGTGCCTATAGTAGCAGTGGGGGGATAATAGCCTCTGGGAAGGGACTGGGGCTGTGGGATAGCAGGTATAGTAGGGAGAGAATTTTATTAAAATATATTAAACAAATACAATAAAAATACAATTACATTTCAATCAAGCAAAAAATACATATAAATCAATATTGCATCAAAAAACAAAGCGTACCTCCCTCCAAAGCATCTTATTTCTTACAGATTGTTATAATACACATATCAAGAGGCATCTTTATGTTTCTTATTTTGAGACTTGTCTAAACATTTCCCAGCAGACCGTTTAACCTGTACCCGCACACCTGCCCCCTGACTCTCCATCACACTTTCCTCCCCCAACTCCCTTTCCTCCAGTGACTCCTTTTCTGCCCCCTGAGACTGAAAAGCCCCTTCCCTCTTGCTCTTCTTCCTGCTGGAGATGATATCAGATGAGAGACTTTTCCTTTTCTCCCTCTCCTCCTCCTCCTCCTCCTCCATTCTCTCCATCTCTACCTGTTCCTCTGCTAAATCCCCCCACGATTTCCCTCCTGGCAAAACAAACCTATTTTCAGTTGGGAGGGTAATTACACCTGGGCACTGAGCCTCCTTAGCCTTATTAGATTTACTGCCCACCACTATCCAACCATCCCCTCCACCTCCCTCCTCTTGGGCTGCCTGTACCGCTGCCTGTACCTTTGCCTGTTTGTTCTCTCTCTCCTTCCCTCTCACCTCTGTTGGGCGCCCCCTGTCTGTCTCTTTTGCCCCACCTGCCCTCTCCTCCCCCCCTCCTTCAGTCTGGGGCAAGTTCTCCCCTGGCATTGGGGTACTCATTACTTTCTCCAGATTGGGACAAGCCTTCCTAATGTTCCGCCAGGCGTCGGGGCAGGCCCTATAAGCATGGCCGGATTGCATACACAGGTTGCACTTTATGGCCTTTACACACTCCTTGCTTGGGTGCCCAGTCTCCCCACACAAAGCACATTTCTGTATGTTGCACTTTACAGCATAATGCCTGTTGGACCCACATTTATAGCATAGCCTGGGCTGGCCCACATAGAAACAGACACCCCTTGCTTTCCCAATGAAAAAAGAATTTGGGAGATGTTTCTGAACATTCTGATCCACATGCAGTTTTACTTGGACTTTATACCCCCCTATCCAGAATCCCTCCTCATCAAACACCGGCTCCAGGGGGGATAGGACAGTGCACTGGCGCCGGAGCCATATGAGGATGTCCTGCTCATGCACTGTCTCTCTCTTCATGATAATAGTGACCAGTTTGGTTTCGGGTTTGGACACAGGGATTACCCTAAACCCCTCCCACTCCTTGGCCTCTTTACTCAGATGGTACCGCCTCCAGAACTCCTCTAACCCTTGGGATAACTTATAGCTTAAATCAAACTCAGTGTCTGTGACACTCAGCAAGGCATAAACATCCTGTGGGGTAAAACCCAGCAACTGCTTAATAATGTTTCTGCCCACAAACCTGCGCCCCGGGAAATCCTCCCTCTCTTTCTCCCACTTAATTTTCACAACATTCTTCCTCTTGTCAAACTCATCATCAAACTCCTCATCCTGCTCACGTGCAAAGAATCTCCTTCCCTCCCAAACACTGCCCCCCGCAGCCCCAGCAACACTCTCAGTCCCCCCATGCACATTGCTTTCCCCAGCAGAATAAACAACATTTTTTCCTTCCCCTCCCCCCTCAGTCACACACGTTGCATTACCTGCAATCACCTGCACCTCAGCTGCACCACTCCCAGCTGCTTGCACCTCAGCTGCACCACTCCCAGCCGCTTGCACCTCAGCTGCCTCAGCACTCACTGCCCCTCCCCCCTCAGTCACACACATTGCATTACCTGCATGTACCTGCACCCCAGCCGCTTGCCCCACACTGCCCCCGGCACTCACAGCAGCTGCACACACACCATCAGTATTGGAAAGACCGTTACTATGCACAATATCAGTAGCAACGCTATATTCTGCAACAATTTTAGAGTATTCAGTCTCTTTCAGCAGTTCAGCAACTTTTAGCAGTCTCTCAGCAGTCATATTGCCCTCCTTCATCTGTTCAAATCTCTGCTTGTTGCCATACAGCTCCTTCCATGGCTCTATAACAGCCAGAATATCTTTAATGTTAATCTCAGTCTCTTCCAGTTCCTTATTGAGGAAAGCCAACTCCTTGATGAACTGAGTCCTCCTCTTTCCTCTCAGCAACTTCTGATACTTTATCAGTCTGTCAATGTCTCTGTTTAACTTGCTTTGCTTCTCCTCCAAATACCTCAGCTCCTTTAAAGCATTAATGATAGTGTCATATTGTATAACAGTCTCAGTCCCTTTGTGCATTTCCCCTGCCTTCCCCAGGGGGCCGGCAGCCATTACCTGCTCACTCTCCTGGGCCACACGGTTTCCATGCACCTCACAGGTAGCAGCCATTTCCTGGTCACTCAGAGCACACTCTGCAACCTCCAGGGCCACACAGTTTCCATGCTCCTCACTGGCAGCAGCCATCTCCTGGTTGGTCAGAGCACTTTCTGCAACCACCATTGCCACATGGCTTCCATGCTCCTCACTGCCAGCAGCCATTTTGCAGCCATCAGACTCTGCTCTCACCTCCTGGTCTGCCTCTGTTGTAGCTCCGCAGCTCCCTGCAGTCACTCCAACACCGGCGTCCAGGTCCTCAGAGTCACTCTCCATGCCGCTTTTGGAACAACTTTTGCTTTTCTTTTCCTTTGCTTTAACAGAGCAGGAAACTTTGCCCTTTGCAGTGCGCTCTACTGACACCACAATGTTAGATCCAGCAGCCCTCCTGCTGCTCAAACGGGTCTTCACCACCCGGCTAAACGGTTTTATCGCTTTCTTCCCCATCAAGTAGGGAAAAGCACCAAAAACAGAGAAAAAAACCCCACAAAACTAACTCCCAGACCCAGCCGGGCCCGGGAGAAAGTCACAACTCCACAGAGCACTCAGAGCACCTCCACTCAGTAGCAATAGCAATGAGCAAATGGCCTCTGGGAAGGGGGTGTGGCTGTGGGATAGCAGGTATAGTAGGGAGAGATGGTGCCTATAGTAGCAGTGGGGGGATAATAGCCTCTGGGAAGGGACTGTGGCTGTGGGATAGCAGGTATAGTAGGGAGAGATGGTGCCTATAGTAGCAGTGGGATAATAGCCTCTGGGAAGGGACTGGGGCTGTGGGATAGCAGGTATAGTAGGGAGAGATGGTGCCTATAGTAGCAGTGGGGGGATAATAGCCTCTGGGAAGAGACTGGGGCTGTGGGATAGCAGGTATAGTAGGGAGAGATGGTGCCTATAGTAGCAGTGGGGGCATAATAGCCTCTGGGAAGGGACTGTGGCTGTGGGATAGCAGGTATAGTAGGGAGAGATGGTGCCTATAGTAGCAGTGGGGGGATAATAGCCTCTGGGAAGGGACTGGGGCTGTGGGATAGCAGGTATAGTAGGGAGAGATGGTGCCTATAGTAGCAGTGGGATAATAGCCTCTGGGAAGGGACTGTGGCTGTGGGATAGCAGGTATAGTAGGGAGAGATGGTGCCTATAGTAGCAGTGGGGGGATAATAGCCTCTGGGAAGGGACTGTGGCTGTGGGATAGCAGGTGTAGTAGGGAGAGATGGTGCTGGGAATCAGTATCTGGGACTGGGAATGTAGGATAGCAGGTAAAGTAGGGTGAGGAGAGGCCTATTGTTTCAGTGTGGAGGATAGTATCTCGAACTGGGACTGCAGTAAAACAGGTATTAATTACAGTAAACCTTATGTAACCTGTGGGCCTTCAGTTATCAAAAAACATATGTTTCAGCAAATTCTACTTATTATTTACATCTTAGAGTATACATTCCCTTTAAAACCCTTATTATTCAACAAGATCTAGATTTCCCTGGGAAAACAAAAACCTCCTGTATTGTGTAGTATATGCCTTTTAGAAATCTTGCATCCACTTCTGACTGTGCCGATTTTTCAGCGGGAGTGCATGCTCCGGAAATCCAGCGAGATTCATTGTTGGAAGCGAAACAAACACAAATGGGTGGTTATCAGGTGACATGGTACTAAATTATTTATGAGGGGGAAAAAAAAAACCAAGAAATTTTAGGAACTGGAATGCATTGGCCTGAAATGACTGATAGATCGGTAAAGCAGGAAACGTATTTAACCCTTTTCTTTCCCTCCCAAAACACTGCATCGAGTGCTGTTCTGGTACAGTTAATAAAGTTTGCCATGGAACAACACGTTTGAGTTTAGCCTGTTCCTGGCTAGAGGAACACGTAGTGCATTTTGCCTGCTGCATATTTTCCACTAACAAAATGTGTCCTTGCATGAAGTAAAGCAATTCTAGTTCTCCTCCCCACACAACCATGTAACTAGTGCCTTGTGCAACATTTGGTGCAAAATGTTCCCCATTGCACCCCTTTGTCTTTATCGATAAAGTGCACCTACTTACAAAGAAAAGAGACTAAGAAAATGATCATTGGTGTATGCTATAAACCACCCCGTATAAGGGAGGAGAATGAAGCCCAGCTGTTATTGCAAATGGAGGAGGCTTCAACTAAGTCAAGTTGTTATTATGGGGGACTTTATCCAGACAATGACTGGAGTAATGGGGTGGCTAAGTCAGAAAAAGCTAGTAGGTTTGTAAATATACTAAATGACAACTTCTTATTTCGCGCAGAGTATGAAAGTTTCGGATTCATTCAAGCTTCGGTATCGGGGCCGGGTTGGAGCTGCAGAGTGTCATTGATTCCTATGGGAGGCTTTCCTTGGGCCGGGTTGGAGCTGCAGAGTGCCATTGAGCTCTATGGGAGGCTTTCCTTGGGCCAGGTTGGAGCTGCAGAGTGCCATTGAGCCCTATGGGAGACTTTCCTTGGGCCGGGTTGGAGCTGCAGAGTGCCATTGAGCCCTATGGGAGACTTTCCTTGGGCCGGGTTGGAGCTGCAGAGTGCCATTGAGCCCTATGGGAGACTTTCCTTGGGCCGGGTTGGAGCTGCAGAGTGTCATTGATTCCTATGGGAGACTTTCCTTGGGCCAGGTTGGAGCTGCAGAGTGCCATTGAGCCCTATGGGAGACTTTCCTTGGGCCGGGTTGGAGCTGCAGAGTGCCATTGAGCCCTATGGGAGGCTTTCCTTGGGCCAGGTTGGAGCTGCAGAGTGCCATTGAGCCCTAAGGGAGACTTTCCTTGGGCCGGGTTGGAGCTGCAGAGTGCCATTGAGCCCTATGGGAGGCTTTCCTTGGGCCAGGTTGGAGCTGCAGAGTGCCATTGAGCCCTATGGGAGACTTTCCTTGGGCCAGGTTGGAGCTGCAGAGTGCCATTGAGCCCTATGTGAGGCTTTCCTTGGGCCAGGTTGGAGCTGCAGAGTGTCATTGATTCCTATGGGAGACTTTCCTTGGGCCAGGTTGGAGCTGCAGAGTGCCATTGAGCCCTATGGGAGACTTTCCTTGGGCCGGGTTGGAGCTGCAGAGTGCCATTGAGCCCTAAGGGAGACTTTCCTTGGGCCGGGTTGGAGCTGCAGAGTGCCATTGAGCCCTATGGGAGGCTTTCCTTGGGCCAGGTTGGAGCTGCAGAGTGCCATTGAGCCCTATGGGAGACTTTCCTTGGGCCGGGTTGGAGCTGCAGAGTGCCATTGAGCCCTAAGGGAGACTTTCCTTGGGCCGGGTTGGAGCTGCAGAGTGCCATTGAGCCCTATGGGAGGCTTTCCTTGGGCCAGGTTGGAGCTGCAGAGTGCCATTGAGCCCTATGGGAGACTTTCCTTGGGCCAGGTTGGAGCTGCAGAGTGCCATTGAGCCCTATGGGAGACTTTCCTTGGGCCAGGTTGGAGCTGCAGAGTGCCATTGAGCCCTATGGGAGACTTTCCTTGGGCCAGGTTGGAGCTGCAGAGTGCCATTGAGCCCTATGGGAGACTTTCCTTGGGCCGGGTTGGAACTGCAGAGTGCCATTGAGCCCTATGGGAGACTTTCCTTGGGCCGGGTTGGAGCTGCAGAGTGCCATTGAGCCCTATGGGAGACTTTCCTTGGGCCGGGTTGGAGCTGCAGAGTGCCATTGAGCCCTATGGGAGACTTTCCTTGGGCCGGGTTGGAGCTGCAGAGTGCCATTGAGCCCTATGGGAGACTTTCCTTGGGCCGGGTTGGAGCTGCAGAGTGCCATTGAGCCCTATGGGAGACTTTCCTTGGGCCGGGTTGGAGCTGCAGAGTGCATTGAGCCCTATGGGAGACTTTCTTGGGCCGGGTTGGAGCTGCAGAGTGCCCATTGAGCCCTATGGGAGACTTTCCTTGGGCCGGGTTGGAGCTGCAGAGTGCCATTGAGCCCTATGGGAGACTTTCCTTGGGCCGGGTTGGAGCTGCAGAGTGCCATTGAGCCCTATGGGAGACTTTCCTTGGGCCGGGTTGGAGCTGCAAAATGCCATTGATTCCTATGGGAGACTTCCAAAAAAAAGCAAATAAAGCAGCAAAAAAGCTATCAGGCAAGCTAAAATAGAGATGGAAAAGGATATTGCAGCTAGGAGTAAAAAGAATCCAAAATTATTTTTTAATTATGTGAATTGTAAAAAAATGAAGCAAGAAGGGGTGGGAACTTTATTATCACAGGGGGGTAAGTTAGTTGATGAGAACAGGGAAAAAGCAGAAATTGTGAACTCTTATTTTTCATCTGTCTATACAACTGAGGAACCTGCGAATCAAGGCTTCCTTTTTAATAGACCCAATTCTAGTAATAGAACTACTGCGCATGGGTCACTCAGGAGGAAATTCAAAAGAGACTTGTACATGTAAAGGTAAACAAAGGTCCAGGACCGGATGCTATTCATACCATGGTATTAAATGAGCATAGAGCTATGATTGCCAAACCTCTTTGAGAGGTTGAGATCTGGCATGGAGCCAAGAGACTGGTGAACTGCTAATGTGGTGCCGATAATGGGATCCCGTCTCAGCCTGAAAACTATAGGCCTGTTAGTCTGACATCAGTAGTAGGAAAGCTTTTGGAAGGGGTAATAAGGGATAGGGTACTTGGATACATTGCAAATCACAATACTAAGTTTGGGCCAGCATGGTTTTATGCATAACAGATCTTGCCAGACTAATTTAGTCGCCTTTTATGAGGAGTTGAACAGGAACCTCGATGCTGGAATGGAAGTGAATATCATCTACTTAGAATTTGTTAAAGCATTTGATACAGAAAGTTAATCATAAAATTGAGGAATATTGGCCTAGAACATAATATTTGTACTTGGATAGAGAACTGGCTGAAGGATAGAGCGTTCCACTCTCCCAAAATATTACCAGCAGGGGGCACCATCACACATACTGCTTTAGTATTCACCTACCATTAGGGTTACCCATATATCTATGTGAGTAAGAGTGGGGCTGCAGCACTGAGCTGAGTGGTTTTTATAGATGACAAACAATTCCAGGTCCCAGAACAATAAGCCTCACATACTTATTACTACAAACCCCCGGACACCCGTCGGGATCGCTAAATTATTGAGCTGAACGGTCCAATGACTGAAATCAGAATATCATATATTTTGCCCTCTCAACCTCTAAACTGAAACTATCTGTCTCATACAGAGATGTGTCTCGTGTGATCCCCTTAAAGCCCGACTGAGCTGTTGCCATAGGTTTTTTTTTGGGTTGGTGCAATGTCCATTTCTTTAACTGACAATTATTTTTAAATACATACAAACACCCTGGTGATTTCTGTAAAGGCAAACTATTCTAACAATGTGTGGGATATTGCTTAAGCCTTATTGCAAATGTATTGTTCCTTATAAGGAGGCAAAATACCAGGGAATTATTGCAAAACAATGACCATTATAGTCAATGAGGTTTGGTGCAAATAACTAAATAATATCCAAATGAAATGTTTTGTCATTGCCAAGCTGAACTGAACCCTGCAGCATTCAGATTATTACAAATGATTATACGCACTTTGGTGTAATTCTATTTATCCACCTAATATGTAGTTACTGAGGCAACTAGATTGAATACTACTTATCTGCTGCTAAATCTCCCTTTTCTGGCCACAGTAGTTACAGTGCGTCATCTTTCATTTCTATTTTTTCAAAGAAGAAACCAAAAATCCAGAGAGTAATTTTCATGCTGTATATGAATGAACTGTATATTCAAATCTAATAAAGGCATTGAGCCTATAGCTGTACAGTGCTAGTAATCACACAGAGTGAACCCCCTGAGCTGGCTCCACTAGTTAAATATAAAGCTTTCTTTATATTACATATGCCATTGTCATTACATCTTAACATTGCCTTTAATTCGTCTTGGATTCCAGCCCTGCCGCTGTTTATATTTAATATATTTACTTTTCTGAGTTCATTATAGAAGAGGCCGCTCTAGTGACACAGACTTATCACAAGGGGATTCCACTGTTCTTTATTACATAAATGTTCTATACTTTGTTTCTGCATAAACTAGTAATACCCAACTTATTTAACTCATTCAAGCCACTGCAGTGTCTAAAATGTATTCGGCATATTTCAAGAATAATGGTGCTTGTAAAGTAAAAAAGAGTTTTCCATTGTAAAGTCATGGATTCCGGGACGTAAAATCTCTCTTTTTTTGTAAGAATTTGTGCACACCCACCCACTATAAAATTATTATTATTATTTATATAGCACCATCAATTTACACAGCGCTTTACAGAATAGAGGGGTACAAAAGACATGTACAAAAGTTAACATGTGAAAGTGACTTCGAGTCTCAGATTATATCTGTTCTGTTATGGTTTTTATGGTATACTTTTTATTACTATATTATACTGTTAACATAGCAAATAATTCATTCTACCATATAAAATTGTATCTATGAACCAATAAATGTATTTTGTAGTTGTAATAATGGTGTGTAGGTGCCATCTCAGTGCATTGTGAGTCTGAGCTTTCAGAAGGAGCCAGCACTACACATGAGAACTGCTTTCAGATAAGCTATTGTTTCTCCTACTTACTGTGACTGGAGGTGTCATGGCCAGACTTGGATTTTTTTTCATTGTGTGCAATACTCATGCCTACCACTAGGTGGCATGGGAGAATTTCTAGCGATGCAGGTCTCAGGGAGCTGTAATCTTGCTATTTTTCCTTTGTTTTACTGTTCGGCTGCTTGGGGGGGGGGGGAAGGGAGTGGGGGGTGTTATCACACTAACTTGCAGCGCAGCACTAAAGTGTGACTAAAGTTTATTAAAGCACAAGTCACATGGCTGTGGGCACCTGGGAAAGTAAGAATATGTCTAGTACCATGTCAAATTTCAAAATTAAATATGAAAAATCTGTTTGCTGTTTTGAAAAATGGATTTCAATGCAAGATATATATTTGTTTTTTAATTGTTGGTGCACTTTTAAAAATAAGCTCTTGTTAAAAGGTAGTATATTTACCCTTGTCATACAGCCCATTCAAGTGATCATTTGGCCCACTGGACCTCTTTATACAGTACCTACAGTATTTGCTGCTTTCCTTATTTCCTTGACACAAGACACAGAGGCTACTGATTACTTCTAGAATTTCCCCTACAGGATTGCGGACAAATTGATTGAGTATGTATTTGGGATACGTAATGAATTAGCTTGTATAATAGAAAACAGGAATTCAGCCAAGAAGATGTAGCGCCTGGATCTGATCAGGGAAATGTGGGTTTATATATCCATTCATGTAGAGGTCCGGCTGCAAGAAACCTGAAGCTGAAGTCTACAATTTGTTGCGTGTCTTTTATTGGGTTTTTTTCTTACTGCTTTTTAAACAGTGCAAGAATTCAATATCATAGGATCATGCTGCATACTGGGCAATTTCTTAAATGGATTGGTAGCAGGGTTCATAGCAGCTGTGCTACTTCCTATAGCTGCCATTTTATGTCTACAAAGTTGCTGCCTCAGTCTAGCAGGACTTATGATTCCCAAGTTCGACTGGGTAACTGTCAGCCTGGGCGCTGTGCCAGCACTATGTTTAGGGCATGAAAAAGGAGGCTTGTAGAGGCAGTGCTAATATAGGCAGCCTGGCATAGAGCAGCTTGTCCCCAGGAAGTGGCACAATAGTCATATGCACTATTACAAAGCCAGAGACATTAGCTTTACTCTAGGTTTTTCTTTTTACTTTCTGGATCCTGGATTAAAGGAGAAGGAAAGTCATTTTGGCGTTTTGTTGCCAATAAATTTGCCACATTAGTGCCACCTAGAAAAAAATATATTAATTCTGCAGAAACCATTACCATACCTGAGTAAACAGCCCTAGAAGCTTTCTCCATTTGCTTAAGATAGCAGCTGCCATTTTAAGTAGCTTCCTGCCTGCAGTCTAGCCATTGTAGCTCAGATCGCACATTCCTAAGGGAGGGGGGAGGGAGTTCTTAGCATTCTGGTGGGAGGGGGAGCAGGAGAGAGCTGCACAGACTCCTCCCACGGGAATTAAGGATATTTCTCAGAGAGGAAATCATACACTGGAACATCATATTTACACCAAAAGAGACAATAAATCATGTGTTTCTTTTGATAGAGGACTCAGTGCAGCGTTTCTGTGAGTGCTTATGGCTGTATTTACATAGACCTTTCTGATAAAGCTTACTTAGTTTTTACCTTTCCTTCTCCTTTAAAGCTTATGTCTGTTGTTTTTAGTAGTACAGGTATGGGATTCCTTTAAAAGCTCTGACTTATAGAAGAGACACCTCCCATAGACATTGTAAGCAAATCATTGTAATTTTTAAAAATGATTCCCATTTCCTGTAATAATAAAACAGGTTAAGTTTATATCCCATGGAGAGGTTGGTTGCCCACGATCTCTGCTACCGCCGGCGACTAATCTTTTGATAAAAAATTATCAAAATTGTCAATTTTTGTAACTGCAACTAGAAGCTGCTACAAGTTGCACAGTGTGTCATCGCCCTTAAGTTATCATGGTTTGAATGGCCTATTTAGCAACTAAATTACGTGCCTTCTTTTTCTGCTTTTTTCCAGCTCTCAAACGGGGGTCACTGAACCTGTCAGCCAAATAATTTTTGCTCTGTGAGGCTACAACTCTATTAATATTACTACTTTTTTCTTACTTTTCTTTCTATTCAGTCCCCCTACTAATTATATTCCAGTCTCTCAACCCTAGCAACCAGACAGCTGCTTAAATGTCAAACTGAAGAGCTGCTGAACAAAATAAGCTAAATAATGTGAAAAATAAGAAACTGAAACATGAAGGCAAATTGTCTTAGGATATCACTATCTATATTATGCTTAAGGTGAACACTAAAATGACGTCACTGTATTTATTGCAAGAAAAAAGGCCCATTGACACTAATACATTTGGTTAACGAAAAAACACCCATTGATTCCAACGCGTTTCACACATTTGGCCATATAGAACTTGGGTTAAACTATTAAGAGGTACAATTATTAACCTTCCACTTTGGTTAGTTCTTCTTGCAGTTTTGTATTCTTACTGAAGCTCCAGTTCTCACAGTGTTTCTTTCTTTCTACCTTCCATAGTTTTGCCATTGTCTCCAAGCAAAGATATTATGATCTGATATAATAGGGGGATGGAGATTGCCCCTACATGGCCACAAATGGAAAATAGCAGGTATGTCTTCATAGAATATCTTGAAAAATGTCTTGATTAGTGATGAGCGAATCTGTTCCAAAAGATCAACGAAACAGCAAAAATGTTGTGTGGCAAAAAAAATTGTCGCCCACGACTTTTCTTTTGTCGCCTGCAGCTATTCTTTTGTTGCCCGCGGCTATTCTTTTGTCGTCCGCGGCTATTATTTTGTCGCCCGCAGCTATTATTTCGTTGCGCGCCTATTCTTTTGACACCCACGACTATTCTTCTTTGACGCCGGCGACAATTTTTGGACGTGCGGTGAATTTTTCCATCCGTTTCGCAAAACAATCTGCCAATGGCGAAACACGGAAAATCGCCGCGAATCCATGCCTGGCGAAACATTTCGCCCATCACTAGTCTTGATAAAACTGTTGGAGCATAGATATTCCCTTTGCTAATCCATATGCACAATGTTAATGTATTAATCCCCTAGAAAAGGATAATTCATGAAGAATAAACATTCTCTATGCAAACCATGGGCAAACTTTGGTTTGTGTACTTTTCTGGTTCCTTAAGTAAGAGCCATGTGTAAGAAATCATTCATCTTGGATGCCCTTATTTGTGATATATATGTATGTTTGTGTATATACTGGGAAGAGGGGAGCTCTACTTACACATGGCTTTAATTCCTCAGGCTATCCCTGCCTTCTATAAAACAATAAATGAATCTATTGGGCAGACTCTGAGCCATAAAATCCACTGATAATCTACATCCAGTCACAATGTACTTTTATAGAAGCAACAGAAAGCCCCGCAACAGGAATGTTATTACACATTAATCTGTTATTTTCAACAAATCAAAAGAGAATTTCATAAAAAATACTTGTTCTGTCAAAGGCAGTTTGTGGTATGTAAAAATCTAATGGCTTGTGTTTTATTTTTTTTTATCAGCTGGTTGGCTCAGAAGATGTAAACTTGCCAAGGGAATTAAACTAAGCAGCATCCCTGACATTTTGGCATCCAATAGAATTTGACTGACAAAATCAGTTTTTTAAAGCAGCCTTTCTGAACAGCACACAACAAACCCTGACAGATGAAATTGCTTGTGTAAAGGGCACTAAAATAGCTTCAATTATAACATTTGGAAGTGGAGTGGATAGAGATCATGTTCAATGAACACGGGCTTCTTGACATCTGATCTGATGTAACTCAGATACATTTTTCAATCCAACAAAAGAAAAAAATCTAATGTGAACAGCGTAATTTATTATACGATCTACTGCTGACTTACAATCAACTCAAAGTGTAGAGGGGGAATTTATAACGTGAGCCAAGCTATGTTTTTCTGCAGAGACCATTGTTAGTCGCCCACTATAAATCTCTTCCATCAGCACAAATAGGAATCACTGGTGGAAAGGCCTTTGTATCACTTCGGTTTTCCAAAGTCACATGAAGTTTCCTCCTGCTGTCAGATACAATCTCTCCCTTCTATACCTGCTATCCGACAGCTTCACTCTCTTCCCAGAGGCTATTATCCCACTGCTACTATAGGCACCATCTCTCCCTACTATACCTGCTATCCCACAGCCACAGTCCCTTCCCAGAGGCTATTATCCCACTGCTACTATAGGCACCATCTCTCCCTACTATACATGCTATCCCACAGCCACAGTCCCTTCCCAGAGGCTATTATCCCCCCACTGCTACTATAGGCACCATCTCTCCCTACTATACCTGCTATCCCACAGCCACAGTTCCTTCCCAGAGGCTATTATCCCACTGCTACTATAGGCACCATCTCTCCCTACTATACCTGCTATCCCCCAGCCCCAGTCCCTTCCCAGAGGCTATTATCCCACTGCTACTATAGGCACCATCTCTCCCTACTATACCTGCTATCCCCCAGCCCCAGTCCCTTCCCAGAGGCTATTATCCCACTGCTACTATAGGCACCATCTCTCCCTACTATACCTGCTATCCCACAGCCCCAGTCCCTTCCCAGAGGCTATAATCCCCCCGCTGCTACTATAGGCACCATCTCTCCCTACTATACCTGCTATCCCACAGCCACAGTCCCTTCCCAGAGGCTATTATCCCCCCACTGCAACTATAGGCACCATCTCTCCCTACTATACCTGCTATCCCACAGCCACAGTCCCTTCCTAGAGGCTATTATCCCACTGCTACTATAGGCACCATCTCTCCCTACTATACCTGCTATCCCACAGCCACAGTCCCTTCCTAGAGGCTATTATCCCACTGCTACTATAGGCACCATCTCTCCCTACTATACCTGCTATCCCACAGCCCCAATCCCTTCCCAGAGGCTATTATCCCCCCACTGCAACTATAGGCACCATCTCTCCCTACTATACCTGCTATCCCCCAGCCCCAGTCCCTTCCCAGAGGCTATTATCCCACTGCTACTATAGGCACCATCTCTCCCTACTATACCTGCTATCCCACAGCCCCAGTCCCTTCCCAGAGGCTATAATCCCCCCGCTGCTACTATAGGCACCATCTCTCCCTACTATACCTGCTATCCCACAGCCACAGTCCCTTCCTAGAGGCTATTATCCCACTGCTACTATAGGCACCATCTCTCCCTACTATACCTGCTATCCCACAGCCACAGTCCCTTCCCAGAGGCTATTATCCCCCCACTGCAACTATAGGCACCATCTCTCCCTACTATACCTGCTATCCCACAGCCCCAGTCCCTTCCCAGAGGCTATTATCCCACTGCTACTATAGGCACCATCTCTCCCTACTATACCTGCTATCCCACAGCCACAGTCCCTTAGCTGAGACAATTATACCTGATGTTACTATATGTTGCTCCTCCTTGGATCCCATAATAGGCAGCTCTGCTTAAGAAAAAAAGAACCAGCAAAGTGTTTCTCATTTGCCAGTAAGTTTTCTGTCTGAAATTATAACATTATCAATGATAAGCTGTGCTACCTCTATCTCTGTATAAATATATGTTGTGTAATCGATAACAGCCCCCCGCACGTGGGGCTGTGGTGGGATTGTAAAGTCATAGCTGATTGTTGTCACAAATCCAGTAATGACCGGATATATCCATATAGTTGCACATGGATTTCAACACTCTACCAAGGCCAAACAGGGACAAGCAATAATCTAAACAGAATTACAACAAGTAACATAACAGGTCTTAATTTACTTGAGACCCTCCTGCCTTTGGAGAGATTGCTTCTCTGTTAATACCTAGAACCAGAGTTGGCAAAGTTGCCTGATAGACCATAACAATAACCTTTTTGTAAGCAGCATAACATTATCCTTTAAGGTTTCCTACATTTTCTTTATCTCCAGTGCTTCAACGGTAATCAGCCTACTGTTGATCTCCTTCCAATGACAATTCTTGGGCATTGTTCAAATTACTGGCCTTAATTATAAGATTTATTATTGGAAACAACCCTAGAGCGGAATGTAGAGCAAAGAAAGAACAAGAAGTTAGATCTATGGCTTGAATGCGCTGCAGACAGGCAACAGAGGAGAAATATATTGTGGAAGCACATTGATCCGATTATCATCCAAATTACAGGAGCAGCGGCAGCTGAATGACTCAAGATTTCAACCTTCTCCAAGACAGCTTGTCTGATGGAACCCCGGAGCATGAGGGGGTGTTTGGCTTCAGTGGAGCTGGATCTTGCAATGGGGAAAGACAAAAAAAAAAAGGGCTGGCATTGGAAACATTATTACACAGCTGTAATCTGGCCAGTATCTAAGAGGCTTAACGTATGTTCTAATGAAGACCTCCAGACAGAGGATGTGGGCTGCCAGATCTGCCTTGGACGAGGCGTGTACCATGTGAACTAAGCCAGGTTTATTCCAGAAACACAATAAGAAATGAAAGGTTGGATAGATATTATAAATATACTGTATATATGTATAGCAGGTAATATTCAAATTACATAAATGGTTAATAACCAAGTTTATGCCAGGCAGCAGTGATGGGAGAAATTTTCCGCCAGGCATGGGGCATGGTTTTGCAGCGAATTTGGCGGATTTTTTGAAACGGGTGATGAAATTCATTGTGGAATAACTTGGCATGTGACCAAAAATTGGCTCCCGTGTCAAAAAAAATTGTCACCCACGTCCAAAAAATGGGACAGAATCGCTCATCACTACCAGGCAGGTGTAATGAGGTTAAAGGACATGTAAACCCTGTACCATGTACCTGTATATAAGCTGGGTACATCTCCCGCACCCAAACCATACTATTTGTATTGCACATATCCCCTCCATTCACCAGCACCATCACATTTTTTTAAAAACAAATAGCTTTCGCCCGGAGGCCATTTCTCCTCTCACACATGTTCAGTAACATTTACATATGCAAACAGCGAATGTGTGCTGTAAAGTTTATGCAATGAAGAATGCAGGCTTACAGAGGCAGAAAATACTTTGTTACGATGTCCTGTTTTGATTAAAGGAAAAGTAACACTAAACTTTTTTATGTAAAAAAACTTGGCTTCCTGTCAATTGAAATACGGTGATACGGCAAAGGAAAGAGCAGCATCCACTATGCGACGATCGATTGATCGAGCCTAGCCTGACTCCTTCCTATACAGAAGGAAGGCTAGGCTTGATCAATCGATCGTTGCATAGTGGATGCTGCTCCTTCCTTCGCCGTATCGCCGTATTTCAATTGACAGGAAGCCAAGTTTTAGCAGGTATTTTCTATTAAAGCATTCAAAATACTAAGTGGTTTGCAGGATAGGGCAGTTATTGGTGCAGGGTAGAATAGCTTTTTCACTTGAAAAATGTTATTGTTACTTTTCCTTTAAGCACTGTAATGGTTAAGATGAGCTCAGGAAAGGAGGTTAGGAGAAAAAAACAGCAATGCCATCTCTTCATTGGCTGTTAGACTGAATGGTGTGTAATCTGAGTTGAGAATAACTGAGCATGGCCAAGTGAGAAGAATTGAGGGGGTGGAGTGGGTTAGAGGAGGAGAAGGAATCCCAATGATTAAGGATGGTGGTCCAGAGTAAGATTTGTAGTAAGTTAGGAAAGATTCGCTCATCACTAGCTATGGGGACCTCTGAGGCCTCTCACCAAGGGCTACTACCAACTGGAAGAGCAGGTCACTGTGCATAGACCCCCGTGCCTCTTTACTTAAAGTGACTTGTGCCTCTTCCCACTGATTCCAATGGAAAACATGCAAAAAGTGCCCCGTGTGACAGAAGGTAGAAACTCAGAAGGGTCTATTCACTAAAGTTCAATATGAAATAACACATGCATCATTACCTAGTAGGAAAGGTAATATCTCACATGGCAGTTCTTCAGTGCAGTTTCCATGAGTTGTTTCCATGAGGTATTATCACCTTTTAGATAACTTTTTAGGACACTGATAATATACTGATAATTTGTTAATAAAGCCTATGCTTCATCTAAAAGATAGGTGAGATGGAGGTTTGTGAAATAATGCAAGGCACAAGCTTAAGAAGCTTATATCCGTGTTGTTAGGGGGGCAAGTGCCATATTATTGGTCATCAATATAACCTGTTAAATCTTATCCAGTGATCAGTGGCTTTTGGAAGAATGCCTTTGAAAGTTTGCCCTTTGCAAAATGGTTACTTAAACATCTCCGAGCCATGGGAGTCATGTGATATCTTCAAAAAAACTGATAGAGAAGAGTTTATAGAATTCATACTTGACAGTATAATATTTCTTTAAGGAAAATACAGATTTTACTGAATGTTTTTCTATGGTGGTAGAATGTCAGGGAGGAATCCAGAGTGACGCCCAGTTCATTTGCTTGTGGAGCTGGGTGTATATTAATATTGATTCTGTAACAGTAGGTTTAATGCTGCTACCTGGCCTGTCTGGAGGAGTAATATGATATAAATCTATGCTGTTTCCAAGCAACCTACAGAGTATTGCAGCCCAACAGTTCCAGGCTTGGATCATTCCTTGTTCACCTTCATTCTGATTGCAACAGGCATATTTATTAAAGACAGAAAGGAAAATTCTTCATGTCTTTTGTGAGACATTATCAAAAGATAATCCTCTTTTACACATGCATGTAGGACCCACAGTATATACATAAATATGCAATGTATGGAAATACACATTGTTATGAGTTAAAATCTCTTTAGCAGTGGCGAGAAATAACTTGGCACACTTGTCTTCACTGGACTCAGGTAAGTGATGGTAGGACCATTAGTTCCAAACCACTATGCTCACACAAAAGGAATCAGTGTGTTCAAAATGGAGGTGATGTTTAATTGAAGGGTATATCTTGAGGGCCAAAGTTTGTAAATATGGTTTGTTCTGACCTCCACCACCAGTGTTGGACTGGCCCACCAGGATACCAGGAAAACTCCCAGTGGGCTCAGGCATCAATGGGCCCTTCTACTTCTATCCATTTGGTTTATTTTATGGTCATTTTCTATTTCTGTATGAAAAAAATAATAAAAAAGAAAGAAAAGCGACTAGGAGAATAAAGAGGTTGAATGAGGACAAAAGTACAAGTAATTTGGACAGTGGGCCTATAGTTTAAGGTTTTCTAGTGGGCCCTTGACACCCCAGTCCGACACTGCGCGCCACCATTAAAGACATCCCTTTTTTTATAATGCTGTGATTGTGTCTCCTAGACTAAGAGCTCTTTAGAACTCACCATATGCATAATCAAGTCATGATGGGACTTGATCTTAATATAACAGGGACTGACTCCTGGAATGTCCACTTCCCGTGATACCCACTTTTTACAATTTTAAACTAAGGTAAACTGCTTTGTGTCTTATATTTGGGCTCTAAGGCAGTGGTCCCCAACCAGTGGTTTTTGAGTAACATGTTGCTCAGCAACCCATTGGATGTTTCTCCCAGTGGCCCAAAAACCAGGTGTACTGCCAAACAGAGCCTCCTGTAGACTGCAGGTCCACATGGGGCTATTAAATAGCCAATCACTGTCTAAATTTGCCACCCCCAAGAAACATTTTTGCATGCTTGTGCTGCTCTATAACTTTTTATATATTCTAATGTGTCTCACAAGTTAAAAAGGTTGAGTATGTCTACTCTAAGGTGTAGGGGCTTCCTGTGCCTGAAACATTTTTTATGCATGACTTAACTGAGTGACCTCCTCTTAGAACATCTGATTATTGCACGTGACCAACATTGGATATTATTGTTCAAACCACATAATTTGGTTGACCAAAAACCACAATTATATGTTTTCTAGGTTGTTGTAGGACACTTTTTTGCCTAATGTAATCCCTTTGTGTATGCGTGCATAATATATATCATATTATAACAATAATCTAATGTAAAATAAAAATGCATTATCACAATTGCAATTGTTGTTTAACGTTTTTAGCTGCCATTACTTTGCCAAGGAAATTTTATTTGCATTAACCTGTGTTAAAATAACTTATATTCCCCATGGTAAATGGGCCAGCTGCCCTCCATGACAACGCAATTATTTAACTTCCAGTAAAAACATTTCATCAGCAGGAATCTGGAGAGTAACGAGGAGTTGTCTCACGGTTGCTTCCAATGATGTGGGGCCACAGACACAGAGAGGAAGAGGGAAAGCAAATGAAGCCAGAACACAACATGACATCAGTAGAACAAGGGCGGAGAACCAAGCAGTGCTTCTGATCCCTTCTGTCTGCTGGCCGCTGGAGTATTCAACCATTCCGAGCTGTAATCAATTTACATTTTAAGTATCCTATTCAAGATTGTTGGCAAAAGCAGCCCAGACTTTCCCATTCTGTGATCCAGCCAACGGCCTGATAGGTTTAAAGTGGAGTCTTATAAATTCTAACTTGGATGCATTATGCCTCAAAGGAGGAGGGTAGTCTAGGACAGTGATGAAAAAGAATAATACATTAATTAGATGGGAAAAGGGCTTATTTGGTTGAAATACAACCCAGCCGTGCTTTGTTGTTGGCTGTTTTATGTATAAGCAGCATAGTATATTGTGTACACCCTTCCCTTGACTCTATGGGCATAAATATACTCGCCAGATCGAGCGCATTTGACCTTAAACTCCTACTTTTCACTCTGAGCTGTGACCCATAAGTGGAACAAAGATATTATTAGTAACATGTCTGTCCCAGAATAGACACATATGGTAAACTCATAAATCTGAGGAATTTTAAGGTCAACAGTTCTGCAATTATTTCTTATTTTAGTCTGACAAAACCTTAGGAATTTACCATAGTGTCCAATGTTTCAAATCGGACTGCCCTCTGCCATCTGCCCCCCCCCCATGATTTCCTTTTTGGAAGGTGCCATGTTAGCAACATGTTAACGCAAATATCTGATTGCCATATTATGCTTTATCATTTTAATATTGGGTACATGATCCCTTAAGATTGACTTAGGTTGCAGTGTTGCCCAGTGGCCTCAAGGTTTTTTTGATCTCTTACGTTATGTATGTTCAGGCTCTAGTCAACAACTGAAACAAACCTGTCAAATAATTAATTAATGAAATCAGTCCCTGTTACTATACATATGAGTAATGATGAGTGAATCTGTCCCATTTTGCTTCACCGAAAAATTCTCAAAACTGCTAAAAAATTGTGAAACGGTGAAAAATTGCGAAATGTGACTAGTGCATGACTTTTTGATGCGACCGCACTTGCAGCAGTTTTGCGAAAAAATTCAACAATGCCAAAACGCAGAATTTTGCAGTGAATCCACGCCTGCCGAAAAAATGTGCTCATCACTACATATGAGATATCCTGGTTGGCACAGGTATGGGATCCTTTATCTGGAAATCCATTATCCACAAAGCTCCAAATTACGTGAAGGTTATCTAATAAAGACTCCATTTTAACCAAATAATTAAAGATTTTTTTTATACTATTTTCTCTTTCTCTGTAATAATAAAACAGTACCTGTACTTGATCCCAACTAAGATATAATTAATCCTTATTGGGGGCAGAACAGCCCTATTGGGTTTATTTAATGGTTAAATGATTCCCTTTTCTCTGTAATAATAAAACAGTACCTGTACTTGATCCCAATTAAGATATAATTACCCCTTATTGGGGGCAGAACAGCCCTATTGGGTTTATTTAATGGTTAAATGATTCCCTTTTCTCTGTAATAACAAAACATTACCTGTACTTGATCCCAACTAGAAAATAATTGATCCTTTTTGGAGCCAAAACAATCCTATTGGGTTTAATTTATGTTTAAAAGATTTTTTAGTAGACTTAAGGTAGGAGATCCAAATTACATAAAGATCCTTTATCCGGAAACCCCAGATCCTAAGTATTCTGGATAAAAGGTTCCATACCTGTATAGCAAAAGAGGGTGAATTACACTCAACAGAGCACTCCTTTAGAAAAACTGCAAAATTTAATTATAACCCATTACACAAACCCAACACATTTCAGCTCTTAGGGGCCTTTGTCAGGGGCACATGCAAAAAAAGGAAAATGCTGCCCCTTGGTGTGCCATCTTAAAATCTGTGTTTTTTTTAATATTCCCAAGTCCCTGAAAATTTTGTGACCCGTGGAAAAAGTGTGAAAACTGCTACTTTTGTATTTTTGCACAAATGACAGCATCCAAAAAACCCGAAAACCTGTAAAAGAAAGATCTTCCAGTTCCAGCTCGACAGCTTCTAAATGGCATATTTTTTCTTTCAGTGACGGAACTACCAGGGGGCTTTACTGTACATACTATATATCCAGAGCTGTCAACCCCAGATGCTTCGGTTCAGGGGGATTTGTGTTTTGCACTAGCGCGTCGCTGAAAATTTTCGCTCTAGCCGGAAGTGATGTCAATATGTTCATACATTTAGGAAGTGACCTCATGTTATCAATGAACAGGAGACCAGAGAAGAGAAGACCAAATTGAATAACTTGAAAAATAGGGGGGGTTGACAGCTCTGTATATCGAGATAAGGTTATGGCAAAAGCAGTCCACCTTGCAGATGTTCCTGCCATTGACTGATCAGTGTTGTAGCCCCTCAGGCAACTGATAAAAGATTTAACTACCAATTTCCTCTTCTTCATGTAAAAGTCCCACCTCCTATCCACCTGTATTGTCCTTGAGTGCATAGGAGTCTGTAGAGCAAAAGAAGCTATTGGGGGCATACCTAGTAATCTCGTATTCACTTGTGAGCAATCAGTGTGTCATTGAGGTCTTTGATTCCTCGGCCTGAAACATTCCGCTCAACTTTTAATGAAATGCCTTTCAAACCTACTGCATTTTTTCACTGAATTCAATGGGAAATGTGTGAAAGTCACAGTAAGCAATCTTGGGTGCTTTTTAGCTAAATGAAGGAATCTCTTCAACTGATAACAGGCTTGCTTAGGGGGGCATTTTTCACATTTATTATGCAACAAAATCATGACAGACCCAAAAGCAAAACATATGTCAGCTAAAACCTGTAGAGACCATGTAGAAGCCAATGGCAGATGTCCATGTTACAACTGGAGGCAGTGTCGGATTGGCCCACCAGGATACAAGAAAAACTCCCGGTGGCCCAGGTGTAAGTGGGCCCTCCTACTCCTGACCATTAGGCCTGTTTCATTATCATTACCTATTTGTGAATGGGATAAAGAGGAGAAAAAGATGGAAGAATAGATGCTAGCATGTAAATACAAGAGACTAGGAGAATAAAGAGGTTGGACGAGGAAAGTAAAAAAAAATAGTTTGGAGAGTGGGCCTATGATCTAAGGTTTTCTGGTGGGCCTTGAGGTCCGAATTAGACACTGACTGGAAGATCTTTTTTGCTTTGTGGTTTCAGAGGTTTCCAGTGTTTTTTTGTTGCATTTGTGCAACAATATGAAAAAAGTCACATTTTTTCAGAGTCTTTTTTTAATATAGTCGCTCGATAGCCTTGCTTATTTATGAAATACATCTCCAAATATTTATTAAAAAATAGGACTGAATAAAAGGGCTGAGGGAACTTGAGGTAGCTCTCCCAATCTGATTGGTGCATGCCTTATAATCTAGGGGTAGGGGAGGTGCCAGGTGAAGGGGCTGAGTGCCTAGGGATATCAATCTGGCACTGCTTTGTAGACATCAGACAGTTCCACATGACAATGTAGGATCAATTACCTTTATCTGATAGGTTCATTAACATTAACTGCCCGGCTGCTTGGAGATTCCTGTTGCTGATGCAATAGTGGGTGTGAAAGAGATAAGAAAACGTGATTAAAGTAAGATAAACAGCAGCACTGAACTACAACTATAAATTTTTTAAATCTTGTGTAAAAATGAGGGTATATTGAAATTAAATTGATTTACTGTGTGATGACTGCATTCCTTTAAAAGAATTCACACATTGGGTTTTCTTTTGTAGATCCATATACAGGTATGGCACCCATTATCCAGAATGCTCGGAACCTGGGGTTTTCCGGATAAGGAAAAAAAAAATTAAAGGTTAATTAAACTGCATCCAATAAGAATTAATTATATCTTAGTTGGGATCAAGTACAAGGTACTGTTTTATTATTACAGAGAAAAGGGAATCATTTAACCATTAAATAAACCCAACAGGACTGTTCTGCCCCCAATAAGGGGTAATTATATCTTAGTTGGGATCAAGTACAGGTACTGTTTTATTATTACAGAGAAAAGGGAATCATTTAACCATTAAATAAACCCAATAGGGCTGTTCTGCCCCCAATAAGGGGTAATTATATCTTAGTTGGGATCAAGTACAGGTACTGTTTTATTATTACAGAGAAAAGGGAATCATTTAACCATTAAATAAACCCAATAGGGCTGTTCTGCCCCCAATAAGGGGTAATTATATCTTAGTTGGGACCAAGTACAGGTACTGTTTTATTATTACAGAGAAAAGGGAATCATTTAACCATTAAATAAACCCAATAGGGCTGTTCTGCCCCCAATAAGGGGTAATTATATCTTAGTTGGGATCAAGTACAGGTACTGTTTTATTATTACAGTGAAAAAGGTAAATCAGTTTTAAAAATCTGAATTATTTGATTAAAATGGAGTCTATGGGAGATGGCCTTTCTGTAATTCAGAGCTTCCTGGATAAGGGGTTTCCGAATAAGGGATCCCATACCCGTATATATCCATAAGGTTGCTGTGATTATACACTGATAATGGATAGTACTGTAACAAGTAGTGATGGTCAAAATAATTCTGCAGGCATGTATTTGCGGTAAATTTCCGCATTTTGTTATAGTGCAAAATGGGCAACAAAATTTGTTGCGTAAAAATTCACCAGTGTAAGAAAAATTGCTATTCGTCAAAAAAATTATTGTGCGCATCAAAAAAAATATTTTTTTGGACATGCAACATTTTTGCCGTTTTCGGTTTCGTGAATCTTGCAAAAGAAGCCAAACGAGACAGATTCGCTCATCACAAGTAACAAGGTGCCAATTCATACTGCACTTTTCTTTGTGTGCTGCTTGTAGTTTTCATCTCAGTGTGATCCAAATTCACATTTCTTGGGCCACAGAGACTCAAAGAACTGGTAGTTCAGGTATGAGACCCATTATCCAGAATGCTCGGGACCTGGGATTTTCCGGATAAGGGGTCTTTCCATAATTCAGATCCGGTACCATAAGTCTGGTAATAAAATTATCTAAACAGTAATTAAACCCAATAGGATTGTTTTGGCTCCAATAAGGATTAATTATATCTTAGCTGAGATACTGTTTTATTATTACAAAGAAAAAGGAAACCATTTTTAAAAATGTTAATTATTTGATTATTATTATTTGATTAAAATGGAGCCTATGGCAGATGGCCTTTCCATAATTCGGAACTTTCTGGATAATGGGTTTCCGGATAAGAGGTCTGATACATGTACTCGCTTCCTGCAGGTATATTCATAGACATTAGTGATGAGCGTATCTGTCCCATTCTGCTTCACCGAAACTACTGAAAAATTCACAAAATGCGGTTAAGGTTTTAGTTCAAGTTAGTTGCTACGTTACTCTCTACTACTTATATGACTCTTTATGGCATGCATATCTCACAGACTCTGCATCATTATGTGACGCTTCCCTCCTTGAATCTCTGCAAATTATAATATGAAGTCACTTTGTCAATGAGACAATTAGAAACAACATAATCTAAATGAGTATATGAACTAGTGATGAGCAAATTTTTTCTGCAGGCATGGATTCGTGGCGAAATTCCGCATTTTGGCATTGGGAAATAGTTTCGAGGCACTTCCGTGAAATATTGTCGCGAAAAATTTGCGTCACAAAAGATACAAGTAGTGATGGGCGAAATGTTTCGCCAGGCATGGATTCGTGGCAAATTTCCGCGTTTCGCGAAACGGATGAAAATATTTGCGGGCGTCAAAAGAATAGCCGCGCGACAAAATAATAGCCGCGGGCGACGAAACAATAGCCGCGTGACAAAATAATAGCCACGGGCGACGAAACAATAGCCGCACGACAAAATAATAGCCGCGGACGACGAAACAATAACCGCACGAAAAAATAATAGCCGCTGGTGACAATTTTTTTTGTTGCACAACATTTTCGTCGTTTCGCGAATTTTTCGCCGTTTCGCAGATCTTTTGAAAGATTCGCAAATTTTTCAGCGAAGCGAAACGGAACAGATTCGCTCATCACTAGACACATCAAAAGGCACAGCCCCGTCAAAAAAGGCACAGGTGTGTCAGATAAAGGCATAGTCACGTGTATCAAAAAAGTTGTGTTCGATTCACTTTTTGAGAATTTTTCTCCATTTCGCAAATTTTTCGTCGAAGCGAAATGGGACAGATTCGCTTATCACTAATGAACACTCGTAAAACAGCTTTGACATACTTGGAAAGCACTGTACTTATATTGCACAAATGTGTGAATATATGTTTTTGTTCCTCTATTAAACTTAAACCTCTGTTAAACGTTAATAAGATATAAGTCACAAAATGTGGCTACTACATGACTTTTTTGTTGGGTGCAACTTTATTTGACGCAACTGCGACTTTTTTAACGCAACCATGACTTATTTGATACGACCACAACTTCTTTGACACAGCCGCAGCTTTTTCCTCACTCGGCAAATTTTTGCAGCAGTTTCGCAAGAAAATTCACCAATGTAGGAATACGGAATTTCACAGCAAATCCATGCCTGCCAAAAAAATTTGCTCATAACTAATAGACATTCTTCCCGCTGCAAATTACCTAGTATTTGATTAGCAGCTTTATAAAGTCATTAAAAAGCTATGGGGGACAAATTAAAAGAGTAAAGAAGATGGCAAAGAGGAAGAATGAGCTGGGGGTAGAGCTGCAATATTGAGACCAATAAATAACAACTGCTTTTCTTAAGCAACTTAGTAAATGCACCAATCACAAGAGAAACTGTTACTGTAGTTACACATTATACAATGAGGGTTCTGTCTCTTCTGACTGAGACTCCAAACATGTAATTGCCCCTGGCACACTTATGGCAGAAACGTGGATGACACATGCACCTAGCAGTTAGGCAGGTTTTATGTAGACATATAAGGTTGAACTCAATGGACATTTGTCTTTCTTCAACCTAAACTACTATGCTATTCTCTCTCTCTGATACTCTAGGCCGGTGCTCCTGTTAGCAGAAAACTGCCCCGGCCCAGGGAGCACCACAGAGTGATTTTCTTTCCTCACTTATTCTTTCTTCTTGCACAGAAGCACAAAAAGGTCACCCATGCAAAGAAAGAAGTAGAAAGACGATCACTCCATGGTGCTAGCACAAAAGAACCACAACCCGGTGCAGTTTTTTGCTAACAGAAGAACCGGCCTGGGGTTTCAGGTAAGTAATCATAATAACTTGGGGCTGCCTAGCTTTTGGGAACTATACTTTCCTTCTTTTTTAATGCAAACGTTGAATTTTTATATTAGAGAAACTTAATTACAAGGAGCATAATGATGATGTCAATTACTGCCAAACTACTGATGCTTGTTCTATGGCGCCCAAGCTGTGTCTTTGGTCTCAGACAACGCGTTTCACTATAGCTTCTCTTAAATGCCTGATGGTACATAAGCAGCAAGGCTCTTTCGTTTAACCCACACACCCAAAACCAAATAAAAACTTGACTTTTTCATTTCTGTCTGTGCATTATAGATTATTTGCTTTTCTGTCTGGTTATGCTATCCTCTCATATTGAAAAAAAAAAGGTTTTCTAAAATTCTTATTAGTGGAATGTATGACTGATAGCTGCCAAGAAAAGCCTTGTGTTGTTTAAGAAAACATTAGCCCACTGTCCATTCCAGGGCAGCTTGACTTATGATGTAGATAACACTGAATAGAATGGCTGGAGCAGACAAAAATGCTTGGGTTTGAAAATAATATACATGTAATTAATGTATATTTTAAATGAAATCCTGAAGATGCTTGGTCACTTTTATTGACACGAGGCACTTTAGTCAGCCAGATTGTACAGTGTATGAGACAATTGAAACCCAGCATAACCTTGCCCATGTGAGCCTATGATTAAGGGCGGGACCTCCCAAAGGACGTCCCACTATAGTGGAGTGTGGAACTGCATCCTTCTAATCGAGCAACTGCTCAAACAACCACACTGCTGAGTGAATCTGGAATGGCTCGGTTCTGTTTAGACTCTTGATTGCTGCAGCAGAGTTTATTATCTACAAATACTCCAAGGACCTTCTCCATTATGGTTTTGCCTAGTGCAGTCCCATTAAGGGTACAAGTGGCTGCATATTTTTTTGATGTGGGCTGGAACGTTGGATGTACAGATGCAATAATTAAAGATTTTTTCATTCACTACAATTGTTATTTATCACAAGACTGGTTCAGATTGTGGCAGATCAGAGAGTCGAGCTGTCAAAAAAAGTTGCAACAAACAAGTGCGCATCAAAAAAGTTGCGTATTACTTTTTTTCCGTTTTGCAAAAATTTCAGTGAAGCGAAACGGGTCAGATTCGCTCATCGCTATATATATATAATCAGGATAGTTACATCAGTGTCCCATGAGTCTCATGAGTAGTAATAGGTGAAAGTTTTGTGTTTCGCCTTTGGCGGATTTTTTTGTGAAACGGGCGACAAAAAATTGATGCCTGAATAAAAAGAAATTGTTGCACGCATCAAAAAAATGACAAAAAAATTGGTCAGGTGCGTCATTTTTTTTGATGCGTGCAACAATTTTTTTTGATGGAGGTGACAATTTTTTGTCACCCATTTCACGAAAAAATCCACCATGCCATGCCTGGCGAATACTTTCACCCAACAATTTTTTTGCTGCTTCACAAACTTTTCGCCGTTTTGCCTTTTTCAGCAAAGTGTTAGATTCGCTCATGACTACTCATTAGTGGATATGTATACTTGCAAGTTATTCATTTCTATCCTTGGGAGTGCTTTGCTACTATACCGGTATATATATATATATATATATAGGTCTGTTGATCTCTGAACTAATGTCGGAATATTGTGGGCGCTGGGTCAATGCGTACATATACATAACAGCTGAGAAGGACCCGCACTCCAAATGTAGCGAGATGAAAAGTTCTTTAATTATAGCATCTATACATCCAACGTTTATATTTATATATATATATATATATATATATATATATATATGTTAGAAAAAATACCAGTCACTGGTCTTATACAAACAACAAAAGACTGACGTTTGGCTAGCTCTCTAACCTTTATCAAAGTCACATAAAGTCCCCAAGCAGAAGCTGAAATGGTTTTGAAATTTATGGAATAAAGCACTTTGGGAAACACGGATATTTGTAGGGCAGATCACTTTCATTGTATGTATTACAGTTTTAACGGAGTGCAGCTTTCATATTTTTTCTCTCTTTCTTTGTCTCTCTCTCTCTCTCTCTCTCTCTCTCTCTCTATATATATATATATATATACGATACATTGGATTTTTACACACATGATTTATAGCAAAAATAGCTAAAAAGATCAAACTGCACCCGTTTTATGATATAAGTACGATGAAAGATAGCCTAATTCCAGTTCTGTGAAACAGGAGAGAACGTCATGATGGGTTTAGGTTTGCCTTGAGAAATACATAATTTGCAGTTCTAAGACGTTGCTTGGTTCATTTTGCTGGCTTTTATATCAGTTATTATCCCCAGGTGCAATAATTATGGATTCAAGGACCCAGATGTCCTGCTTATTATGATGTAATTGAGGTCATTTGCAGATTTACTAGAAGTGCTGAGAGAAGGGATCAGGTGGCATACAAGAGGTCCTGTATGGGAGCAATGGGAAATTCTTCTTTTCTGTCTAAAGGGAAGAAATAACAAACACTAAATGACTTCAGATATGTATAATTACTTACAAAGATGATACCATTATTATATAATTGATCTCCTTTGTAGCTCTAGTGGCTAACAAACTTTACATATGAACCTGGTACAGAGGGTAACAAACAGGCAGATACAATAACAATTCGTCAATGGCGAAATGTGGAAATTTGCTGCAAATCCATGCCTGGCGAAAAAATTTGCTCATCGCTAGTGATGTCATGCGGCAAAAAAAATTGTCGCCCGCGGCTATTCTTTTGTCGCACGGCTATTCTTTTGTCTCCCGCAGCTATTATTTCGCCGCATGCCTATTATTTTGTCGCCCGCAGCTATTATTTTGTCGCATGGCTATTCTTTTGTCGCCCACAGCTATTATTTCGTCGCGCAGCTATTATTTTGTCGCACGGCTATTATTTTGTCGCCCGTGGCTATTATTTTGTCGCACGGCTATTCTTTCATCGTGCGGCTTTTCTTTTGTCTCCCGCGGCTATTCTTTTGTCACACGGCTATTATTTTGTCGCCCGCGGCTATTATTTTGTCGCATGGCTATTCTTATGACACCTGCGACTATACTTTTTTGACGCCGCCAACAATTTTTGGACGTGCGGCAAATTTTTTCATCCGTTTCGCAAAACAATCCGCCAATGGCGCAACGCAGATATTCGCCACGAATCCATGCCTGCCGAAACATTTCGCCCATCACTACTCATTGCTATTAGCAACATTAGCAATGGGAAGCAATCTCAGGAGCTTTGATTGCTGCGTCTTGTAGTGGCAAATCCAAACACCTCAAGACTTTGAGACCTATTTATCAAAACTTAGGGATGATTCACTAAAGTGCGTTCATTTTTATTGCACACTTATTTGCGTTAAAATAAACGCGAAAATTAACGCACAATTCGCTAACGTATTATCGCATGCGTTAAGGACAAATTATGTCTGGGGACAAATTATGATTTGTAGCAGTATTGTCACATAGTAAATCTTGGAAAAGTCACAACTTTTTTTGGGCGACTTTTTAAAAAAAAAATCCGAATTGGAAAAAAATTTGAATTGGAAAAAAAAATCCGAATTGGAAAAAAAAATCTGAATTGGAAAAAAAAACCCTACTGTTAGTAAGTGTACAAAAGCATTGTCCCAACCCTAGACCTCCATTGTACCCACAGGTTATGGTGAGAGTTGTATTAAAAAAACAGGAAGGTTGCAGGCTGTAAAATATTGATACAGGTATGGGACCTGTTATCCAGAATGCTTGGGACCTGGGGTTTTCCAGATAAGGGGTCTCTATATGTTAAATCTACTAAGAAATCATTTAAATATTAATTAATATTTAATTATAATTAATTAATTAAACCCAATCGTACTCTTTTGTCTTCAATAAGAATTAATTATATCTTAGTTGGGATCAAGTGCAATTTTGCAGCCAGCAGCGGAATTATTTGCTAGAATTCTGCCATGCAAAAAGAAAAATACAGTCTGTTGTGCCGGAAATAAAAGCTCAGGCAATGGGACAAGAGCCTGATTTGAAGCATAGTGGAAATGAACTTATCTAACAATGTAGGGCTATGTATATACTAGCTACAAAAATGCCATAACCACAATGTCATTTCCCTCTCCATTGACTCCTTTATGCAAAGCGAGATTCCACAAGTTACTAAATGTTACATAGTTACATAGTTACATAGTTACATAGGGTTACAAGTTCAACCCATCCAAGTAAACCCAGCACACCTAACCCACACCTACCAATCTATACACTCACATACATAAACTATAAATACAACCACTAGTACTAACTGTAGATATTAGTATCATAATAGCCTTTGATATTCTGATTGATCAAGAACTCATCCAGGCCCCTCTTAAAGGCATTAACAGAATCTGCCATTACCACATCACTAGGAAGGGCATTCCCCAACCTCACTGCCCTCACCGTGAAAAACCACCTACGCTGCTTCAAATGGAAGCTCCTTTCCTCTAATCTATAGGGGTGACCTCTGGTGCGTTGATTGTTTTTATGGGAAAAAAGAACATCCCCCAACTGCCTATAATCCCCTCTAATGTACTTGTACAGAGTAATCATGTCCCCTCGCAAGCGCCTCTTTTCCAGAGAAAACAACCCCAACCTCGACAGTCTAACCTCATAGTTTAAATCTTCCATCCCCTTTACCAGTTTAGTTGCAGTCTCTGCACTCTCTCCAGCTCATTAATATCCTTCTTAAGGACTGGAGCCCAAAACTGCACTGCATACTCAAGGTGAGGCCTTACCAGGGACCTATAAAGGGGCAAAATTATGTTCTCATCCCTTGAGTCAATGCCCTTTTTTATACAAGACAGCACTTTATTTGCTTTAGTAGCCACAGAATGACACTGCCTGGCATTAGACAACTTGTTATCAACAAAAACCCCTAGATCCTTCTCCATTAAGGATCCCCCAACACACTACCATTCAGTAGATAGTTTGCGTTTATATTATTTCTACCAAAGTGCATAACTTTGCACTTATCAACATTGAACCTCATTTTCCAGTTTGCTGCCCAGTTATCTAATTTTGTCAAATCGCTCTGCAAAGCGGCAGCATCCTGCATGGAACTTATAGTTTTGCACAATTTAGTGTCATCAGCAAAAATAGAAACAGTACTGTCTATGCCCACCTCCAGGTCATTAATAAACAAGTTAAACAGCAAAGGACCAAGGACTGACCCCTGCGGTACTCCACTAACCACACTGGTCCAATTAGAAAATGTTCCATTTACAACCACTCTTTGTACTCTATCCTTCAGCCAGTTCTCTATCCAATTACAAATATTATGTTCTAGGCCAATGTTCCTCAATTTGATCATTAACCTTCTGTGAGGTACTGTATCAAACGCTTTAGCAAAGTCCAAGTAGATGACATCAACTGCCATTTCAGCATCAAGGTTCCTACTCACCTCCTCATAAAAGGTGACTAAATTAGTCTGGCAAGATCTGTTACGCATAAAACCATGCTGGCACAAACTAATAGTATTGTGAACTGCAATGTATTCAAGTACCCTATCCCTTATTACCCCTTCCAAAAGTTTTCCTACTACTGATGTCAGACTAACAGGCCTATAGTTTTCAGGCTGAGAACGGGATCCCTTTTTAAATAACGGCACCACATTAGCAATCCGCCAGTCTCTTGGCACCATGCCAGACCTCAATGAATCCTGAAAAATTAAGTGAAGAGGTTTGGCAATCACAGCGCTCAGCTCATTTAATACCCTGGGATGAATCCCATCCGGCCCTGGACCTTTGTTTACCTTTATATGTTCAAGTCTCTTTTGAATTTCCTCCCGAGTGACCCACGCGTCAGTAGCTAAATTACTAGAACTGGGCATATTACAAGGGAAGCCTTCATTATCTGGCTCCTCAGATGTATGTAATTATAGACGTGGGGTGTGTTATCTAGAGAGTTCCAAATGATGGGAAGGCCATCTCCCATAGACTCCATTATAAGCAAATAATTCTAATTTTTTTAAATTTCCTTTTACTTTTTAATAATAAAACAGTACCTTGTACTTGATCCTAAGATATAATTACCCCTTATTGGGGGCAGAACAGTCCTATTGGGTTTATTTCATGGTTAAATGATTCCCTTTTCTCTGTAATAATAAAACTGTACCTGTACTTGATCCCAACTAAGATATAATTACCCCTTATTGGGGGCAGAACAGCCCTATTGGGTTTATTTCATGGTTAAATGATTCCCATTTCTCTGTAATAATAAAACAGTACCTGTACTTGATCCCAACTAAGATATAATTACCCCTTATTGGGGGCAGAACAGCCCTATTGGGTTTATTTAATGGTTAAATGATTCCCTTTTCTCTGTAATAATAAAACAGTACCTGTACTTGATCCCAACTAAGATATAATTACCCCTTATTGGGGGCAGAACAGTCCTATTGGGTTTATTTAATGGTTAAATGATTCCCTTTTCTCTGTAATAATAAAACAGTACCTGTACTTGATCCCAACTAAGATATAATTACCCCTTATTAGGGCAGAACAGCCCTACTGGGTTTATTTAATGGTTAAATGATTCCCTTTTCTCTATAATAATAAAACAGTACCTGTACTTGATCCCAACTAAGATATAATTACCCCTTATTGGGGGCAGAACAGCCCTATTGGGTTTATTTAATGGTTAAATGATTCCCTTTTCTCTGTAATAATAAAACAGTACCTGTACTTGATCCCAACTAAGATATAATTACCCCTTATTGGGGGCAGAACAGCCCTATTGGGTTTATTTAATGGTTAAATTATTCCCATTTCTCTGTAATAATAAAACAGTACCTGTACTTGATCCTAAGATATAATTAATCCTTATTAAAGCAAAACAATCCTATTGGGTTTATTTAATGTTCAAATGTTTTTTTTTAGAAGGTATGGAAATCTGAATTACAGACCCCTTATCTGGAATCCCCAGGTCCCGAGCATTCTGGATATAAAGCTGTGGTGTATTTCCAAGGACTAGGTGAATACTGAGAGTAAAGCAACTCAAGTTTCCAGGCAACTATAAAGAAGACCACTGATTTGCCTATTACTGTAGAGAAGAGGGAATGATAGACTCCTTCATTTATGGGAGTAGGCCTCGATCAGACAATGTCAATATTTAGTATACTGGTCTATAATATGACGGCGTGTCTACTAATTAGTTCCCAGTAGTTAAGTAAATACTGAAACAGCGCAACAAATAATTATAGCATTTCATATTCCTTTGCCAAAACAGAATATAATTATTATAACTATGGCTAACATTTAAATTAAGGAGTTTGAGTAATAAATATAATGTAGAGACTTAATATATATTTATTTTTAAGGCGTGCCCCTCCTAGTTCCTTGACTCAGCAAGTTGAAGATGTCTGTGAATGCAACTATGGGATGCAGATGGCTAAGGCAACCAAGAACGTAGCCTGGTGACAGCACAGATTTGTTTTCCATATGGGTTCATATGAGTTCATATCACATATCATTTAAAAAGATACAATAAAAGCATTAGAAATACCAATAAGTATTAATTTAGATTTTGTTTTTCTTAGCACCAAAATATAGAAATAAATGAGCAAGAAACATACAGATGTAGAAAATTGCTAGGAAGCAATGATAAATATATACATACATATAAATATACACAATATTTTGCTTATAAATTACCAGCAAACTATCAACTTCCCCTCACTTCTCAACTGATAACCAGATGAACAAGTTAAGAGCTGAAAATGTTTACATTTTGTGGGGCCATACATTCCAGATATAACTTCTGAAAGGCGACGCTACTAAAATTCCATGTCTAAATATTTCCTAAATCCAGACATGACTCCCCTGACCTATGTGTCCAAAACAGCAAGGCGCTAATTCTCTTATAATCAAATTTCCCTTCTGGTTTAAGATTTGGTCACAGCATCGCAAACCTATTACGATATATAAGTCATGGGCTGGCCTGAAGCAAAAACATACATTTGTTATAATACTAGGACTAATCAGATGAAGTATTAATCTGATTTTGCGCCGTTTGGTAAACACCACAATTTATTCAATTTTATTATTGGATCTGAATTGGTACATGGTGTTTGACATGTGTAATTCCAACAAATGGAAATACAAGATGTTATATGAGACAAGTAGTTAAATGAATGCCTTCAGTGTCTTTCCCATTGCCTCTTAAACCAGTGGCTGTTTTAATGGCTAAAACAAGAAGCAATAATAATATACAAGATTCAAAAAAATGCTCAGGAAATAGAGAATGGGGGGTACAAAGAATAACCTTTTTCTCAGAAAGGGGAAATATAGAAATGTTAGGAACTTTTTCTGAAAACAAAGGTTGGCCTAATACCTGCCAACCCTCCCCATCAAATTGCCAGAAGCAACCCAATCCATCCAAACCCTGCCCCTCATCCTCTGTCTGCCACAGAGAGGCTGATTATCTTGATAGGCAGGGAATAAAAAAGTTTTGGAAAGAGAGAGTTTACGGATCCTTAATCTTCCCAAGAAGACACCAACTACCATATATCCATAGAAAAAGAATAATGAATAGTGATGGGCGAAATGTTTCGCCAGGCATGGATTCGCCGCGCGTCCAAAAATTGTCACAAGCATAGTCGAGCATCAAAAGAATAGTCGCGCATCCAAAAATTGATGCAAGAATAGTCGTGGGCATCAAGAGAATAGTCGCGGGCGACAATTTTTTTTTCAGCGTTTCACAAATTTTTCACCATTTCGCAATTCTTTTAAAAGATTCGCAAATTTTTCGGCAAAGCGAAATGGGACAGATTTGCTTATCACTAATAATGAAGGTCAGGGAGGCTTTGCCTGTCCAAAAAAATAATATTTGGTATCGGACCCCTTATCCGGAAACCCGTTATCCAGAAAGCTCCGAATTACGGAAAGCCTGTCTCCCATAGACTCCATTTTAATCAAATAATTCAGAATTTTAAAACTGATTTCCTTTTTCTCTGTAATAATAAAACAGTACCTTGTAATTGATCCCAACTAAGATATCATTACCCTTTATTGGGGGCAGAACAGTCCTATTGGGTTTATTTAATGGTTAAATGATTCCCTTTTCTCTGTAATAATAAAACAGTACCTGTACTTGATCCCAACTAAGATATAATTACCCCTTATTGGGGGCAGAACAGTCCTATTGGGTTTATTTAATGGTTAAATGATTCCCTTTTCTCTGTAATAATAAAACAGTACCTTGTAATTGATCCCAACTAAGATATAATTACCCCTTATTGGGGGCAGAACAGCCCTATTGGGTTTATTTTATGGTTAAATAATTCCCTTCTCTCTGTAATAATAAAACAGTACCTGTACTTGATCCCAACTAAGATATAATTACCCCTTATTGGGGACAGAACAGCCCTATTGGGTTTATTTAATGGTTAAATGATTCCCTTTTCTCTGTAATAATAAAACAGTACCTGTACTTGATCCCAACTAAGATATAATTACCCCTTATTGGGGCAGAACAGTCCTATTGGGTTTATTTAATGGTTAAATGATTCCCTTTTCTCTGTAATAATAAAACAGTGCTTTGTATTTGATCCCAACTAAGATATAAATAATCCTTATTGGATGCAAAACAATCCTATTGGGGTTAATTAATGTTTTATTGATTTTTTAGCAGACTTAAGGTATGGAGAGATCCAAATTACGGAAAGACCCCTTATCCGGAATACCCTTGGTCCTGAGCATTCTGGATAACGGGTCCTATACCTGTATATCAATATACAATTATATGCTAAACAATACAAATCCATCTACTGGTAGCCTTCCTGAGGAGAACTTTTAGCTTTCTCCCTTACCCACTTTAATGCTGGAACCCACCCAAGGATGCACAGATAAAAACTGTCCCATTTCTTTTTGGCGAAAAATTCCTGAAATGTATTAAAGTCAATGGGCGTTTTTTTTGCTGTGACTTTTTAATTTCACTCATGACTCCATATAAATAAAAGGCATGAAAAAGGGACATGATGCTATCTGAAGAAAAATATGAAATAAGTTAAAGATGCTTACAGAAGAAAAGAGCAAGGCATTTTCCCCCATGAATCTAGATTGGTCCAATACTTGAATTCTTATCAAAAGAATGAATCAATTATTAATTATAACTAATTATTATCAATTATCAAGTTATAAGATATCTGGATTTATGGTTCATTAGACTCATTAGATAAATGCTGGGCAAAGCGCTGATATATACATCTTACTGGTGTGATCATTTTGTTTATAAAGCCTATTGCACTTTGTCAGGCAGAATAAGTGCAGCTGTTTGTTCTGTGGCCTGTGGTGGTGCCCCGAGTGTGTGGTGTGATTTGTCAGCATAGCTTAATGTTTGTGTGATTATCTTAGTGCGGTTTGTCGAACAGTTCACGTGGGCGTCTCACGGGCTAACAAACAGGAGAGCAACAATTTGCAAAGTGCAATGCGAAAACCCTTAGTAACCGTAATACAGTCTTCTATTCATAGAGCATAGACTGCCCTGTAGTCTGTGCCTTTCACATTGAGAGAATTAGATTAGGTTTTACATAGCTGGTCCCTGTGGTCTCTTTTAAGCTAATTCCCTGTATCATATTTTGCATAATTCTGTTTATTTCTTTAGGGGTTCTTAAACACACAGTTTGTACATTGTGCCTCCATCATTAAGCTCTGTTTATTTGACTCTCCCTTATGCTTCTGTTTTCTCAGCTACTAATAACTGGTCCATGCCAAGCCCTGACCTGCCCCAAATTTCAGCAGAATTCATGGAAGCCCTATAAAGGCATCAGTGTATTATCCCAGTGGAAAAGTGAAAGAGTTGCATGTTTGCGTTCTGCGTGCTAATGAGTTGTGTGTTTATTATTTTATTTTCTCTGCCTACGTGCCCAGGCGTTTTCTCTGGTAGAACAGGTACCATTTTTGCGGTGTGTAAGTAAATATTGTACAAGTAAAATTTACGGTGTTTGCTGAAAATGAAAATAAGGAGACTTATACAGTGCATGGGTGTACTATTAATGTTTATATTTAAAGGCAAGGGATGCCCAAAATATAACCTAATAGCATCTGCAGTCATCCAGTAGATGTCAGAAGAACTGCAGTGGCTGTAGAAGAGCATGTTTTGGGGACTTCTGGGTTGAAGACCAGGACATTATTTGAATTCCCAGGATGCTGCTCCTTGTAAGGATACAGCAGAAACGAATCTGACCATGGCAGCCCTCACATCCCTCTGAATTAAATATCGCTCTATTAATATATGAGGGAGCAGTCATACTTACTCCCCTGAGGTTAAGTAAAATATTTATACATACTTCAATGAAACTAAAATCAAAGCAGTCAATTTAACAATTTAAGTGGTATCACACAGGCACAAAAAACAGTACTCGAGCTGACCATATACTGTATATATACAAATTTAATTGATTATTGGTACATGTATGGGGGCCTATCGATCCTGGCCGATATTCATATAAATAGGTAAGGAAGTAAAGAGGTGGCACAGCTTCTCCTCACTTCCTGGTGTTCAATTTTTGGTCTTCGCCCAATTGGGTATAGGGTGTATTTGATTAGCCTTTGTCAGACTGCGTTTGGTATATTGCACAAAGGGGACCCTGCATTTACTGCCTGCTCAAGGGTAAAAAAGTAAGAGAAAAACTTTACTTTCAGAATGAATACTTAACCAACAAAGTTTATATCATATCAAGTGGCCTATTAAAGAATCTTAAAAACTGGAATATATCTATCAGTAAATATTGCCCTTTTACAGCCTTTCCATTGAGCCCCCATTTTGTGCTGGTCTATGTGCTCCCTCAGAGATCACCTGACAGGAAATGATGCAGCTCTAACTATAAGGGCAGTGACACACGGGAAGATTAGTCGTCGCGCGACAAATCTCCCCGCAATGCCATCACACCGGCTAGAATGTAAATCGCCAGTGGGATGGCATACGCGGCACACGATTTGCCGAAGTCGCCAAAGTTGCCTTGAGGGGAAACTTTGGGCGACTTTGGCAAATCGCGGCGCCGCGTATGCCATCCCACTGGCGACTAATCTTCCCGTGTGTCACTGCCCTAATAGGAGAAGTGTTGGAAGTAGAAGACAGAACTTTTCTCTATCTTCTGTCCTCCTTCGCATCCTGTTTTCTTTATCATTTTTATAGAATAATGTACGTATGTTGAATACACCTTCTCTCAAGCATAGGTTTCAATTTTGCTGGTAAAGAAGGAGCTGGATCAGCAGTAGGGCTTTACACTGATGCAGCGACATTTCAGCTACACCCTCATTGCCTACTTTCGAAATAAAATATTATATGATGTTGAATCTTTGTAAGCTTTATCACCTTGAGAGCTTCCAAATTGATTGTCGTATTGTTCTTCTTAATTCTATAATAAAATTCTAAGTTACAAAAAAAAAAATATATACAGAGCCATGCCCATTAATTGGCTGATGTGACCTAACATGTATGTGTGCCCTTGGGTTGTTTGTGTGCACCGTGAATCCTATGATCCCATGGGGTGGCCCTTTAGTATTTAAAATGACAATTTTCTATTTAGGATTCCCCAGTCATCATCATCATCATCATCATATATTTATATAGCACCAGAAAATTACACAATAAATTTAAACAAATAAGGATCTTGAAAAGTTCAACAAACAAGGGTATACAGAGTAATAATAGGATCAGAGGGCCCTGCTCCCAAGAGCTTACAATCTACAGGATGGCACATGCTACTAAAAAGGTACATTTTATGGCAATGGTTTATTTAGATAAACAGTATTTTATATATGAGCTAGTTTATGCGACATATTACCACAGTAATAGGCGCAATAGGTGCATTGGTGCCAGGTACAGGCAAACTTTAGCTAGTGCAAATTTATCTGCATTATTGTGCATTATTGTGCCAATCCATGCACATAATAAGCAAAAATGAGGCCGATGGTGGAAAGTAGTGATGGGCGAAATGTTTCGCCAGGCATGGATTCGCGGCGAATTTCCGCGTTTCGCCATTGGCGGATTGTTTCGCGAAACAGATAAAAAAATTTGCAGCAGAAAAATTCGCTGAGCGTCCAAAAATTGACGCCCGCGACAAAAGAATAGCCGTGCGACAAAAAAATAGCTGTGGGTGACAAAAAAATAACCATGGGTGACAATTTTTTTTGACGTGCGACATTTTCGCTGTTTCGCAAATTTTCTGCCGTTTCGCGAATCTTTTGAAAGATTCGCAAATTTTTCGGCGAAACGGGACAGATTCGCTCATCACTAGTGGAGAGAGATGAACAAATTCAAACTTTCCATGGATTTACTGCATCAACACCAAACAAAGCCTCTCTGGCATATGTGAAACATTTCAAATATTAGTCACATGATATGAATTCAAGAAATACTCCTTCCCCTCTGTGTCATATGACATTATAAGCTAGTGATTGACAGGAGAAGGGGCTGCCAGGGTCAACACGGTTATAGAGTAGGATGAAACACAGACAAAGTGAGGGTGGGAACAAGAGACCAAGGCAGCAGGAACGTTTTGTAAAGATTACATCTACAGAAATAGCATTCAGCAGAACTATACTTTTATCTTACTGATAAACACACTACAGCACTCTGATTCCATGTAGAAAGTGTTTATTGTGCCAACAAACCAGGCAACGTTTCAGGCACCAGCCCTTTCTCAAGCCTCTTTTGCCATATATATACTCCTAGAAATGTCAACTTTGTGTTGCTGGCCATCAAAATTTTGTCTCCATGCTGCAGTGATAGGGTTACTCTTGGGTTGGCACATTAGTTTGCAATGTGCATAAATGTGGCCTTTTCAGCTGTATCGATAAACTATGTGAAGTGTATAATGTCATGGACAGATGTAAGGGTTGTGTAGGAAGGGACATCTGTAAATAAGGCCTCTAACTTCTTTTTAGAAGAAAAGGTTCACATTTTCTGCTTATTAGGGCTAACTTTTAGCATAATGCAAGACAAAAATCATGTTATGGGCAAAAGCCATAACTTTACAAATAACGTAACTGCCAACTTTTATTTCTTTTAGTGTTGGAGATGCCAGTTGTTCTCTCTATACTAGTGATTCTACCTTCCTGACCCATTGGAGAATCTAATACAAAGTCCCAAAGCTTGTGCCAAGCCAAGTAACCCATAACAACCAATCAGTTGCTTGTTTTTAAACAGTGCCCAATAAGTGCTATGTACTGATTGGATGCTAGGTGAGTAAAAGTGTGGGGACTGGCTTTGGCTCTACTGCTTCAGATGGCTAAATCCCACAAGGGGCCCCTGCCACATATGCATCACAGTATTTGCTAGAAGATAGTCTTTTTTTCCCAAACTACTCTGTCTTTGATTTGCAATAGTAAACTCTAATTTTCTTCTTGCTTATGCTCAAATGCCTATTTATATATGCACTTCTGCTGCTCCCTGGTACAAGGCCACTTATCCCAAGTGCTTTAAAGATTCCTGGAACTCTCCAGGTTTATTAGTAACATCATTGAAGAATCGAGTACCTCTGACATGGGTCAGGCATGTGTGCGAAGGTCAACAAATTTAACAAGGACTTTATTTGGTTAGGAGAGACTCAGGTAAAAAACACCATTTGTTTGCCATTCATTTTGCTCTTACATTAGAAAACTTAAATTGGTTTATATGAGCCAGAGCTAAGCTAAACATTTTAACTTGTCAATCACTGGCTGTTTGTTGACCCAAGGTTGGTAGATAGGGAGATGGTAAGTGGAAAGAAATACGTCCCATGGAAAAATCCTTTAGGGAAAAAGAAAAAAAAAAATAATTTTTTTGTAGATTTCACAAAACGACAATTTGGGTCCAATTTTGACCTCTACGTTGAATTGTGATTACATAAACAATCTAGAAAAGGAGCTTCGAGAAAATGTGCTTGTGTTTAATAGCAATAATTGGTTTAAAGCTGATTTCATGTTTTCGTGGTATCTTTGCAGACCTTGGGCATTTTTATGAGACCTGCAATGTTGTATGTTTTTCTTTTCACGCATGGCGGCTTGGGTTAGCCATCTCGCTTTCTGAAGCCTTACACTGCAGTTTCGTACAAGTCACGTCAAACTAATTGGCTTCCAAGTAGGTGATAAAACTATATTCAAAAGAAAAGCAAGTCTTGGTATTAAGACCTTGTTTCCCCTAGCAACTTTGTAGATATTATTAAGCGGCTCCAGTTAAATCCCAAATGTGTGCAATTTTCATTAGAGTGATTAAAGATTGTCTATTTACAACAAATGCAAATGAACAACTCATGGTGACTAGTGATGGGCGAAATGTTTCGCCAGGCATGGATTCAAGGCGAATTTCCGCATTTCGATATTGTCAGATTATTTTGAGAAATGGATGAAAAAATTTGCCGCGCGTCCAAAAATTGTCGCCCACAACAAAATAATAGCCGCAGGCGACAAAATAATAGCTGCAGGTGACAAAATAATAGCCGTGCAACAAAATAATAGCCGCACGACAAAAGAATAGCCGCGGGTGACAAAAGAATAGCCTCACGACAAAAGAATAGCCGCGGACGACAATTTTTTTTTTGATGCACAACATTTTCGTCGTTTTGCGAATTTTTCGCCGTTTCGCGACAAAATAATAGCTGCAGGTGACAAAATAATAGCCGCGGGCGACAAAAGAATAGCCGCACAACAAAAGAATAGCCTCACGACAAAAGAATAGCCGCGGGTGACATTTTTTTTGATGCACAACATTTTCGCTGTTTCGTGAATTTTTCGACGTTTCGCCATTCTTTTGAAAGATTCGCTAATTTTTCGCCGAAGCGAAACGGGACAGATTCGCTCATCACTAATGGTGAACTTCCTGTGCTTAGGGTGTGTTGAAATGGGTTGTAGGTAATAACGTTTGTACTGTTTTGTACCTGCTTATTACCAGCAAGGGGAAAGCAATAACAATGGTTTGAACTGCCCTAATACTCCATACCTACTTCTGATCAGGTTTTTGGGTTTATATGCATTCTGCCACAAAGATCTACCATATTTGTACTGTGGTAGAACACACTGCACAGTATTACAGCAACTCAGTGTATCTACAACTTATAGTAAGCAATATATACAGTATGGGTGTATCTGCAGGGGGTGCAGGGGATGAGACTGCATAGGGGGCAAATTTACAAATATACACAGCAGGGTTTAATGATATAAGGCCTGGTATTAAGGAATTGGTAGTGATATGAGGTGTTATGGTTAAGTACAGCGTAAATATTGGATGGGCCCAGTTACAAGACTGAAGATAAAAATTGCTTTTGGTTGCAAAACTAAGCCCATATTAATACTGCACACTGCAACTTCTGCGCTTTTAACCAAACAATAATAAACATAATAATATAATAATAATAATAAATAATAATAAACATAATGGTTCATTACGCAAAAGTTGGAGTGGATGTAACTTAGCATGCACCCATAATTATGCTGGAGTTCTGGGGAAAATTCTGGGCAGAAATCATGCCAATTCATCTCTAAGGGGCACATTTACTAATCCACGAATCCGAATCACGAATGGGAAAAAATCGGATTGGAAACGAAAATTTCTGAAGATCGCAAATATCACGAAAATGCTTACGAAAAAATCGTATTAGTCCGGAAAATATCGTATTGGCGATCCGAAAGTCACAAAATTTTCGTACCGAACAATTGTAAACAGTGGTAAAACCTTTCCGATTTTTTCGTGCAAGCGTCCGAAAAAGTCGTGCGGTGTACGAAAAAGTTATCCGGACGCCCAAAAAAATCGGCGAAAATACGCTCGGAGCGTTCGCATGAACACTCAAGCATTCGTACCTTTGTAAATGTGCCCCCTAATGTTGTGCTTTGCACTGCGTTCATAAATAAGACTTGTGCAAAAACAACTATTCTGCATTTAGAGGTAAGCCCCTTTCTAGGAAAGAGTAAATAAAAATGTCACGTTGTTGAGTAGCTCTGCTCTAACTTGCCACCTTCCAAGCCCACTGTTAGATAAACATCTTCCAGCTGGAAGGCCATGAGAAATGCCAGTGCTAACCAGAAGCACACAGCTGCATATTTCTGCAGAGTAGCTGCCTAGTGTGGGCACAGTCTGCTGACAAAGAGTCAGAACATAATGCTAAAACAAGTGAAAGACAAAAACGAGCATGAGGAAATAGGGTACAGGTATGGGATTCCTTATCCGGAAACCCGTTATCCAGAAAGTTCTGAATTATGGAAAGGCCATCTCCCATAGACTCCATTATAAGCAATATTTCTAATTTTTAAAAATTATTTCCTTTTTCTCAGTAATAATAAAACAGTACCTTGTACTTGATCCCAACTAAAATATAATTACCCCTTATTGGGGGCAGAACAGCTCTATTGGGTTTATTTAATGGTTAAATGATTCCCCTTTTCTCTGTAATAATAAAACAGTACCTGTACTTGATCCCAACTAAGATATAATTACCCCTTATTGGGGGCAGAACAGTCCTATTCAGTTTATTTAATGGTTAAATGATTCCCTTTTCTCTGTAATAATAAAACAGTACCTGTACTTGATCCCAACTAAGATATAATTACCCCTTATTGGGGCAGAACAGCCCTATTGGGTTTATTTAATGGTTAAATGATTCCCTTTTCTCTGTAATAATAAAACAGTACCTGTACTTGATCCCAACTAAGATATAATTACCCCTTATTGGGGGCAGAACAGCCCTATTGGGTTTATTTAATGGTTAAATGATTCCCTTTTCTCTGTAATAATAAAACAGTACCTGTACTTGATCCCAACTAAGATATAATTACCCCTTATTGGGGGCAGAACAGCCCTATTGGGTTTATTTAATGGTTAAATGATTCCCTTTTCTCTGTAATAATAAAACAGTACCTGTACTTGATCCCAACTAAGATATAATTACCCCTTATTGGAGGCAAAACAATCCTATTGGGTTTATTCAATAGTTAAATGATTTTTAGCAGACTTACGTTATGGAGATTCAAATTACAGAAAGATCCCTTATCTGGAAAATCCTGGGTTCCGAGCATTCTGGGGATAACAGGTCCCATACCTGTACTTACAATGCAAGTTCATATACATTATTTTTAAGCAAATATACCCAGATAAATATTATTTATTTAGCTTAAAGCCCCTTTAAGGTACTGAGTTGTAACATTTATCAATTTTGGTGGATGCTGCTCCACAGCTTGCCTCAGTGGTGGCTATATCACAGAACGGTACCAATAGAAGTCATTAAATATGCCATACCTTGTTATCACCACTAGAGAGGGTGTCATTTTTTTGACAATTAAAACAAAAACAGTGAAATAAAAGCAAAGGCATAACTGCTCACAAGTACTCCTATATAAAAAACATTTATTCATACATATATACAATGGCAATATAAGTTTCTGTGCGGAGTTACAGAAGGTGGCTCCAGGTTGACATATAGCTCTTTGGTGATTTGTTGCATTAAATAAGGAAGGTCGAAACTATTGCCTTCCAGTTTAGCTCTTGAAATCCTTAACAGTTGAATGGTTCCATATCTAACATCTAACTTTTTTTGCACTCTTGTGAGGTTTAATTGGCAGGGGACCTTCATGGGACTCCTATAAAACATCTCTCCAAAAAAGTACACAGTGCCTTACAAATTATAGTGCAGAAGCTTCAGACATGTATTTCCCCATCCTTCTTTGGTGTGTGTCCTTGCCAGTGTAGGTATTTTGTTTTGCCCCTCATTCATTTGCTCCTGTGGTTATGGCCAGATTTTCACTAGATCAGATCACCTGAATAGAGCCAGTATTTGCAGATAACCAAGGTTACTGGAATAATGAAGAAATATTCCACAGATTTACAGCAGAGTAGTGGCCAGTATGTCTTATCATAGCATGCTGAAAGGTTTTGACCCTTTCTCCGTGGCCCTGCTTATTGTATGCCACCTACTCTTTCCAACCTGATGCTATGTGTGGCCTTCCCTTGGTATTCCATGGGCCCATAACATTTTCTTTCCCTTGTTAATCATATTCAAGCCGACAAGGGTAATCAAAACACGACACAACTGCCCAGATGTTCTGAAAATCTACTCCTCAGCATTAGGCATAGGAAAACAACACATCTCCCCGTTCCAGCGAGGGGAATCGACTTTCTCTAACCTAAGCAGAAATGGAAAACTAGGAGACAAGTAAAAAATGTAAAGGAAGGGGGAAGTTGAGCCTCGTATAATTAGAATCCAATTAGGAAATCTTTTTTATTTAAATAAAATCATCTTCATGACTTAGCATTTTAGAAAAAAATGATGGAAAATGTGTCAGACCTAGCTTGGATTATAGGACCTTTTATAGCTTCTATAGGTCTTGCAGTCACTCATAATTGTACAGCATATCCCTTGCTGTTTGGAGTGGGTCCACGTGATCCTATTTAATACATGGAATGTTGGGATGTCAGACTTTGCAGCGCTTGTGGTCAAAATAGCATCTGCAAACATATCTTTAGGCACAAGGAGGCTGCATATATTGACACAGGCTGCTCTTGGAATCTTGGAGCTACCGTCCCCCTTTTGGGGTGGTGATAGCTCCAGGGTTCCCCTGCGTCAGTAGGCGCACTGTGCTTGATTATAGCAATGGAGAAACAGGCACTCAGCACAATCTGTGGGAGTGTAAGGAGCAGCTTAGGAAGCAAAAAAAAAAAAATGCATGCCATTTTTTAAATCCATGACTGCGCCTAATGTTGTGCGAATGCAAGTGCACTGGCAGGTTGTCACTGACCCCTTTAGATTATAGAACTTTAGGCCTTCAGCTGAACAGCCCTGTTCTAATAAAAGGAACTTATCTTGCATCCCAATTACTTCAAGAAGCATGGTCCCATTGCAAACCCAACTTGGAAAAAATCACCAGCACTCCTGGCCTCTCCAAGGATGAGGAACCCGGTGCACAGCCAAAGGGGACTGCACCCATTCGTAATTGTATGAAATCTGAGAAAACGGCCGGCACAAGGGGCTCTTCAAACAGTGGGATTATACCTGCAGCTTTATTTCAAATTAGTGATTATTTGAAATAAAGATGCAGAGACCAAAATTGGAGCCATTTCATCTGAGCTCCTCATGAGTATCAGACACTAACCCCTTTACTACCATTCACTCATGTTATATCAGAGTCTGAAAATGCAGATTTGTTTTGTAGCCATCTCCTTTAAAAAAAATGAATTTATTTTTTACAAGCTCACTCATGAAAGGACAGGATATGTTTTCAGGACTACATCCATGGAGAATCAGAAACACTTGGATGGTCCCATACTGTTCCCTTTCTCGTTTCCATTCACGTACTTGCAACCTAAAACATACAATCTGTTCTTGACAGGACTTGACTATAAGTTCAGTGAGTAAACACATTATAACGGAGGTTGCAAAGCACTGATAGATCAAAATAAAGACTTGACTTCTTTTCTTGGCCCTACACTGTTCTCCTTTTTTTATTAAAGTAATAATACTGCCCAAGTACAGTCTGTTTATTTGGATGATCTAAGGAAATGTACATTGATATATGGATGGATGAAAGCTGATTGAAATAGTTCTGCCGTATTTTTATTAATCCATTAATGTAAGACTATTTTATAGTACAGGTATGGGACCTGTTATCCAGAATGCTCGGGACCTGGGGTTTTCCGAATAAGGGATCTTTCTGTAATTTGGATCTCCATAACTTAAGTCTGCTAAAAATCATTTAAATATTGAATAAACCCAATAGGATTGTTTCCCTCCAATAAGGAATAATTATATCTTAGCTGGGATCAAGTACAGGTATAGGACCCGTTATCCAGAATGTTTGGGACCTGGGGTATTCTGGATAAGGGGTCTTTCTGTAATTTGGAACTCCATACCTTAAGTCTACTAAAAAAAATATTTAAACAGTAATTAAACCCAATAGGATTGTTTTGGCTCCAATAAGGATTAATTATATCTTAGTTGGGATCAAGTACAAGGTTCTGTTTTATTATTACAGAGAAAAAGGAAATCAGTTTTAAAAATGTGAATTATTTGATTAAAATGGAGTCTAAGGGAGATGGCCTTTCCATAATTCGGAACTTTCTGCATAATTGGTTTCTGGATAAGGGATCCCATACCAAATCAAAAGCAAAAGACTTGGTATTTCCATGAAATGATATTTAGGTGGCAGGCATGTTTTGATGGACACTACAAGCACTGAGAACACCATGGGCCATAGTCTATAGTATCTGTATTACAGAAATTGCTGTAAGCCTATAGTTCCATACTTTGAATACTATAAGTCTCATTCCCTGTTACTTATTTCAAGCTAGGAATTGTAAATGTAGGTAAGGGTTAACAAAGCAGTCTCAGACTGGATTACTGTTATTGTTGAGCAGATTTTGATGTATGATATGTGAATGTGAAACTGTCAGCTACTCTTGTGTATTAATTTTTTTTTTGTTAGACACCCACATGCCCCATAACTGAAATCAGATGGTCATTTTCATTACACAGCAGAGGCATGAGGATTGTCGCCCACTCGTTCCCCCTCCACAGACCATTAGTGGTAAGGAAGTCTAAAATAAGTGGTTTAACTCTTTGTTAGTTACAGGTTACATAGGATAGGCTATGGCAGAAACCAAAAGCAGACAATAAAATCTAAAACAATAATGAGTATAGTCAAACCAGTTATCCTACATATACCAGTGGCTTATTATCACAATAATACTGGCCACATTTCTGTGTGCTCTGATTGGTCAGCCTGAGGGGTGATCATTTGCCAACACAGGAAAAATATCATATTACATTAACAGAATCAAACAACTTGTTGGTTTAGTTACTTTATTGAAGTTTTACTGAACTCTTTGGGGGTTATGTAATGGAAGGTGGAAAGTTTTCAACAGGTCTAATCACCTATGGTACCCAATCAGAAGGTAGCCTTTACTGGCCCCTGTTTAAAAGCAAAAAAAAAAAGCAAATTTTGTGTCTTTTAATACATATAAGGGTTCCTAAGTGTGGCTAGCTTAGTGCAAATATACAGTATGTACATGGATGATATACTATACCACTTTCATTTGCTGTGCAACCTATCACTGTGAGCCTATGGGCACACCTTTGCTTGACTATGCTCCGCAGAGCGGTAAGTTATATCTGATGTATAATGAGTTTGTCATTGCTTTTGCCTTAGCGTTAATGGGTTACTGTCATAATTTTTATGGTATGCTTTTTATTTCTAAATTACACTGTTTACATAGCAAATAATTCTCTCCATTTAAAATGTTATTCTTGAACCAACACATGTATTTTTATCTGTAATATTGGTGTGTAGGCGCCATCTCAGTGCATTGTGCCTGAGTCTGAGCTTTCAGAAGGAGCCAGCGCTACACATTAGAACTACTTTCAGCTAGCCTATTGTTTCTCCTACTCCCATGTAACTGGAGGAGTCCCAAGCCGGACTTGGATTTCTTGCTACTGAGTGCTATTCTAATTTCTACTGGGAGTTGCTATCTTGCTACCTTAACATCTTGCCACCTTCAAGAAAAACCTAATTGACTGAGCGACCAATGTAGAAACCTTTGAGCCTATGAGAACTTCAAATAATTCCCAGCTCAGCATGAAGGATTCATGTACAGCAATGAGGCAAATCGGAAGGCTGGAGTCCAGCACCCACAATAACAATGGGCTAGGGCTGGGGAAGGAACTAGATTTAGGAATAAAACAAATAACAGTGAAGGCATTTAAATCATGCTAGTACCATTTTTATAGAATACAGGAGCTTGTCAGTTTCACTTTATCTCTCAGTTGCTGTGTATTGATTAATGTGCAGGATACAGTGTTTTGTAAATATTTCAGTATGTAATGCTCCTTGAAACAGCTATGTCTTCTGTTATAGATTTCCGTATGAGTTCACTAACCAAAATTTATGTATCCACCACAACATTTGTCTTAATGCTATATTGCGCCTGACCCCACGCCCACAACCAAATTTTCTTACGTTGAGTTTTTTTTTGTTCTTTAAAATGTGTTGAAAAATATTTTACATCTCTCTGCTGTCCTCAGATAGCCTGGAACCCACCCCGTCCATTCTCCATCAAAGAGCGGAGTGACTGGGCAACCTCACAAGTTAAATGTAGCACTTTCCATGTCGACGGACAAGAAATGTGCTATCCCTGATGCAGGCAACTATTGGCATGTACATTACACTGACTAATTACTGCAGAAATCCTCAGTCAGTCATGAGTAGATAACTATTGGCCTCTTGGGAGGTTGTCTCAGTACCAAATACCACACTGCATCATAATTAGAGGGCGTGGTGTAAAGTATTTGGTCGGCTGCATCAGAACTCCTCCTATTTCTCCAGAGATTATACTGTCAGACTTTTGTTGAATTTGTTCCATTAAGATGACTGGTTTAAAACGCCCTGACAGTTAAGAAAGGGATTAACACCATTTTACTGGTATATTAGTTCAGTCAGATTATTAGAGCTTCAAGTTCTTCCAAATGAGCCTTCAGAGCATGATTACCCATGTGATGCATTTTCTTTCTAAGGGAGAATTAGCTAGAACCGATAAAGTTAGGGGTATAACTAAAGGGGAAGAGATTCAACTTTGGGGGATTCTGGATTCATCTTGAGAACATTCTAGGGAAATAATAAAAATAGTATTTATGGCAATCTCATCTGAAATTTGTTCAGAGCTATTACCACTTATTTGTGCAGCTGTAGAAATGTTCAGTTGGCTAAGTGATCCCAGTGGCGTATACACAGATAAATAAAAAAATTCTTGAGGCAAACTGGAGTGGAACAGGAGTCAGAAACAGGTAGATAGTAACAGTCCATGAATACAGCCAAAACAGGAGAAAATGAACAAGTTACAACCCAGAATTATGGAATACACCAATGAACAAGGGGTGGAAAATTCAGGAGAAAGAGCAAACCAGAATGGGAGTGGCTTACTGGGTCAGAACACAGGAATAGGAAGTACAGGTATGGGATCCCTTATCCGGAAACATGTTATCCAGAAAGCTCCGAATTACGGAAAGCCTGTCTCCCATAGACTCCATTTTAATCAAATAATTCAGAATTTTAAAAATGATTTCCTTTTTCTCTGTATTAATAAAACAGTACCTTGTACTTGATCCCAACTAAGATATAATTAATCCTTATTGGAGGCAAAACAAGCCTATTGGGGTTAATTAATGGTTTATTGATTTTTTAGTAGACTTAAGGTATGGAGATCCAAATTATAAAAAGACCCCTTATCCGGAATACCCTTGGTCCCGAGCATTCTGGATAACAGGTCCTATACCTGCAATAAATAACTGATTAATTCTGTATTATGGGAAAATGAGTCAGGGTGGAAAGACAAGGAAACACTACTGAGTTCATATCAGCTATTTTCAGTTCATTCGATCTTTCTAATTAGTGATGAGTGAAATTTTCCAGCAGGCATGGATTCATGGCAAATTTCTGAGTTTCGCCATTGGCAGATTTTTTCGCAAAACAGAGGGAAAAAAATGGTGCACACAAAAAAATAAAAGCCATACATATACCTTTAAATGGAGATAAGTAGGCAAATCTTTAAATGAGAATGACCAAGGGGTACTTAAAAGCAATGCCAATCAGCATAATTTTAAGGTAGGAGAGGGTGATTTATTTTTAATCTGGTAAAGGGCATGGGAGGTTTTAGTTATTAAGAGAGGTTGGCCATGTTAAGCTTGCTCACATAGCAGGAAAGTGAGAATATGATCAATATGTATAGATTTATAAGGGGACCACATAATAAAGTTTTTAGTACTATATAGGTCTAACTATTTACCTACCTTATGTTAAATTTCTTAATATGGAGCCCATGTTTGGCTCGTGCATGATGCTTATTGTGGCTCTTTGATAATGATGTTTTTAACTATGTTTTTATACATTTGATTGTAAGGGGTTAATAGGATAATATAGTATTGGGCGGGGACACTTAGGGTGTGGATTTAAGAATGGGTGGTTCGGGTCACTCTAGCAGCTTTTGAGGAAGTGGCATGGGCCACGAAATGCGTCAAGCGAGCTACATAAAATTGTGATGATTTTAACATTGTTAATAAAATTGATATTTTAAACTAAGAAAACGGTCCCGGTGCTCCGTCTGGATATACTTACTTTTTGCTATGGTGGCTGGAACACGCCTGGATCGGGGGCGTGACGGACGTTGTAGCACGAGTACCGTTTACAGCTGGAGACTCCGGTGAGTGCTCCCCTAATTATTTTTCTAAAGGGCATGGGAGGTTTTAGTTATTAAGAGAGGTTGGCCATGTTAAGCTTGCTCACATAGCAGGAAAGTGAGAATATGATCAATATGTATAGATTTATAAGGGGACCACATAATAAAGTTTCTGGTGCTTCTCTCTAGTGGATAATGACTGTGATTGTGATTGGAAGAAAGAAGGTTCCATTCTAAGGTACAAAAAGGGTCTTTTATATTGAGAGATGTGTGCTGTATAAATATAGATGAACTGAATTATTACATGTGCTTATATATTTATGTACACTGACCCTATCAATAACATTGAAGGCAAAACCTAAGAGCCAAAAGTCTTGTTTATTCAGACTCACAAAAAAAAGTAAGAGACTGCTAGTGATGATTTGGTTTTGTTTCCGATAACAAAAGGAACATGTTTATTTTCTCATGAAGTATCACTGTTAAGTAGCATACAGCAAATGAATGTGTACCCTGTGATAACCATTGATAAATGAAACTATGTCTAGCTTCTCTGGAACTGACGCTCATTGTTGAGAAGATCCACTTCAGAACCCAGATCCTGAAAGTTGCAAATATTAATTGGGAAATGACCTGCTCAGCATAATAGAATTAGAAACAGGAATTTTGTGTAGCGAAGAGGGAACCCAGACCATTTGTATTCGTCATTTGGACTTTTCTCACTGTTTAACTAGACTTCACAAAAATATATATCTTAACTTTATTTTGGCTTCTATGTTTTCCTGCCTGTTCGGGGACGTGAAGAAATTGTACTGTGCAGCCATTGTTCTGACAGCTCATTTACTCAAATGAAACAATTCATTCATCGCTGAGCATCCATCAAACAGAAACTGTCTTCAGCCAAGACTTGTATAATAAATATACAGAGTTTCATCACGTTGGATTTATATCCAGACTTGGGTCCAACACACCACCAACAAATTTCCTTGGATAAAACTCAGTGCCTCATCACAGTGTTCTCCTTACCGCTTCAGCTGTTATATGTTTGGCTACTCCCTGTACCGCTAAAGACTGTTCCAACTGATACATATATACAGATTGTATGGATGTTGTTAAATGAACATCACCCGGAGCACAGACTTTTTGGCAACACGATATACAAGTCTAGTCCGGCGAGATATCTTTTATAGCAGCAGTTTGTGACTTTTAAAATGAGATGATTATTAGTTAATAAAAAGCCAGGAATAATTAAACTAATTAAACTTATTTAGAAGAAAACACATCCATCTGCTTTAAGAGTGTGTAATAACACAATGACAGCGAAAAGATACAGAGAATTAAGTGGAAATGATATAAAAAATAAATAAATGGCCTTGATACACTATACACCTGCTGTACTGTGCATAGCATAGGGAAATGTCTATTTGCCATCATTTTATGGAGCAAACATTGGTGACTGCCCCTGCTGCTGCTGTCCTTCTATAACTCCAGGGACCCTCTGGTATTATACTAAAGCAGGGATCCCCAACCTTTCTTACTCCTGAGACTTGGGGAGCAACACAATCACCATAAAAGTTAATGGAGGAGCCAAATAAGGGCTAAGATTGGCTATTAGGCAGCCTCTATGCACACTATCAGCTTACAGGGGCTTTATTTGGTAGTAGATTTTGTTTTTATTCATCCAAAACTTGCCCCCAAGTCAGGAATTCAAAAATAACTCCCTGGTTTGGGGGCACTGAGAGCAACATCCAAGGGGTTGGGGAGCAACATGTTGCCCCCGAGCCACTGGTTGGGGATCACTGTACTGAGGTAATGCACATAGTACGTACACAGAAAACCATCCTACCACTTTTTTATGATTAACAATGAAATCCTAGTTTCCCAACATTACTTATCAGTGCCAGACTCCATCATCCTTTCTCCCATGCCTGCTGCAGCTGCAATGTTAAGACTTAAATGAAAGGATTTAGGAATGCAATTCTGATAACATGGGTACAATTACCATCTAATAAAACGAGTTGCTCCATAAGATGATGGCTGTGCACTTTTATCAGATGCAGTAGGCAATTAGAGATTCCGCAAGCAAATCTGTTTCATGCACTAAGGATTTCAGTACCCCCACGTTTAAGATGTATTCTTAATAGAAAGGGCAAGATACCCTCCTTTTTAATAGGTTTTGTGCTGAGTATACTTTTTGCCTATTAATTTAATTAACAAATATGTATGATTGAAACTGCAGTCAAATTGAAACCTACAAAGTTACATTCTACTTCCTGACACAATTGAGTACAAGCAAAACAAATGAGCAGGTCACTAAGAAGACCTCAATATATTGAAGTGCATGATAAGGTGCTCCTTATCTCACAGCCTAACAGGCTACATCTGGGGTAAGAAATTAAAAAACGGAGTAACACCAGTGCTGGTGGCCCCTCTTCAGACTTCAACCAACTGCACCATTATCCTAGCTTATATCAGGCAAATTGATCATCCTCGGATCAATTCACCTGATATAAGCTAGGGTAATGGTGCAGTTGGTTGAAGTCTGAAGAGGGGCCACCAGCACTGGTGTTACTCCGTTTTCTCTTTTCTTGCACATATATATATACTTCATTTGCACATTATCCCTTGTGCCCCGTTTAAACTGATTTAATTTCCTTAGGGGAATTGCAACTATGTTTATTTGAGAGATATATCTGAGTGTGGGGGGTGCAGCCATTTCCTTTCCCTATACATCTAGGATAAGGGAGGGGGTTGTTTATACAAAGGGCTTATTTGTTTTAATAGTACTTGTAAAAGTCAGGAAGTAGAATGTGAATTTAGTTTCAATTTCATGTTTTGCCCTGTTTAGTGCAAGAAATAACATACTATAGATATCCCCCAATGAAATCAATAGACACAACAGTATGGTCAGCAAAAGCATCTATCGAACTTATGTTAAAAAGGGAGGATACTGCCCCTTAAACTATACTCCACCTCAGGTTCAAGTGTTAGAGCGCTAATGGGTGCTAACTTACCAAAAAATTGTGCCCTGGGGATGCTGAAGTTCAAGTTAAGGGGCAGGTAAAGAGGGAGAGAGGAGATGCCCACTTTGCCTACCCCCCTTGAATTGAGCACTACCTAATTTAGGCAGCAGTCTATTCAGGGGGCCAGCTGTGGGCATTCTGCACAGGCAAAATGCCTTTTTTGCACTTTGTACACTCTGTTTTTCATTGTAAATAACCTCTCATACATCATCTACGGTTTATACTGTAATAGTGAATGGCAATGGTTATTATTGCTGGCTTGCAGCACCGGGGTCCTAGGGTCCAAAGAATTTCTTTTCATTCTCATTCTCCAGGTATTTTTTACTTTCTGTCACACCGCAAAAATATATAGTAAAGTTAACAGACTTCTGAAAATACCGATCATAGTGTGTGTGAATGTGATAGGGACCTTGGATTGTAAGCTCCATTTGGCAGAGAAGCCGAAAAGTGAATGATGCATTATCACTCACTCTACACATAGGGGCACATTTACTAATCCACGAACGTCCGAAAAGCGTCCGAATGCGTTTTTTTCGTTATGATCGGTATTTTTGCGATTTTTTTCGTCGCCGCCATGACTTTTTTGCGAATTGTTGTGACTTTTTAGTTGCCATGACGACTTTTTCGCAAATTGTCGCGACTTTTTCGGCGCCGTCGCGAAATAACCGTACTGTCGCGCCGAGTACGAAAGTTTCGGATTCATTCAAGCTTCAGTATCGTGACTTTCCTTGGGCCAGGTTGGAGCTGCAGAGTGCCATTGAGCCCTATGGGAGACTTTCCTTGGGCCAGGTTGGAGCTGCAGAGTGCCATTGAGCCCTATGGGAGACTTTCCTTGGGCCGGGTTGGAGCTGCAGAGTGCCATTGAGCCCTATGGGAGACTTTCCTTGGGCCGGGTTGGAGCTGCAGAGTGCCATTGAGCCCTATGGGAGACTTTCCTTGAGCCGGGTTGGAGCTGCAGAGTGCCATTGAGCCCTATGGGAGACTTTCCTTGGGCCGGGTTGGAGCTGCAGAGTGCCATTGAGCCCTATGGGAGACTTTCCTTGGGCCGGGTTGGAGCTGCAGAGTGCCATTGAGCCCTATGGGAGACTTTCCTTGGGCCGGGTTGGAGCTGCAGAGTGCCATTGAGCCCTATGGGAGACTTTCCTTGGGCCGGGTTGGAGCTGCAGAGTGCCATTGAGCCCTATGGGAGACTTTCCTTGGGCCGGGTTGGAGCTGCAGAGTGCCATTGAGTCCTATGGGAGACTTTCCTTGGGCCAGGTTGGAGCTGCAGAGTGCCATTGAGCCCTATGGGAGACTTTCCTTGGGCCGGGTTGGAGCTGCAGAGTGCCATTGAGTCCTATGGGAGACTTTTCTTGGGCCGGGTTGGAGCTGCAGAGTGCCATTGAGCCCTATGGGAGACTTTCCTTGGGCCGGGTTGGAGCTGCAGAGTGCCATTGAGCCCTATGGGAGAGTCTCCTTGGGCCGGGTTGGAGCTGCAGAGTGCCATTGAGCCCTATGGGAGACTTTCCTTGGGCCAGGTTGGAGCTGCAGAGTGCCATTGAGCCCTATGGGAGACTTTCCTTGGGCCGGGTTGGAGCTGCAGAGTGCCATTGAGTCCTATGGGAGACTTTTCTTGGGCCGGGTTGGAGCTGCAGAGTGCCATTGAGCCCTATGGGAGACTTTCCTTGGGCCGGGTTGGAGCTGCAGAGTGCCATTGAGCCCTATGGGAGAGTCTCCTTGGGCCGGGTTGGAGCTGCAGAGTGCCATTGAGCCCTATGGGAGACTTTCCTTGGGCCAGGTTGGAGCTGCAGAGTGCCATTGAGCCCTATGGGAGACTTTCCTTGGGCCGGGTTGGAGCTGCAGAGTGCCATTGAGCCCTATGGGTGACTTTCCTTGGGCCGGGTTGGAGCTGCAGAGTGCCATTGAGCCCTATGGGAGACTTTCCTTGGGCCGGGTTGGAGCTGCAGAGTGCCATTGAGTCCTATGGGAGGCTTCCAAAATCATGCAAAGTCGCAAAAATTTGCCCGCCGTTTACGAGCACTTAATACGAAAAAGTCTCGACAATTCGTGAAAAAGTCGTAACGGCAACGGAAAAAACGCAAAATGTTCGTTTCCAATCTGATTTTTTCCCATTCGGAATTTGGATTCGTGGATTAGTAAATGTGCCCACTAAGCTCTGTAGAATATATCAGCACGCAGTTTATAAAGCATGAAAATAATAATAACATAAAGCTGTTGTTTTTGCATCTTTGCATTTGATTAGGGTACCTGCTTGGAGGACACTGTCAGTAAAGATGAATTGGGACTAAGAAGACTTTCCAGTTAAAGAGCTAAAAAGAAAAGAACTGTGTGCCAAAGGCATTAAGTCAGTTCGTTCATGGACTGTACTCATTTATTCAAAATAAAAAAGGTAATCACTGAGAATAGCCCCAGATATCCCTGGAGATTGGATCTGGAACAGCCTCCCTTCCCCCTCATGTATACAAAATAATTTCCTGGAGCCAGCATGGCTTGGCGTGTACAGTAAAGTCTCTTTTGATTAAGGGAGGTTGGATTAATAAGAACATACAGTAGTTGAGGGAATCGAGCAGCAGAGTCCAACACGCTCGCACTTTAGAAGTCTGTTTGTGGTTTTATTCCTGTCAAACAGATGTTGCATAGCCAGAATGATACACTGGCCCCAGAGAACTACAATATCAGGGGCCTGGGCAGCTATGCCAGCTAAGTTTACTTTCTGTTTAAGGTTCATAAAAAACAGAAATTGATGTAATTCCTAGAAATATTATTCAGAGCCAGAGCATTGAAAGAAAGGCATTTCATAATTTGTCAGAATTAGGCTTAATTAATCCTTAGGACTACCTTGAAATGTAAGAGCTCCATTCTGGAAATTGCTAATGGTGGCTATAAACTGAAGATATTATCATGAAATTCTATTCTATGTATGACTTTCTGAAACAATCTGCCAGAAGAGATATGTTCATACTAAGGATATTGTTTTTATATAGTCAGTCTGACAATAAACATAGTACATTTGTGTCAGGTGATCACTTTCTAATGACATACTATAACATTCTCCGTGTAGATTGTAAGCTCTTTTGGGCAGGGCCCTCTTCACCTCTTGTATCGGTTATTGATTGCTTTATATGTTACTCTGTATGTCCAATGTATGTAACCCACTTATTGTACAGCACTGCGGAATATGTTGGCCCTTTATAAATAAATGTTTATAATAATAATAATAATGCAAGGGTGGTCATGGCAGACATTGGCTGCAAACTCTCTCACTCCACAGGTAGCCGACATCCCATTGATGAGTATTTCACAGGACTCTATTGAGATCAGAATGGTGGCCCAGTCTGGCCCACCACCTGGGATACTTATTTAGTTCCAATTTATCTAGAGGACAGATTTAACGAGAACCTTAGCTGGTATATTTTAGTCTTTCAGTTGCAATTTTATGGTTCCCTCTACCAAACAGATGATTATTAGTATTACATTTACTGTCAGGGGAGCATGTAAGATACTGGTCAATGAACTAAAGTAGGAAAATCCAACCTGTGATCTAGCATCAGATTCCACATCCAGCAAGTTTATAATCCTCCCTGATCTTGAATCTTAACTATAAGAATAAAATACAGGAAGGAAGGTGTGAAGCCCCTGATGCACATATACACAAGAGAGCTCATTTACCACATCCGCTGCAATTGTGGTTTTTCTAAAATGGATTGACTGATTTGGCACCTCCATTGACTTTTTTGATACTTGTGTTGCTCTCCAAGTCTTTTTACATTTGAGTGTGGCTCATGAGTAAGAAAGGTTGGGGATCCCTGCTGTACAGCAATAAGGTTGACTATTTGGTCAACCGTGGCATAATTGGCCAGTCAACACTTTCTTCGTATGGCCATCTTTTGATTATTTACAACAATCCCTATAAATATCTAACAGAATCTTGATTATTCCTTGTATCCACCACTTAATATTTGCTGACACTTACTCTCTGCTACTTTTCTTCTGTTTGCACCTTCCTTTATTGATCCACCTTGGGTCATTGCCCTACTTGATATTTTGAACTTGGACCAAAAAGAAGGAAGGGCTGCAATCTAGAAATTTGGAAGGAAAATGGGGCGCAATGGGGGAATAAGTATGACAGCAACATGACAACAAAGAGCACAAGACAAAATCAGTGCATCAAATATAAATACATAGGGTAGCATAGGGTAAATATAAATGCATAGGGTAGAGATAAATCAATAGTAACCAATTTATAGCACAGACTGAAAAGAGAACCTGCTGCTGTATGAGGCAAGATGCCGATCTCTACTTGGAAACTGCTGCTTACAGATCTATGAACGTAACAAAATACTCTTTCATACAAGTGCAGTTTGCCCAAATTGCCTGCCCTTTGAACTGCAGCGCCACATTAAACATTGCAAACTCATCATCAGTGATCAAAAGGGGATCCAAAAAGGTTGAAAATCATAACTTTGCCTCATTCCTCAGTCCATATTTCCTGTATCTGAGTAATGAACAGTAAATTATTACCTAATATCAATGAAGGCTGTTGTGTTCCCTATGAATGCAGGTAAAATCATCTGCTAATATGGTAAGTAGAAACTTCAGAGCTGTTTCCATTAGATGAATGATGCAACATTATGTGAGTGCCCTACGCCACAAAACAGTTTTATTCATCATAACTTGCTCTTTTTTAAGACATCATTTTAGAATATTTATTCAGTTAGTGGGAAGTACCATTTTCTTGTAAAACAAGAATGGAAGGCTTTCCAAAAAGGGGGCCTGATATTTTGGGGGAGATGAAAAAGGTTGTGGAGTAGTAAGTAACTTACAGTACCACTTAATGCTTTGGAGAATCCATAGATAACTACACTTTCATGCATTGTGATTTATTTTGCTAAAATACAGTAATGTGTAACACTGTTTTGCTCCAAAACAGCCCTTGGCTCACTAAAGCATAATAAGCATTGCAGTAGAGGCCACATATGCTTCAGTATGAGTCCTTGTATATACTGGAATGTATGTATGGAGCAACCAGCATGGATTGGACTATACTGACTCAGTGACAGCAATTTATTGCTTGAACGAAGCAAATACATGGCCACAAAATCGAACTTGTGGGCAGCAACAGGTTACAGTACTCACACCTCCAGCAGGGATTACCTCAAGGGAACTGCCAGGGTTCACTTCTACCCTCAGACTAAACACATGGCACTGAACGCCTAAAAGAAACTTTGAATGATGGAGACTACAACAAGAAGCTGGCTACTGTATAAACTAATAGTAAAAGTGCTCATTATTGAACATGGGGGTGCTTAAGATCTAGTGCTAGCCCTGTCTCATTCTCATTCACAGGGACTTGCCATTAGTCAGGTGGTCTTTTGCCTTTCATGTATGTGACCCAGGGTAGATGTCAAGAGTCACTTGAAGGTATAGTAAGTCATTCTGGAATCATGGGTCAGACTAATTCATTTGCAGAATGTGGATAAGCAGCGGAACAAATGATGAATTCAGCTTTGCCTTGATATTGCCTCTTCTGTAATGGTTTTTCTACCTGCTGCCTCCATTATCCTTAAGCTGTTGGGCCACAGCTTCCCTCATAACCTTCATAGTCCTCCATACACTGGCATGATCTAAAAAGCTAAAAGAGGACATGGCAGTGAAAAGGCCATTATAGAGATTAAACTCATTAAGGGACATCGTTTTTATATTACATCTCCCCAGACTGGTGAAGATGAGAAGAACGCTTTATTTAAATGTCATTGCAATACAGATCACTGCTGGTAATTGGAGGTATCTGTAACAAATTGAATTGGATAATTGAAAATATTGTAATGATGGAGTTTCTTTCTATCTGCTGATTAAATGGGGAATTTTACTACATACTGAATAAAGAATTAGGTATCAGCAAATCCAGCCAGACAAGGAGAAAAACATGGAAACTGGCCTAACAGCAATACGCACAAGATGCCAACTACATTTTTGAGCTACGCAGAGGGCAAGTAGGAGGGAGGGCTGAGGAAACAGATTTAAGGAGTGACAGTTTTGATACTAAGCCAAAGCCAGCCATGAAAACACGGCTCTGTCTCTTTAAGCGCCACGCAGCAAAAATAAAAGGAAATTAACTAAGCATTGCAGGCGATTTTGGCGCCGTGAAAATAATACCCAATCCTAGGCCAAATTTGAAATGAAAATGAACGTGATCCGTCATTTGGGTCTGTTTTTCTAAGGCAGAATATATATTTTTAAATGCTGGCAAAGCAATTACTCAAATTAAAGCAACTGGAAAAATAAACATTGACAGGGGAAAAAATTGCTTTTAGTCTTTTTTTTTCTTATTTTTTAAAAAGAAGGTTGGTTTAACGGATTGAGGCTGAATTAACTCCCAGGCTGCATGCTGGGGGTGCCCCAGTGGAAACCAATAGTCCACCAGTAAAATAAAGCAACAAACATACTTATATGAAACACTATAGGGAAATAGCAATAGAAAGCTTTGAGCCAAGTATACTGATACCCTTGGCACTCTGCAAAGTGTTACTCAAATGGTTATTTGGTGTAGTAAAGAAGTTGTCAAACTACAACTCCCAGAATCCCAGTGATAGCTAAAGGTTACTTGTTGATCCTGTTAGGGGCCTATTTATCAAGTTTCTGGATTTCATGCAGCAATGCCTGATGACGATTAGTGATGAGCGAATCTGTTCCATTTCGCTTCGCTGAAAAATTTGCGAATCTTTCAAAAGATCCGTGAAACGGCGAAAAATTTGTGAAACGGCGAAAATGTTGGGCGGCAAAAAAAATTGTCGCCCGCGGCTATTATTTTGTCGGACAGCTATTATTTTGTTGCCCGCGGCTATTATTTTGTCGCACGGCTATTATTTTGTCGCCCGCAGCTATTATTTTGTCGCATGGCTATTATTTTGTCGACCGTGGCTATTATTTTGTCGCACAGCTATTCTTTTGTTGCCCGCAGTTATTATTTTGTCACATGGCTATTATTTTGTCGACCGTGGCTATTATTTCATTGCGCGGCTATTCTTTTGACACCGGCGACAATTTTTGGACGTGCGCAAATCCATGCCTGGCGAAACATTTCGCCCATCACTGTTTTTTCACACAGCTTGACAAATAGCCCCTGTTCTGACTTGTAAGCCTTTCAATGCAAGGAGACATTAAGGGGCGCATTAATAAAGTTGACTACAGTAAGTGGTGTATTTATAAAGACCCGAAGGTGTGTGTTTTTCTACCAAGACTAAGGCTCAATGGCATGTATGCCAGGAAAAAAAAATGCAGGGCCCCCTCTACTCTGCATTAACAGTGATAATCATTGCTAAACCCCCCCACATGTGCTTGCATACAGCAGGCTGGACTAGTGAAGGATTGAAGGAAAATGAATGGAACAGGAGCAGGCAAGAATGGAGGGTGCAGACGGACAGGCACAGACTGGAGGGAGGGTGTGGGTTGAACGTGGGTCTGGGCCCCTCTTTAATCTTCCTGCATGGAATTTATGCCATTGGTAAAGCCATCTTTTTTTTTTTTTATATTTATTTTATTTCAGTTTTAAAACAATTATATAAAAAAGAAGGAATCAGCAGGAAAAGAAGATTGGGAGCCGGGATGTGGCCCCATAAAGAAAAGCATGAAAGGGAATAGGGGAATGGAAGGCAAGGAATGGGCTTTCTGAAAGAATCATGCATTGGAGTCATGTCACTGTCCATAAGAAAGAACTGGAAGGCAAAGCACTTAACCTGGTGTCCATGTGTCATGGCCAGGTTGCTTATGAGTAAGCCAGCTACCCCTTATTTTGCCAAATTTCTCTGGCCATCCCTTTGCCAAATATATTAGTTTTGACTGGGAAGGACATTATTAATCTGTTCTTCCATCTTCTATATTAGATGTGAACATGGAGGTGGTTAAGTCTGGCAGGCCACAATCGCTTGAGCATTCACCTCCACCCCCTGCTAAAGCCATAATGTACATAACTATTTTACACCACCTGAAACCTGGCACAACTCATTGTAGGTGCCTAACTAAATCAAAACACTTTTTCATATCCACACATTGAAACTAATATTTAATCCACCACTGGGCCCTCTTTACTTCCTATCTCCCAGCAGTTAAAGGGTTTGCTTCCTCAACAGTTATGCCTCAGGCACCAAACAATCAAGATTTTAGTGAGAAATGGCCCCATGATTAATTTCCTCTAGCAGTGGCGACTAATCTTCTCAATTCTGCTTTCCTACCGACGAGAATGTAAAACGCTGGTAGGAAAACATAACTGTTGCTTCAGCTTTCTGAAGTCGCTCAACGTTTCCTCGTGAGGCAACTTTGGGCAACTTCGGAAATCCAAAGCAACACATTGGTTCCCTACCATTGAGAATGAAGGAAAACACTTCAGGGGAGATCCCCCGCCACCACTAGAGGAGATTAATCGCAGGGTAACTAATTTGCTTGTTTGTCATTGTGTGATCAACTCTTAAATTATTATTTTTCTATTTAAGTCTTCAGTCCAAATATCTATAATTCCCTTGTAATACCCTTGCTTTGCTTGTGGGGGCACTAATCCAGGACATTGCATAGAGGAATGTCACAGAGTAATGTCCCTGCTAGTAGCAGAAGCAATGGTTTTGTTTTTTACGAATCCAGTTTCACCCCCCATCATGCAGTTTTGTACCCACGCCAATTCTCTAACATGATCCCCCTGCTCCTGTCTGTAGTCCAGTAATTTTACTAGCACTGTCCTGAAGGGGATCATGTTTATATTACCGTCTCTTTTCAAACCCCATGTTTATTTTCTTTTATTGTAATGAGACTCAGATGTGCTGCTGTTTATTGTAGCCGGCTGAAGAGAACGCTCTGCATACACGCTAATTAACCGAGAGCAGCACTAAATTAGCGTTCAGAAGGGAAGCACGAAGGGGGGGAACGAGACACTTTTCTGTAACTACCTCAAATTAAACCCTTGTTTGTTTTTATTTCATCAGGGAGGTGAATGAGGGTGCAAGCACATAATGGAATTTGGGGAGAAGGTTTCATGGGACAAGATATGGTTGTTGGTGGGAGGAAAAGGGTGACATTCATATTGCACAGTAGCTGCAAGGAAAATAAGCAGCACGGGCAGAAGAGAAGAGATGCTCTGCAGAGCCTCCGAGCACAACTCTGATTTCACCAGTTGGCACTTCTCTTAACAAACGCCTTGTCTGAGCAATAGCAGAACCCGCCACATCTCTGCCTCTGACAGGGCATGGTAAATAGGCCCCCCTTGACTTCCACACTGTTGTTGAACTACAACTCTCATTATTCCCAGAAAGCCAAAGAATATGCAAGATTTTTAGTGGAACTGAGAGATCAAACAGAACACATATCTTGGGACAAGGAGACACACTCAACGAGACTTTGCTACAAAAGAAAAAAAAAAAAGCATACACAAAAACATACAGTATTTACAGTGTCTTTACATAATACAACACAATAGAATAGCACCATCTAGTGGTCATAAACTATTTTGACAACTGCACCACAGGGGCCCCTTGCAAAACCCACACGTATTACATAACAGTTAGATATTTGTATTATATTCAGCAGGGATTGCACTCTAGTGTTGGAGCTGAAAGTTTTTATTTAACGGCTCCACCAGTTCCAGTAAAGGTTTAGGAATAAAATAGTCTGTGATTAAACATTCTCTTCCAGAATTCTATGCATTATTAAGGTAAGTGTATTTGAGGCAATCCCTGTTTGCCTCTGATGGGTTTTTTTCAATTGAATTGGAAATTCCCAGCAGTACAGGTGTAAACCTGACAATTAGGGTTGCCACCTTTTTTTCTTGTAATACCGGCCTTTAGGTTGGGGAAGTAGGTAGGGGTGTGACATGGGGCAGGGCAATGATATCACAGGTTGGGAAATGGGCAGGGTATAGGTGGGTCTGTACTTAAAAGGAGTAATCCTTTAGCGGAGAGAGTCAGGGAAGAGAGGAATTTGTAGGGTATTGCAAATTTACTGGTAAATGTAATCCTGGCCCCGGCCCCGGCCCCACTGGGCTAGTCAAATACCAGCTGGGTGGGAAACCTACTGACAATGAATTGGAACCTGTACCTACTTGGAGTTCTCCTGTTACCCTGGTGGGCCTGTCTGACACTGCTGGCATGTAATGGAAACCACAGAATGCAATTATTATAATACTTTTTAGCTCTTTAAAATAAAACGAGCATTTTGACACCTGGGTAATTAGTAGCTCCATGGGTGGACAACAAAATGAAAAAGTGTAAAATCTCTCTTCATTCCCTGCCCCAATGGTTCTTACATTCCAAGGTCCCTATCACTTTGACACACAATGTTTCATTTTATTAGTAGCCAATTTACCTGCCTGTGTGTTTTTGGAATGTGGGAGGAAACCAATATAGACATAGGGAAAACATACAATTTCTATAGCCTCCCAATCATCTTTGCATCAGATCATAAATGTGGTTGTGGTTGAGTTCAAGGCCATCTTTTGACCCACAATATCTACTATTGTCCACATTTGCAACCCACAAGTGCTGTGAGCCCCATTATGGGCAGGGCTCTGGGAAGATGGATGTAAGAAAATGAAGTAGATTCCATTATTTGAAAAATACAGAAAACTACTAACAGTGGGAAAAGCCCATGTATCTGGTGCAAATATAGCCTTCATGTTACACTAAAACAGACATACTGTTTCATTTCTCCTGTGATTGGCCTTTGCTCTTAGTCATAGTAAGCAGCGGTCTAACAAGTAAATGAAACCTGTTTAGGAAAAAAAATGGGAGATGGATGTAAAAACATATTTTCATGACAGAAGTGTTTACATTAGAGAAAGGCCGTGTGATCAGATATAATGCAGATTAAATCTTAAGGCGTTGTACTGACTGTGTGAAGTCATGTGCGGTATGTGATTTACGCCAGAGCATGGGACATGGAAAGTAATGGATTTCTTTGGGGCCTGAGGAAGGTAAATGGAAGGAGAAAGAGAGCAGAGCGAGTATAGAGGGTAGTTTTATTGGGATAGGGGAGACACCAGTTCAGTTGTAGAGCCAAGGACTAAGATTCTGTAATTCTGCATTCATGGAAATATTGTACAGAAAGATGAATGAGATGGCATAGAGGCAACACGTGCCAGTCATGTATGTATGTATGTATGTATATATTTATTTATAAAGCGCTACTTATGTACGCAGCACTGTGCAGTAGAATACATTCATACAAACAGGGGGTTATCAAGATAATAATAGATAAATACAAGTATAACAATAGATACAGCTGCAATAAGTTAAGAGTCAAAGAAACAAGAGGATGGAGGTCCCTGCCCCATAGAGCTTACAATCTATATGGGAGGGTAACTTACAGACACAAATAGGCAAATGCAGTATAAGTGCTGTAGGTCACAGTGGGTGACACTATAATATAAGTGCTGATTCTCAGATCAGGTGCTGGATGAGTGCTCCAAAAGAAAAATTATGGAACGCTTCACGAATTTGAACGAGTCACATTTGAAATGTAAAATATCTTTCTCTCAGATATATCTCTGTCAGATATAATTGCAATATCGATATATGCAGTTCTTGCAGGTACTTGAGTATTTAAAGCAGGGGTTCCCAAACAGTGGGGCTGATCCCATTTGGGGGTCCCAGAGAAGTGGCTGGGGGGGCCAGGCTGAAGGACACTTATAATGAAATGTGGGGCAATATGTATTTGTTCTCCAAGCAATTCATTAAAAAAATGAAGGTCTATTTAGGGTAAGATTTGGGCAAAAACTTTGGAACTTTGTGGCTTAATGACTGACAAAGCAGTGTATTCATATCCCTGTGACCTTGTGGCGGAGCTCTAAAAGGAATGAATCCTGTATGGAATTCTTAAGGTACATTCTGTATCATTGCATGAGCCAGGATTGTCCAACCTAAATTTGGAAATTGGGAGACATGTTACTGAAGCATGAGAAATGTTTGTGAGCCCAGTGGGGCAGAAATACAGTCGTGCAGCAGTGTCTACAATTCTGTGTTTTAGAACCTTTTTCTAAAAGCATAAATTGGGAGAATTGCAAGCCAATTATTGGTTGAGAACTAGGTATGCAAAATGTTGTATTAATGGTTTCATATTGTAGGAGGCAATTTAACTCTATTCAGGGAGACCATGGGAATCCACCCTAAGCAGCATAGGGACCAATTTTAGGGTCTGGCCCACTAGGTAAAGTTAACTTTTAGTATGTTATAGAAAGGCCAGTTCTAAGCAACTTTTTAATTGGTCTTCATTATTTATTTTTCATAGTTATTGAATTATTTGCCTTTCTCTTCTAACTTTTTTCAGCTTTCAAAAGGGGGCTGCTAACCCCTGAAGCCACAAAACTATTCCTCTATGAGGCTACAGATTAATTGTTATTGTTACTTTATATTACTTATTTTTCAATTCAGGTCCTCTCCTATTCATATTTCAGTCTTTTATTCAAACCACACCCTGGTTGCTAAGGTAATTGGCTCCTAGCAACCAAATAGCTGATGAAACTCCATGCTGGAGAGCTGGCAAACAAAAACTATAATAATTAAAAAAAACTACAAATAAAGAATGAAGACCAAATGCGAATGGATTTTACTCTCTATATCATACTAAAAGTTAACTCAAAGGTGGATCATTTTATTTAAGGCTTTGAATAGCAACCTCCTGAAATAAACATAGAAACTGTTGTTTATAGCCAACTGCTTACCATGTACATGTATTCTTACTGGTTTTAGTATTAAATAGCGAATTCTTGGCTACAGTGTGAGAGTGGCCAGTAACATTATTTCTTACTTATTGAGATGAAAAATAAAATTCTGGCCAATGAACACAAATGGATTTGCAATGTATTCAGTGTATTCCCCCGATGCTATTTTTGCATGTTTTGTATTTTTATTGTATGTTTAGTCTCTTCTGGCCAAAGTTTATATGGGGCTTTATAGTCTCCCAGCTGGATCTGTCTGTATTTCCTATCGACAGTTTTTTCATTTGCAAAGTTGATCCTCCTGCCTATTCATTGGAAAAACTATAAGGTCTTTTTTTAATTACAGTTGCAGGATCTGTTATTCAGAATGCTTGGGATCTGGGGTTGATATAAAGCAGTGATCTTACTCTTTTGAATGGGCACCAGTAGGATATTATTGGGGGATTGGTAACCGTAGTGTTAGAATGAGTGGAATGAGCAGTAAGGGCTTTGGCTAGTCTGTGGTCTGTAAACCACTGTGTGGGGCGAGTGGTCTCTAATTATATAATTATTCTAAAGATATAATTTGGTTATTATCCCACACATCCCCTATTGTAGTAAGATTTAGCGTATACCATAATTTAGCGGGGTTCCTGATAAGTTTGTACCATGCCTGTACAGGTATAGGACCTTTTATCCAGAATGCTGGGGACCAAGGGTATTCCGGATAAGGAGTCTTTCTGTAATTTGGATCTCCATACCTTAAGTCTACTAAAAAATCAATAAAACATTAATTAAACCCAATAGAGTTATTTTGTATCCAGTAAGGATTAATTATATGTTAGTTGGGATGAAATACAAAACACTGTTTACAGTGTTACACTGTTACATTTTAAAAATCTGAATAATTTGATTAAAATGGAGTCTATGGGAGACAGGCTTTCTGTAATTCGGAGCTTTCTGGATATCAGGTTTCCGGATAACGGATCCCATACATGTATTACTTTACTTTGTAGTAAGAGCAGAGGTTTTCTTATGTGACTTCTTTGCCAAAAGGGTGAGCCAGGGTGGTCCTAGGTTACCTGCAGCTGCAGCCCACAATTGGTGTAGCGCAGGGGATATTTCTTGATGTACCATAGGTAATATGTGTGTTATAAATAAAGTAAATAAAAATATATACTCGAAGAGCTGTTCCTCCTCTTCGATCTCTAGGACTCATAAGGGTAGTCAAGCGCAGCCATGGTCTGGAGGTACCCAGGCGAATTTACTAAATAGCGAGTTCAGCAGGTAAAACACTTTTTTTGGTATAAATACAGTTGAGTGCCACAAGGCATATAGGAGCTTTGGGAATATAAACATTTTGATCAATTGGATGGTCCCACCGGTAGTAATGAGCGAATTTTTTTCGTCAGGCATGGATTTGCAGCAAATGTCCGCATTTCGCCACAGGCGAATTGTTTCGGGGAAAATTCAGTGAAAATTCGCTGCAGAAAAATTTGTTGCATGTCAAAAAAAGTCGCGGTAGCATCAAATTGCCCATGGTCACGTCAAAAAAGGGCACAGTCACGTCAAAAAAGACGCTGACGATAAAAAAAATGCAGACGACAAAAAAAAAAATCACCCAACAAATGCATTTCACAAATTTTCTTGCCATTTTACAAATTTTATGGCGAAGATAAACGGGACAGATTCTCTCATCACTACCCACCGGTAGTGTTTCCCATGTTATAAATTTGTTTTGGATCCACTGAATGAGATTATCAATGTTAAGATTATGAAATTGTGAGATTGGAAGGCTTATCTATATTCCTAAATAAGCACATTTTGTAGCAACCTGCAGGGGACATGACAAAAGGGATTCACCTGGTTTCTATCTATCTGCAAAGAACAATACAAGTAGTGCTTGTTTTTAGGCCAGAGATCGTACCAATTATCCAGGTGGGTTCAATTGGTGCATCAAGTAAGGGGCATCTATCCCCCAAATAGACTAAGGTATCATCAGTATTGAGTTGTATTTTCTCCTTTTTGTTCAAATCCCCTGATCTAAGGGTGGAGCCTGAACCCCTGGGCAAAGGATTCTATTGCTAGGGCAAAGAGCAGGGGGGACGTATATCAGTATGTCCAGTTGATGTCAAATCCAGAGTGGCTTTAACTGTGCAATCTTAGTGTCTACCAAACTCTGTTTTTTGGGAACAGGTGGGGCTGTATAGGGTGCACAGTGGTGCAATTTGAAAGAAAGGGTGTTGTCTTTGGAGGTTCTAAATGACTTTCATTATCCTTTACCTATATGTACCGTAGAGTGCTGCATTGCAGCTGATAGCACTGGGCTCAGTACAATTCTACTTACCTAAGTGCTTTTGCATTTGTAAATGACTCCTCGTGTATCCTCTACCCTATTGTGTCCTGTGCTATAGGGCCAAAGACGTCACTTGAGTTAGCATGAAGTGGACAAAACAGCCTTTCCATTCATTCTGTAATAGAGTAATGAGTTCTATTGGGAGCTTTGGTTTCTTGAAAATGTATAATAAATTCCATGTAAATCTCATGCACACTGACCAGTTTCAGATTGGATTCAGGCAATGTACAGTAAAATAAATTCTCAGTATCCCCAGGCTGGATCTTTATGGGACAGGATGCTCTGTGCATGAAGATTTCAGCGTACGGCACTATAATTTGTAGCACTATATAAGCCTCAAGATAATAAGCCGCTAAAAATAAGCAGAGCAAACTGCAGCTTTTAGGAAAGCTGGCGGCCATTTAAATGTGCTCTCACACCTTTCAATCCTGTAACTCCCCGAGCCAACACGTGTTATAGAGGCTGTTTGTCCGGACTGGTCGAACCCTGGAGGATTTCTCATTTGCAATCTGCTTGTCCTAGTGACAAGAAAAATGAAGGAGCAGCCAGAAGAGGTGTTGGGAAAACCTGCGGGGAGCCAGTTGCACCTCTCCACCCCCTCGCCACCTCACTCTCTCTGTTGCACTGCATAAACCAATTACTGTGCATGCCAACAGTCAGTTTTAATGTGTTAAGACTCATGGATGTATGTGCACAATCCCTTTCTGAATACAACCGGTGATAGGACCCACCTGGTCTTAAAGTGATATCAGCCCTAAGAAATCAGTGTGCTGAGAAGTATTTCATGCTTTTTACTGAAATGTAGTGGGTTTTGTCTATTTCCAGGGCTGCATTAGTTTATAAAGTATGTGTCTTTAGCTTTGTCCACAAAGGTGGCAAGTCACTTAGAATGGCTGTATCTCTGGTTAGAGGATAGTAGTTAGTTAGGATAGAGGACAGTAGCACTCAGTTTGGCCACTGGGAGGGGATTCATGCCACTATAATACCATTACTTATGTCAGCAGGAGGCTCCTAAAGAATGGCTGTAATTTAAAGTTCTTAATCACTCCAGCAGTCTAGAGCATCCTCCAGTGGGTACATTCCAGGGGTCCTCCACATGTGCTACTGTCATTGACTTGTTTAATGACTCTTACTGCCTGTCTTGACCCCTTGGCCTGACTTTGATTACAACTTTGCCTCATTCCTATTGGTACTTTGTGATTTCAGAAGTAGGGTAGGTTTTGGTGAAGACCAGTATTGTCAGAGGTCTCCTCATTCACAGATGGATAAAACAGCTGGCTGCCCATTAGGGTTCCAATAGAAACAATACAACCAGATTGGGTCAAGTATGAATCCCTCACAGGTCAGGATTTGCGTATGCTCGGCCAGGTTCCCGGATTGCAGTGGTCAACACCTCTAAAGAAGAGAGATAGTGCTGGATTAGCAAAAGTATTTCTGTGCTTCTAATGCTCATCCTTATGTGCTTGTCCAACAATATCCTCAGTCACAGGTCTGCACTCGTCACAAAGCCCTGTTGTATGTGTTCTAATATGTGGGCCCTGTATCCTTTTATATGCAACATGTTTATTTTGTAGGCATCTTCTTTTAAAGGGAAGATCTGGCAGTACTAATACCCACAACTCCTTTAACGGGGTATATGTAAAAGGTACATATACTGTAGCTTTTTTAAGTTATTTTTTACATGCAGCAGTACTCTTATGTTTGAGCTGATGGTTCAGTCCCAACTTTCTTCCCAGGTTCTCCCTACACATTACTTCTTCTCTCCCTCCTCTCAGCTTCAAGTTGTGCAATTGCTTTTCGAGACTTGTCAGGGGAAAACAGAGCAGACATATAAAGGTATGATCTAAATGTACTGCAGTCACGGTTAAATAGTAAAATATAAGCACAATGTAAAGGTAAGTTATGCTGATAAATGATGTGTTAATGTTTCGCAAGGCTTTTCCTGCTAAGTACAAAATCATATACCGAAAGATCCTTCATTAAAACTTATTGCTTGGGTAAGTCAATCAGGCATTTTTCTTGATAATTTGGCCACACGGGTACGGGAGGGGTGCTTGGGTGCAGTTATGTTGGAGTCTTCGGTTACTTATTTAAAGCAATCATGGTTGTTCCCCCTAGTATGAATAAACAGAGATTTGCAGATAAATAAGGTTTCCAGTGCAGAATAACACAAAGAAATATGTCTGTAGAAAAATAAAATGAATATAAATCCTACATATATACAAGGTATCATTTGCCTTTTAGTCTCTTTCTCTGCTGCATTTGTTGCTCTTGCCCACATGTAAGTAGAATTGACTGTACATGTAAGGGGGCACCTAAATAACCCAAGGTGTATGTGCTACAGCACTAAGGGGCACATACTTGTTCCTTAGCGCTTACTTAAAAAGCACCTGTGCCCCAATGGTGACATAAGCTTTCCTCTTTGCCTGCATCCAAAACCATTGTCGGCTTGGGTGCAGGCTCACATGGTGGATATCCAAATTGCAAACTCCCATGTTTGAGCGCCAATATCCACTGGGTGTATCTGCACCCAGGTCGTCACAATGGTCTGGGAGCAGGCAAAAAAGAAAACTAACTTTAGCACTGGGGCTGATCAGCTTGCAAGTTTGAATGAAATGTCTGCGTGCCTCCCCTGCCCCTCACCAGTATTATATCCATGGGGCAAACAGCAGGTCTTATGTGGTAAGAGTGCAGAGTGCCAAGGCCTACAGCAGAAGAGCAGAATCCACGTTTCAAAGTCCAAAAAAAGTTGATTTTGGCCTATTTTTTGCACTTTGTACTCTGCATTCTGTAAAGTAAATGACCCCACTAATCAGCTCACAGGAACATATTGAAACTGCTTAAAACAATTAAGAGGGAGCAATTTGTCGACATCCCCTGGCCACAAAGGCTGATTGCCCAGGGAGTAAGTTAGTTGCCCGCAATAGATCTTGCTATCGTGGGTGATTAACCACTCCAAAATGCCTTTCAACCGGCAACAATAGGAGTTGGCCTACACATCGCTTCGGCTTTCCAAAACTTTGCGTGATTTTGATATGCCAAAGGGATGCGTAGGCCTTTCCATTGGCGACTATTATTGTTGCCAGTGGAAAGGTATTTTGGAGTGCTTAGTTGCCTGCGGTAGCAGAGATCTATAGCGAGTAACTAACTCGCTTTGTGGGCCATCAGCCTCAAGGACTCAGATTTATATCATCTAACCTCTTCCTCATGGTTTAATTCTGTTTAACACTTTTATTTTTCATAGGTTTAACAGACTGGCTTTCTTTTATATAACAAAGCTAGCATATTGAAAATATTTCTTTTAAATATACTGTGGTTTTGTTTGCTCTGCTTTAGTTAATCTTAATATCTCACTGACCCTGCTTCTTAATTATATTCAGGTCTCACCTTGGTACTGTAAACAATAAAATCCCTGATTCGTTCAGTCAGAAAGTCATTAAGACTGGTTTGAGACTTTCAACGTAATTTTAAAATTAAAAGTACAGGTATAGGATCCCTTATCCGGAAACCCGTAATTCAGAAAGCACCGAATTACGGAAAGCCCGTCTCTCATAGACTCCATTTTAATCAAATAATTCTGAATTTTAAAACTGATTTCCTTTTTCTCTGTAGTAATAAAACAGTACCTTGTAATTGATCCCAACTAAGGTATAAATAATCCTTATTGGATGCAAAACAATCATGTTGGGTTTAATTAATGTTTTATTGATTTTTTAGTAGACTTAAGGTATGGAGATTCAAATTAAGGAAAGAACCCCTTATCCAGAATACCCTTGGTCCCAAGCATTCTGGATAATGGGTCCTATACCTGTACTATATTATATAAAATAATATATAATTTAAAATTCATATATAATAATGCTCTTTAGTCATTGAAAATATAGTAAAGGTCAACTAGCAGGTTTTATATACACATAAAAGGTTGAACGCAATGAATTGTTTTTTTTTTTTTCAGCTAAAGTTACTACTTTACTATGTTACAGAATAAGGGAGATAAGAAAACCATATCTCTTTAGCACAACTGGAAATTAATAGTTGGGACAATGTAGGTCACATTCCCAATCTCTCCCTGTCTCATTGGTTGTACCTAAATATGTCCTGATCTGCTTAAAACTCAAAGATTTGAGGGTTTGAAAAATTAACCAAAATGGTTTATTTCCCTGCTGGTTTGGTAAGTTCCTGGTCTGTAGCCGATGCATTGTGGGAGGAACATTTCCCAAATGGCCCTTGATTATAGAAGGAGAAGTAAGTGCATGGGCTCTTCCTTTTTGGTCTTCACCTAGTACCAAAGGTTGATGAGCTGGGTGCCTGCAGCCTAATGCTCCAGTATCAAGCTTTGAGCCCTACGGTGACCAAACACCTTGGAGAAACTGAGGAACAGGGACCCCATGAGTTAGGTAACAGTAGTGATAGTCAGCTCTGTCACAGGAGATTGTGAGACCAGCTTAGAAATATTTCCCTTAAGTGAGGAGAAGTAGTGTATAGTTAAAACTCCCAAGGTGGTACCTGCCTAAATGTAAGGACCATAGTCTGGAAAGGAATTTAGGCTACTTTACACCCAGAGGCTTCCGCTGGAGGTAATAAATTTCATGAGATGTCACTGGTGGGATTATTCCTTCACCGATGACTATTCGGGGCTCTCAAATTGCCTTACCACTGTAGTACTCAGGAAGTATTTAATTTCAGTGACTATGTATAATAAATATTTAATTAAGAACCACAGGAGCCTTATCCTTTCTACATAAGGTTTATGCTGAGAGTTCCAGATTATTCAAGCCCCTCTTCTACCTGTTATACAATAATATAGATCATATCTGTGCAACCCTATTATGTTATAATGTCCCAAACAATCCTTAAAAATGCACACCACATTAAAAGTAGTGAAAAATCATCATAGGTTTTGCCACATCTATTTGCAGAAAGGTTAAATCCCATAAGTTTTTTATCTATTCGTGCAATAATTATTCTGTGTGATTACTATTTACCTTGCATTAACATATAGAGTAAGAAATTACCCAACCTATGTATAATGCCAACGCTACCCATGTAATTACTGCTGTTTATATGGGCTCCCTTTAGTGTTGTTTTAAAAACAAAGCTTTAATAAGGAAACAAGTGGGAACAGGTTGGGCTCATATCTCTTAGGGTTTGTGAAAGATGAAAAAATATTTGAAAAAAATGCCTTAAATTTCTAGATTTCTTTTTCTTATACACTAATATACACAGGGCTGGGTAAAGGGCCAAAGGGAACCAGAGCTGCGAGTTATCATGACCTGCAGCAAATAATGCACATGGAATGCTGCACCAGATAAGGATTATACATTATAGATATATAATATTATACATGATGCCTGTATTATGCACAACATCATATTGAAGTTAGTGTCAGCTAGATATACATGGCATCCCATAAAGCTCTGTGTAATATTCATTTCCCCAGATTCAATTCTATATGTTACAGATTATTATTATTACAAAGCATACCTGTGATATTATACATTACACTAGCTCAGGGGGCTCAAACTCAATTTACCTGGGGGCCGCAGGAGGCAAAGTCAGGATGAGGCTGGGCCGCATAAGGGATTTCACAAAAAATTGGCTTTCAAGGGATAATGCAAGGCACGGCGGGCGGGAGCTGCTGATTGCGGAAATGACGTTATGCCATCATAACAGTTATTATGGGAAGACGTTCTGTGTGCACAATTAGCTCCTTAGCAGCTAATTGTGCACATAGAACGTCTTCCCATAATAACTGTTATGATGGCATAACGTCATTTCCACAATCAGCAGCTCCCGCCCGCCGTGCCTTGCATTATCCCTTGAATCGCAATAAAAATCGCGATCCATTCATTGCTTTTGAGAAGGCGTTGGTGCGGGCCACAAAATACTGTACCGAGGGCCGCAAATGGCCCGCAGGCCGCGAGTTTGAGACCCCTGCACTAGCTGAAGCTGTACGTATTACTGATGGCACCAGATAAAGCTAGGCACATTTTTTGTTAAATTATTATATGTGACACCATATTGAGCTCTTCATGGCAGCAGCTAAAACTTCCATTGCTTTCTCATTTCACATGCTTGATCATCCAGTTCTATGTGAACTTTCCTTCCCTTCTACTCCCTCCATCTCTCTTTACTTTCCTTCTGCTGCTGTACCTCTTCCTTATGCTACCTTTTCCCTTCTCTCTTTTTCTCCTCTCCCCTTCACTCCTCTGTAAAACTTATTATTCACCCCTTCTGTTTGACACCTCTTTGCTCTTCTCTCCATCTTTTCCTCTTTATGCAGATCCCCCTCTTAAAGGTACTGTATGTTATCATCTTCTCCCAGTGGTTTCCATTATAGCCCCACCTCTCCTATTCTGCTACCCCCACAGCCCCATAAAATAAGATGTTAGCAATGCACCCCAATTTTATTATGGGCAGCTTGGCTTGTATTGGCTGCTATGACATAAGTCATAGGCTATTAATCATGTTCATTTGTTAATTTTTTTAAACCTATACATTCTGAAATACTGTGTTTTCAAACACTCAGATTTAATCACTCTGACCATATTTATATTATATAAATGCTGTTAAATCAAACCTATTCATACCCTGGGGTCCCAATGCCTGAATCCAAAATCTTCTCTTTTTGTGGAGCAATCTATTACCTTTCCTTTTAGGGGGTGATATTGCCTCAATCATTAGAAAATGCATAGAGGCTACAGATTGCTTTAGGGTATAACATTCCATTGGTAGAGGCAATTTAAGATTCTCAGTTCGTATTTTAGACCTATGCTGGCTAATTCTGTCCCTTGCAGGTTGTACTGTACCTTTTTGCCCAACATAGATCAAACCCTCAAATCATAAACATCTTTATTTAACATGGATGCATTATATAATAGGCACAAGTCGTGTGTGAGCATTGTCTGCACTGTAAGTATGGGAACATGCCATGCCTAACCCCTAACTGGTGTTGGAATCAGTTGGTATTGTTAAATCAGACCTTACCTTCCAAACCCTTTAACTTTTCTTGTTCTGTATTTAGTAACTGTTGTGGGTATCCTCTACATCTGAATTTATTAGTCATGTCTCTCAATCTTTGATCCACCCTGTCTTCCTCACTATTTGCCTCACCCTCTGGTACCTGGGCAGAGACTGAATGCATGTCCATGAATGTGAAAAACAAACTTCCAGCAGTGACTCTACAGCTTTTACCCTGCTTTACCCTGCTAAATGTGATGGTGGAAGCTGCAGGGTTCTTAAGGGTCAATACACACACTTGTGCATGATTTAGAACTCCCACAGTAGTGCTTAGTGCAACAATACAGGAGTGCAAGTATTTATGTATGTATATCCTCATTTATGAAACGCTACTTATACCTTTAATAAATGGCATCAAAATTAGCAACATATGCATTCATTTAAGTAAGAATGCACTACTGCTATGCTTGTAAATGACCTTTCTTGAGTGCTTTCATACTTTTATTTTTCTCTTACAAGTAATACTTCCAGATATATATTACAGACTGGAAATAATTGGTCCCGATGCTCAGACCAAATGAGTCAATAGGCTCTTATGAAACAATAATCAATTCTGTTCCCATTTAATCATTATATCCTGTATACGTAGCCATTTAAATACCCGCATAGAACTGAAGGTAGATGCTAAAGTGTGTGCTGTTTTCTAGCAAGTTCGGGGAACCAATTTTCTCTTCACTCTTCATTTCCTGCACAGGAAGTGTGGAATGCAATGGAAATTCAACCCCCGGCTTCCTACACACAAACTCAGATCATTTAGAAAAATTGCAATTTTTATCACGACATGGAAACTTTTACCTTTAAACCATTATGTTTTACAAGAAGCTCCCTCACATCATACCATGGTATATCTTTGCACTAGTAGCGCAAGGGCAGGGTTAAGCAGCGAAATAGTGACATCAAGGTTGAGTGCGTGTAACCAGAATGTGAGCCCATGAAGCCGAGCTCTTACTCTCTGCCGAGTACAAACAAGCTGTTTTTGTGTAAAACTGGATGCATGAGATTCAAATTGGCAGTAAATAAAATATTAAACAAACAGCGGCTTTTACTCTCACAAAAAGAGGATAGAGAAGGGCCCAAAGTAAATAGCAAGCCTGCAGCCCTCAATCTGAATAAATAAACTGCATTGATCAAGGCTTTTTCGACCAGTGGCTCTCTTGTTGCTATTTACCTATAACTCCCAGAATTCCCTAATGGCCTTTAAACTTGAACTAGTGACCGTTATTGGTAGTGACTGGCTGAATAGTCAAGAACCCTCGCAAGTAGCTTCCTGGTGGAAAAAGAAGCCTAAATAGATAAAGGGGTGATGGTACTGCTCCCACTAAAGCTGAGGTGTATATCTATTTAGAAAATATGAAATCCTAGCGATTATACTATTTAATGACATTTTCATGACTTTTTTTTTCTCATTCAACTCATTCAAAACATATTCTAGAGACTCCAAAATAATGGAATATGGAAGCATAGTCCAACAAAGGAGGCAATGAAGCAAACATGTCCGCTGGAAAAGCCTTATATTATAAGGAAACTCTTATTGGTTGAAGTACAGTAGTTTGGTTATTCCCTATAAACTTTTTTTTGCCAGGGCAGAGTTGTAATTCTAATGGGGCAGATTTATTATGCTGTGTAAAAAAAACAACGTAAAATTGGGGTAAATTTTTACACATTTTTTCTTCCACTGGAACTTACATGAAATAACGGTGTAAAATCTCTTTATTTTACATAGCTTTTTACACCATTTTTGGGGCTAATTTCATTTTACACAGCATTATAAATAGGCTCCTACAAACAGTCCTGCCTTGCTTTATGGCAGGGACTCAATATATACATAGACACTGGGTCACATTTATCAATGTACAAATTGCTACAATTACAAAAACATTTGTATATTTTCTAATTTATTGAACTGTGCGTATTTTCTACAATGTTTTCATTAATTTCCGCAACTTTTTCATACTTTGCGTCAATTTAGTAAAAAATCGTATGAAAGTTTCGTTATTCATTCAAGCTTCGGTATGGTGACTTTCCTTGGGCCGGGTTGGAACTGGAGAGTGCTATTGAGTCCTATGGGAGACTTTCCTTGGGCTGGGTTGGAGCTGCAGAGTGCCATTGAGTCCTATGGGAGACTTTCCTTGGGCCGGGTTGGAGCTGCAGAGTACCATTGAGTCCTATGGGAGACTTTCCTTGGGCCGGTTGGAGCTGCAGAGTGCCATTGAGCCCTATGGGAGACTTTCCTTGGGCCAGGTTGGAGCTGCAGGGTGCCATTGAGCCCTATGGGAGACTTTCCTTGAGCCGGGTTGGAGCTGCAGAGTGCCATTGAGCCCTATGGGAGACTTTCCTTGGGCCGGGTTGGAGCTGCAAAGTGCCATTGAGCCCTATGGGAGACTTTCCTTGGGCCGGGTTGGAGCTGCAGAGTGCCATTGAGCCCTATGGGAGACTTTCCTTGGGCCGGGTTGGAGCTGCAGAGTGCCATTGAGCCCTATGGGAAACTTTCCTTGGGCCGGGTTGGAACTGCAGAGTGCCATTGAGCCCTATGGGAGACTTTCCTTGGGCCAGGTTGGAGCTGCAGAGTGCCATTGAGCCCTATGGGAGACTTTCCTTGGGCCAGGTTGGAGCTGCAGAGTGCCATTGAGCCCTATGGGAGACTTTCCTTGGGCCGGGTTGGAGCTGCAGAGTGCCATTGAGTCCTATGGGAGACTTTCCTTGGGCCAGGTTGGAGCTGCAGAGTGCCATTGAGCCCTATGGGAGACTTTCCTTGGGCCGGGTTGGAGCTGCAGAGTGCCATTGAGCCCTATGGGAGACTTTCCTTGGGCCAGGTTGGAGCTGCAGAGTGCCATTGAGCCCTATGGGAGACTTTCCTTGGGCCGGGTTGGAGCTGCAGAGTGCCATTGAGTCCTATGGGAGACTTTCCTTGGGCCAGGTTGGAGCTGCAGAGTGCCATTGAGCCCTATGGGAGACTTTCCTTGGGCCGGGTTGGAGCTGCAGAGTGCCATTGAGCCCTATGGGAGACTTTCCTTGGGCCAGGTTGGAGCTGCAGAGTGCCATTGAGCCCTATGGGAGACTTTCCTTGGGCCAGGTTGGAGCTGCAGAGTGCCATTGAGCCCTATGGGAGACTTTCCTTGGGCCAGGTTGGAGCTGCAGAGTGCCATTGAGCCCTATGGGAGGCTTTTCTTGGGGCGGGTTGGAACTGGAGAGTGCCATTGAGTCCTATTGGAGGCTTCCAAAATCATGCACTGAAGGTTCAAAGTCAGAAAGTTTTTCACGCCGTTTACGATTGTTCGGATACAAAAATTTAGTATACACAATATTTTCGTATGACAAGAAAAGTTTGAAAATTTTCACACAAGTAACGCACATCAGAAATTTTCACTTGTGCTTTTAATGATCCAAAATTCGGACTTTGATGAATCTGGCCCACTGAGTAAGATCAATTACTCTTTACGGCTTATACAAATAAAATGCAATAGGTGAATTGTTTTTTTACCCATAATGCAGCTTTTTTTAGAATCCAAGTGTAATAGTGTAAATTGATAAAAAGGAGGTGCTAATCCCCCAAAACATTGTTCATTATGACAAAACTGGTTACACCAGCAAGAATATGTAAGTTCTTTGACTTCTTTCAAAGTTTAATGTTCATGGCATTCATTAAAGGCCTTGTACTTCCTTATAGTTGAACTAAGCACCATTTAATTCATCCTGCCTCTTCTTCAATCATGTGCAAGTGCACTGGGGTACCTTGGCACTATCTCCACCCTTAACATGGCAGTAATTCCAGGGTTCTTACAGCAGTTTGCATCAATAGGCTTCGATGCCTTTTTAAAGCTGCATGTTAAAAAGTGACACAATCCCCATTCTCAAATGTTGGCCATGACGTACACCTGCTTAGCAAATACACATTGCATTCATTTTGATGCATTGGCACAATTACAGCAGGTAAAACCCCCCACATGGTAGCAATTATGCTTTAATTCTAGGGGAAAATGCTGCATTGTAGGTAAAAAACACGGTGATTTAAATCCAAAAATTGCATTTAGCAATAAGCCTAAGGACAAAGTTGCCAATATTAATCAATCAAGACTGTTGTTTAGCTTGTAGTAAACTGTTCTAACCTAATTGCCTATTGGCTGCTATTGACTGCACCATATTTATAAACCAAAACACAATCTGTTTTGGATCAATGTGTAAGTATATAGTAACATAGTATTGATACATGAAGCACTGTAAATGATGTTTTAACATGTGCAAAATAGCTGGTGATGTATGTATGTATAAATTAGCCCTTTTTTTCTTTAACGTCCATTTATATTTACTACCTCGCCACTTAGAAATGCTAATAACAATGAAAGTGGAGTGACAAGGCACCTCCTGAGGCAAAACATATAAATCACCAAACTTTTATAACATTTAAATAGAATCACAGCCACTAAAGTGACAGAAAATGAAACTATTAAAGCTTGTGTATGGAATCCTAAAAGGGTTATTATGTGACAATAACATCACTTGAATCATTTATGCCCTGCCGATATGACATGCTTTGGAATGTATGGATAATAAAAGTACCGAGTAGTGCATAAACAGCCTGTGTTTGTGCTGATAGAGTGAGCAGAACAAGATGTTCTTAACAGCCGTGTTCACATAAAATTTCTAGCATTTTATTTACCCTTTCTTTGTACCTAAGAATCTGCCAGTTCCCTTAACCAAGAGGGGGAGTCTACACAATTTAATAAACACTATTGTAGGAAGGGGGGTTTACAACAAAAGTGCTGTGCAGAAAAGAATCACTAACCCTGCATTGCTCTATGGCATATACAGCTGAGTAATGACCCCAGCTAAGAGTAAATATTGGCCTTTTACATCTTTTACCTTGACCCACCAATATATATATATTGTATAGCACAACATGGTGAGCCACCATGTTGCGTTGTCTGTGTGCTCCCTCTGAGATCACATGACCAGAAATAAGGCAGCTCTAATTGTAACAGGAAGTAGTGTAGGAGTAAAAAATAGAACTTTGTCTATAAATTGGCTGATGTGCCCTAGCATGTATGTGCGCCCTTGGTTTGTTTGTGTGCACTGAGAATCATATGATCTCAGGGGGTGGCCTTTAGTACTTAAAATTGCAATTTTCTATTGAGGATTTAAGGTCAGTTTTCCAACAATGGTAAAGTAACAGTAACCCCCCCCCCCCCTACCATTTTTACGAGTAGGGCTTGTATTCTTGTACTAAACATGTAAGTCCCCTTTATAACTTCCCGGTTGGTTAAAACAAATCAGCAGGCCACTCAGAAGCAGGGTTGGACTGGGGGGTGCAGGGCCCACTGGGGCTCCCGCCCCAGGAGCCCTGCAGGTGCCCCCGCCGGCCGCGTCCCCTAACCCCACCCCGCAGGGTCCCCCACCCGATGTCCTCCCCTGAGCTTGTGTAAATTTAACACATCAGGGAAGGAACGGTTGGGCAGATCTGCGGCCCAGTCCTGCTCAGAAGCCCTTAGTATAAAAAATTATCTTTATTTCCCAAGCTGCAGTCATTTAGATAAGGAGCAGTCTATTATTCAGTAGGATTCCCAGCGCATAGCAACCAGAAGGAAGCCATGCATTACCCCCCCCCCCCACCCCCCAGTGTACCTCATGAAACCAAAGGGACACAAATAGCAATCTGGAAATAGCATAGATGAATGCGAGTGGGCACAAGTGCATTGTGTATGCCATTGCAATGGGTGCTAAACTGAGCCTATATTCACCCCTAGTGCTAAGCTTCACCGCCACCCATTCTCCACACAGCACACACTAACAGTGGGGACTCCCTGCCATATTGTTTCACTTCCCCTTTAAATGTAAAAGTGTTTAGCTATACAGTTCTGTTTGCAAAAACTAACATTTAATCTTCAGTTCTGCAACGACAATAAGTCTGCCTCCCCTCTCCCATTCTCTTAGTGCAATTGAAACACATGTTTTCACATAGTGTAACAAAAAGCTATAAAATAATACACAGTATTAATGTCTGTGGGTTACGTATTAAAACTATAACATATTTAGGTTCATTTTAGTGAAAAGCAGACGTTCCAGACATTAGGAAAGCCTTGAGTTGTATCACTTGTCAGTAGCAACTGTAGTTAAGTACAAATTGATTTCCCATGGAAAGTTGCAACTGTAACACACTCAGCAATGTCCTTCCAGGTGGCACTGAAACTGGTGTTATCTACTGGGCTGAACTGGCACAGCCGCTTTCTACAACCTTCTTATCAATGTTCAGCCTCTACACATCCCAGTTCCCTTCCCGCTCACTAGCGCCCACATACCAGATTTCTGGAAAATGAAAAAAAATTTGGCTCCTTACTGGATTTGAGCCAAATAAAAATATCACATAGAATTATTGTATTGTGGGAACCAGTGTTAACCAATTATAAGCAGTAAATGTTGAAGAACAATGTGTTCTTCCAAAAAAATCCAAATCTCTATGTAACAGAAATAACTTATAAGAGAGAAGGCATCACACGTGCAAATATAGTCAGGCTGACCCTTCCCTCAGGGGTCCCATGATCATATGGTCCTCAGTGCTTTGTGAATCTTTAGGAGGACAATATTATTCTAAAATTTTAGAATAATAACTTAAGGTTACCACTACCACATCATTTGAAAACATTAGGTACACCAGTTACATTTATCATTAGTTCTACTATACAGTAATACAGTATACAGGTATAGGACCCATTATCCAGAATGCTCGGGACCAAGGGTATTCCGGATAAGGGGTCTTTCCGTAATTTGGATCTCAACACCTTAAGTCTACTAAAAAATCAATAAAACATTAATTAAACCCAATAGGATTGTTTTGCATCCAATAAGGATTATTTATATCTTAGTTGGGATCAATTACAAGGTACAGTTTTATTTCTACATAGAAAAAGGAAATCAGTTTTACAATTCTGAATTATTTGATTATAATGGAGTCTATGGGAGACGGGCTTTCCGTAATTCGGAGCTTTCTGGATAACGGGTTTCCGGATAAGGGGTCCGATACCTGTATACTGAAATCTCAGATACAGTTATACAAATATCACTAATAATTCATACCGGATACCTGTATCAAAACCTAAGATCAGCAGTTTCATATTACAGGTGTGAGATTCGTTATTCAGAATGCTTAGGACCTGGGGGTTTCTGGATAAGGGGTCTTTCTGTCATTTGGATCTCCTTAAGTCTGCTGAAAAATCATTCAAACATTATTAAACCCAATGGGATTGTTTTGCCATCAATAGGGATTACTGT